>NC_047557.1:101082228-101382997 GCF_012275295.1 Melopsittacus undulatus
GGCACAGGCTTTATTGGAGACAGTGTCAGAAGCTGTGGTAGCCCCACTATTGCAGTCCACAAGATTGACTTTCCAAAGGGAGTTTGCAGTCATTGCTGTAAATAAGCACGTGCTCTGGAAGAGCACGGGGCTGCTCCATTCAGAGCTGCTTGGATGATCTCCAGTCCAGGGGGTTTATTGCAATTCCACTTGATTGCAGAGATTAGATGACAACTTATTCCCTGCGCTCACGTTGCTCCAGGAATAATCACCACAACGTGAAAGATGTCAATCGGTCTCCTGCTACAGAAAGTGGGATTGACCTCGGAGCAGGGCTTCAAGTATTACACCCGCTGCTGTCAGAGGAGAGCAAAGCAGATAATCCTCTCGGCCTTTTATCCCTACAAATTGGGAGAATGATGCTTGCATTTCATTCCTCTTTGAGGATACATTAGCAGACCTGATCGCGGGTTTGGGGGAAAAAGAGGCCAAATTCCCCTTCCATTAGTGGTGCTGCAGGCACCAGTTTGCCAGGGCAGGGCCTGATCCTGCTTAGCTTCAGATCAGCCCTGGCTGCCTTGAAGGCAATGAGGTGGCTCTGGATTTACTCTGGTGTAACTGGGAGCGGGCTGGTGGTGCGGAGGATGTGTGCCTTTGATATCGTAACCTAAAACTGGCAGCTTTCCCTGCTCTGGCAGGAGTTGAGAAACATTGCCATATGAGCTGGTTTTCCAGAGAGGCCTGAAAATGCAATCCATTATCTGATATTTTGTAGGAGCTTTTTTAATTAAGGCTTTGGCTAAAGAGCTGATTAAAGAGGTGTGTGGTGGTTTTGTCCTTAGGGACTTGGCACATCCCCACGTCTGTCACCCTCCTGCAACTACAAAACTCATTTTTCCCCTCGTGTCATATTTGGAACGAGGCCTTTTTATTATTCTTTAGCCCTTTCTATCCCCCATTTATTTCTTGCCCCCCTCTCCCCCTCCCAGCGGTGCAGATAAATCATTATAGTCTCCGCTCAGCTTGTCTCCTTCTCCCGTAACCCAACTTCTGTGTGCTACTGGCTGGTGCTGAGCAGAGGGGGCGTGAGCAGCGCAGCTCCGTGCCTGTGGTCAGTAATGAAGACTTCTCTTTTTATACACAGATTACGGAGGAACTGCACGGGGCCAGACGGCAGCTCTTAATTCCCCGGCTTTTGAATCTCTCAGCCCTCGAGGAGGAGAATGCAGCTTTCCCCTCCAGCTCACTTATGATGAGGTGGGTAAACACCCTTTTGTCATCTAAGGCTCGCTCCCTGATGTCATCTAAATATGGGGTTTTGTTGGGTTGAAGGATTTGGGGTAGAGAGGGGAGGGGAAGGAGAATGTGCTGTTTGCCACATGTCAGTGTTGGGGGTTTGATACCTCCAGTGATTTCCTAGGGTTTGGTGGCCTCAGCAATCCTCCTCCCCGGCGGCTCCTGCGTTTTCGCTCTGCAAAGTCCCTTTAACACAACTTTTCTCCCCCCTTTCCCCTTTCTCGCTCATTCAATGACTCAACGAGGTTTGTCAGAGTTGAAAAATGATGCTCTCTCGCTGCAAAGTATTCGGGCTATTTGTGTCAGACCAGGACTTTCAAAGAGGAATCACTGCCACCCCTTTCCCCCTCCCATGGTAAAGCTGCCCCCGGGGTCTCAGCGCTGTTGCAGGGAGCTGCTCCCTGTGAAACCCACCCCCCTTACCCCCAGGGCTCCCGGCTCCGCTTTTCCCCTGTCACCGGCTGCGATGATCCCACTTCTTTCCCTGGCAAAGGGTCCCCTCTGCCCCGGAAGGGTAGGGAAGAAGGAGTTAACCCATGTCCCCCCCAGCTCCCCACCCGGCTTCAGCTGCAGGAAATATGAAGTGAGGATAGATCTGCTCATCTGCTGAGCAGAGAACTTGCCTTTGATGTCGGTCCTTCCTCTCCTCCTTATCCCCCCCCATCCCCTTTAACCCTTCTGTCGGGGCTCGCTGCCTCCCGGAGCACCCCCATTCCTTCGGGATGCGGGCACACGGGGACAAGGGGGGGGGGGGGGGGCTGGTATCACCCACCCGTTTGCTCCCCCTTCTTACCCTCCTATTCCCGGTATGTGCATCAATGGGGAGCGCATCCCCCCCGGGAGGGACACGGGGACATCGGCAACGACCCTGATCGCCAACGAGTGTTAACGGGGGAGCCCGAACCCATGGGTCTGAGACCGGTCGTGGTGGGGTTGGTTTATTTTGGGGGGGGGGGTTAACCTCTTTGCTTGGCCGCCGAAGAAATGCGCTGCTGCCGCTTTAAGGCAGAGTCCCTTTAAGTGACTTTCCATTTGCTGCTTTGGAGAGCTGAGAATTTGGTTTCCCAGATTTCCTTTGAATTGTGTGCAGTAGTCAGAGGGAGTTAAAAAAATAACCCTACTGTACACTCGGGAAACCTTCAGCAGCAGCGAGACGAGGGGAAAACCTGAGATTTAGGGAGGAAAACATGAGATTCAGGGTGAAAAAGTTATCTGCTACCGTTTCCCTTTGCCTTCCTGATGCTGGTCGCTTTCTTACTCAGTGGGGAGTAAAGGAATGGGGAGGGGGGCTCCCTATGGGACACGGGGGTAGCAGCCTGTCTGCACCCACCCACACTGTGACAGGGATGATGCTGGGGAGCATCATCAGTTGATCACAAACTGCAGCCGTGCACCATCAGATTGATTTGCACTTTCTCTTCCTACTGTTTGCCCTGAGAAGGACAAAAAAGGAAAGAGGGAAAAGAGGGGGAAAGGCCCTAAATAAATAAGGAGCCTGGAAGGGGGCTGGGGAAGGCTCTGTTTCCTCAATTAGCTGGGACTTGCCTTCTCTCCACGAACGGAAGGCAGTGCGTTTTAGCCTCTGGATTTGTGGAGCTTTCTCCAAGTGCCAAGTCTGGTTATACGGGGACTTGAGAGGGTTAGGTGGAGGAATCGGAGTGGAGCTCTGCTCCATTAACTCCTTCGGAGCTGAGAGGCTTTGGGAAGCCTTGCCTGGCACTGCAAATTGAACTGGCAACCCTATATGGATGGAGGGGTTTGACAGCTGAGCGCCTGGAAGGGGTGATTCCTCTAGCTGGTACCTTGCTGGGTTGGGGATTTGCCTGTGCAAGGTGCGCTGATGGAGTGATGCCATAGGGATGGATGGACTTTGGAATGAGTTGAATGTATTTGTCATAGCTCTTAGGGGGTGATTCACTGGGACTATGGTCAAAGAGCAGCTTTTTGGGTTGTGCAGAAGGTTGGGGTGTATCAGTGGCTCTTGTGCCCAGGAGGAGAGGCTGAGGATGCAGATAGCTTGCGGTGAGGTGCTGGCATCGCTGCACATCACACCAGTGCTGTCCCATCCGGTACCTTACCACACTGCTCCTGCGGTCAGCAAACCTTGTACAAGCAGGAATGGCCAGAATTGCTTTTGGCACTATAAAAATACGGTCTTATTTTGGGATAAATACAAGAACTGGCCGCATACCACCAGCAGCCAACAGCTGTGAGGAAGACATCCTAACCAGGCTGGTGCAGGGAAAATGCTCTCCAGCTGAATAGTTACCTGTGCTGTTAGATAGGGTATGTGGGGAAATGCCTTCACCTGTATGGGGAAAAACTCTCCTGGGAGTCTAAAATCCATGTCCCAGTCTGCCCAGCCCTTGGGAAAAGGCCTTGGCTATGTATGGATGTAAGATGTCTCGATGTGGCTCCTGCATGCCTATGCCCAGAGCCCCACTGTCCTGGGGACATCAGTCCCCATCACATCCTGCACCAGCACGGCTATAAAGTACCAGCAGCACAGGAGGGGCTCTCACCTCCCTGCAGCCTGCCTGTCTCACAGTCACACTAAGGCTCCTTTACCCTCCTTGGAAGCATAAAGGGGCCTTAAAAAGGAAGCAAAGGTAACTTAAATTTAATTTACACTCACTTAGAGACCTCTTTACATGGCTAGAAGAGCATAAAGGGGCCTTAATGTAGCTGGGAATCAACCTCTGAAGGTATCTGCGCCTGACTGCTGGGCATTCATTTTGCAGAAGCTCACCTCAGGCTGCAATCCAGCTTTTAATTCCTCAGCCCAGATCTGCTGACATACAGGGAACAACAGCATCGGCCCTGGTGGTGTTAGGTCTCACTTACACGTGTGTAAGTGAAATCAGAGTCGGGCTTCCAAGGAATAACTTGCAAGGAGCAAGTCTCAGTTTCTCCATCATCCACTTGGGATCAAGTGAAAGGATTTCCCAGTTTAAATTCCTGCTCCAGTAAGGGAAGGGACCTTCCTCTCCCTCCTGCTAAGGGGCAGAGGGCCGGAGAAGGGAAGCTGGATGACTCATGGATAGGAAGGCGATGGTGTTCCTTGTCACTTAACACCCACTTGCGTGGATGTGGCTTCCCAGGAAGTCTGAGCCTGCCCTTGCCTTTCTGTAATAGCAAACAAAGCAAAGACTGATGCGTTGTGTGCTGTGTGGAGGAAACCACATAGTGACCATGCACCCCAGGAGACACCAGGGAATCACTTGGAATTTGCCTGGTCCCCTGTGAATCCCAAATGCTGGTTGTCTGGAGCCCCTACAGCAGTCCCTGACAAAGTGCTGCTTGTGTTAAAGCTTTAACACTGACACCAAAGCCCAGTGAAGAGCAATGGTCCAAAATCTGTTTAGCAGCATCACTCATGACACTAGGGATCCCTGTGCCACCTCTGTCACAGCTCTGAAGGAGCTGGAAGAAGCAATGTCCAATGTCCTTCCATATAGGATCCTCTCAGAAATGTGGGGACAGATGAAGTGGTCTGAGGTCTGACCCGTTCTCACTGTTCCCATGCTTGCAGGGTTGCTGGCATCATTTGCCTCTACTACACAGCAAGATGCAGGAGTGTGCGTTTTGCTCTGCAAGGATGCGCATCCCTCCTTCATCCATGGTCCTGCAAACGTAGGAATGAAATCCAGCAGGGAAGGGCCAGTTTTTGTGCTGTCCCTTCTGTTTTCTTTTGGGTTTTCATCTATTTTGCTTTAATTTATGGTTTCAAATGCATTTAATGATAATCTGCTCCTGACCTGGTGGATCTGGATGTCAGGGACCAGGAGCATGGTGTATGAGTGGCTGGTGCTGGAAGAGCAGCCAGCAGGTATTTGCTCTGCGTTTTGGCCTCCTTGCAAGCTCGGTTTCCCCTATGCCAACCCTTCCTGCCTGCAAGGCAGTGCTCTGAAGCCCATTTGGCACCAACTCCTTCCCCTCTTTGGCTTTGCCAGCCAGCGAGGTCTTTTCCATCTCTGTGTTACCCCCCAGCTCTGCCCAGTGCACGGGATGCGATGCTGGAGGCCATAGAAAGGAGCTGGGCATGGTTGTGTCCCCTGGTGCAGCACACAGCAAACTGCAGGACCCAAACCAGCTCATCCTCCCCATGCATCGATAGAGATCTCCTTCTGAAGGCATGTGAACAATGCAGCCGCAGGCGACCATCAGTGTCCCCTTGAAAGCAGCCTGGTCTATTTTGGGTTGAATCTGCTGCTTTTTAATTAAGTGGAACCGCCTGCCCCCTCCCTGTTGCAGCCCGGACAAACCGGGTGGCAGGAGCTATTTCACTCCCCTTCCTGTCAAGCTGTCATGTTTAATTAGCACCCTCCTGCCCTAGTCCGGGTTAAAACCAGGCTCCAATAACACCGGGTGCTGGCCTGGGGCTTCCCACTCAGCAACACCTCCAAAATACCCCTCTGGGAGGGAAGTGCATGGGGACCCCTACTTGTGTGCATTGATGTTTCCTCTTAGCTGGACCATGCTGCTGCAGTCCCCCAGATAGCAGACTGGCTGCAGACTGGGAGTTGGAGGCACTCGTTAGCCCTGCGAGGACATGATAAGCTAAAGCAGCTTCATGGCTTTGCTGCCACATCTGAAACCACAGAGTAAAGAGGTGTAAAGTGCTCCTGTAGATGTCTCCTGTTAGCATGGAGGTGTTTGGGCAATGCTGATGGGTTCATTTGCCACTGGCTGGCTGGTACCTCTGCCTCTCTGGGCAGCCATAGGGGCTCCATGGATTGAGCATCACCTGGCCCTGGCAGATGCAGAAAGGTGGACCCTGAAAACCTGGGCTCTTCAGAGGAAGAAGGAGGCTTGGGAGCATGGATGCATATGGAGAGGATGCAGGGGGGGTCAGAGCAAGCTGCCCTCCCACCAGTGTCACTGGCTTTAACCAAGGCCCGTGCCCACCTCACCAAGGCTGCGGGAATGGTCTTCCTATACCAGCACCAGGCTGAAGAGGACGAGAAGGAATCCTGTGCTCTCCTGGTACTTATCAGTGGCCAGAAAACAAACTCTTCTAATTGACAGCAAACCACAGCACTTTCCAGAGCAGAGAGAAGGCCAGCGGTCCATTGGGCATGCTGTGAACCCGGAGCAGGACAGCATCCATCCCTGATGGATGGAGCAGAGCTGACCTGCCTCAGCTGGCGCTGCTCCAATAGCTCACTTGTGTTTGCATTTAATTGCAAACGTAAAAAAAGCCCTTTCTTTTCACAACAACAAAGCCTTGAACCACACTTCAAAGTTGGGTTTCTGGGACAGTTGAATACCTTTTAAAAATAGCCCTCTGAGCAGTGCCAAGTGCTAAATGGATTGCAGAGGGCAGGTCCCCCACGTGGGGCTTCAAGCAGCACAGCCAATGCTGCTGACTGTGACTGATGCTGCTCCCCTAAGACCCTCTTAGAGAGGGTCCCTTCCTTCTCTTGGGCTTTTCTTTATGGGCATTGCAAAGTGGGAGATGGCACAGCCGAAGCTGACAAGGGAAGACCTCAGAGGGTGTTTGGGATGAGTGTGGAAGTGCCCATCTGAGCTGCTGCCCTCATGAAGTGCCATTCAGGAGGCTGTGATTTATCATCTGGGAAGCTATAGCTGGACTAGCCATAGCAGGGAAAAGGCTGGAGGGGAAACTGAGGCAGCACTGTTTCAGACACAAGAATCCTCCCACCTTGTCCCAGTCTCTGCTGGGACTCTTCTGGCTTCCAAGGAGTGTCCATGGCCTTCAGCCCAACCTTGGTCCTGCTCGTGGTCAAGTGATCTCAGAGCTGACGGCTGGGCCAGCTGTGGTTTAGGATCTTTTTACTCTAAAATAAGGAGTTTTACTCCCCTGGACATTCTTCTAAAGCATCAGTTTATTTTCTCCCTTTTTACACAGAAATCATAATCCACAGAGTGGGAAATAGGAGATCTGTTGTATGGAGAGCCCAGTTCTCACGGCGATTAACTGAGATACACACAAATCCACCCAGCAGCACTGACGTGCCCTGGCTCAGAGCATCCTCATCACTGGCCTGACCTCCCTTGGCAGTGCTGCAGGCAGGGCCCTCCCCATGGGACTGCTGCTGCCAAGGCTTTAGGAAAGGGATGCCTCCCTAGAGCCTGGAGCCAGCCCAGGTTGTCAAAGTGAAGGTGGAAGATTCAAGAGGAAGAGGAAGGTGGAAGAGGAGGATTCTGACTGTGAGGAAGCAGAAACTGCATCACTGAGGAGGCAGGATGTGGGGCTGGGAGATGGGGATTTGCTTCAAGCATTTTGTGGGGTAGCATCAATTCACCTGCAATGCCTGATGGGCTTGTAGGAGCCTGGAAGCTGTTGATGAAGATGAGGGAGTTGTGAAGCAAGGCATTAAACATTATCCCCATTCAGCTTCCATGGAAGCAATGTGAGGGTGGATGAGAGCTGGTGGGATGCCAGCATCCCGAAGTATGCTTTGGGATTGGCACTGCCCATGTCCCCAGGCCCACAGGACCTTGCCAGCACCATTCAGGTGCTTCCACCCCAAGCTGTGTCCCACATCACCACCATTCCCATCACTGCAGAAGGTGCTGCTCCTTTCCTCCATGGAGAAACCCGCCTGGTCTGGGGCTCATCCATAAAGCCCTGCAATCCCAGCAGAATCAAATTGCTACCTTCTAGAGATGAAACCAGCTCCCAAGGCAAAGGAGATTGCATGTAACTCCGGGAACAGCTCTTCGTCTCGGAAGTGTGCTTTTCTTGGACTGCTCTGCTGTATTTATGCAGGCTGGTATGTGGGGAGTAATTAGAACCTCATCCCAAGCACTTGACGAGCGTGTTTTCCATTCTAGATGCTGACAGGTCAGCCCAGCCGGCCGGCCCTCTGTGCCTAAAAATGCTGATGTTTTATCTGTGCTGGAACTAAAACAAGGGTCCAGAAAGTTCTTGGACCAGAGAGGGTGATGCTGCTTATTGACAGCCTGATGGTGGCATGCATGGTGCTGCACACGGGTGTGAAAACACCAGTTCCCTGCACCTGACCCCACCAGGACAGTGGGAATGGTGGGAATGGGAAAAGCCGGTGCTGGTGTGCATGTGAAGGAGCTAGGACTGTCCCTGCTGCTGGGGGTCATGGGAAAAGGATGCTGAATGGAGCAGAGCTGGGAATGTTTGCCTAGATGAGGCTGGACAGGTTCAAGGACGAGTTGCTCCCACATGGAATAGGGATTCAGGCAGATGCTGGAGAGTCCTCACTGCTCTGAGAGTGGAATCAGGGAGAGATGGGTGCTTCAGACCATGGGTTTCACTGAAAGCTTGGTGTTCCATCTGACCTGAGAGAGACATGAGGATGCTGAGGATGCTCTGGCTCTTATCTGTCTACAGCGCCTTGTAAACCCTGTAGGAAATGCCCTGGAGGCAGCTTGGGCTGGAAGAGCTTCCAAGGATGCTGAAGGAGGTTTCATAGGGAGCTCACACAGCCCAGAACAGCTCAACTAAACTGACCTTATCTCAGGTGATTCCTGAGATGGAGCTGAAAGGGGAGCCCATTGGGAACCATTCCCCTTGCCCTCACTTGCCACAGTCCCAGTGTCCCAGCCTGTGCTTCAGGTGTCCCTTTCCACTGCTCCAAAGCTGGATGACACAGTGTGAGGTGTCTGTTTTTCAGCAAATAGATTAGTAAAGGGTATGGGAAGGAGCACACTGGGGTGTGAGCACCCCCAAACCCTTCCAGTGCATGCTGGCAACCTGGAGAACGGGAAGCTGGGTGGAGGGGATGGGCTGGAAGGAGCTGGATTGACTGCAGCCATAGCATCCCTCCCATCCCCATGTTTTGCAGCAGGCCTGCTCCTGTTCTGGGCCATCGCTCACTGCCGAAGCATCGTGTCATGGAAGAAGGATTATTTTCCTTCTCCACGCTTGCCTTCCATGTAAACCAGCCCTACTGTGTAATGTTTCTCATTTCCTCCATACATTGATGAAGGCTTGAAGTGAAAAGCTGCACACTTAGGCTGACCTAACCCCGGGCTAAGCCGGCAGCCGGAGGGACACAATGAGCCGGCTGTTCGGATCCTGCTGGCACCGGCTCCTTGTCTGCTCCCAACACAATGGTGTTTTCCTTGGCTGGCGTTCAGAGGCGCGGGAGGGAGATGGTGACAGGGAGGATTCCCATGTCCCCTCAGCAAAACTGCTCAGCACCATGGTGCTGTGTCTCCAGGATGTGCCATGGAGCCCATCCTTGGTGGTGCAACCCTGTGGTACTGGTCCTTACATGGAGCCATAGTACTGGGGAGCAGGATGCTCCCTGCATGGAGTAGGGTGAGATAGGCCACAGTATGGGACATTACCAGCACTGCCCCAGAGGTGTCCATATGTGCATGGTCCCCATCTCATCCTACCCATTGACATCCTTTTGGAAATTGATAAGATTAATTTAGTGGTGAAACTTTGCTCTTGAAGCGGAAAATTTGTGCTTTCTTTGTCCATCTTCTCAGCTGACACCGATCACTGAATAGCTCCAGCATCTCACACCTGTAATTTGGGGTAATAAACCCTTTTTCCATAATATTTTCCCCCTGGCTCTAATAGCTCAGCAAGCAGGGTGCTTCCCAGTAGCATTTCCACTAAGACCAGTCATATAAAGTCCTATTGAACATGTTTAGGTGGCCTCATCTCCCTTCAGGATGGAGAAGCTTTTCATTGCCAGTTATCATGCTGGTGACAGGGCAGTGACATGAGTGCAGATACAGCACCTGGGACATCTCCTGCACGTTGCTTCTCCATTAGCTCAGCAAATGATTAAGGTACATGGGGCATGGTCATAACAAGGGGCAACCACCCAGCATGGCCAGGCAGGACCTGTCACCTCTGTGTTATCTGTAGTAATTCAAGCCCTGTTTCACCTGCATACATCACAGCTGCAGAATCCCCTCCTGAGGAGGTGAAGGCTTTAATGACAACCCACAAGTGTGTGGGTCAAGCACTGGCTTGTTGCTGCCTTGTGAGGCTCAGGGTGAGACCAGGTGAGCTGCCATCCTGCTCTCACATTCCACTCTGCTCCAGCAAGGATGCTGCATGCCAAGGAGCGATGCCAGGTACCTGCCCACCACAGCACATGGGGCACTGCTTTGCACACTGGTGGAAATCCAGATGGAAGCCCGAAGTCCCTTTCCTGCCAGCCTCTGCATTCCTGCACTCAGGCAAGGAATTACAACCCAGGCAACTGCAAGCAAGGAATTGCAAAGAAGGAATTGCAAGGAAGGAGTGGGAAGCAAGGAATTAACCCAGGCAATTGCAAGCAAGGAACTGCGAGCAAGGTGGATGTTTCCCAGTGCATCCTTGGAGGGATCCCTTCCTTTACCTTGCTGCTTTTCACTCTTTGGGATTATTCTTTCTAATCCAGATGCCTGCAGATGCTATGCTGGCTGGTGCAGCAGTAACCCAAAGCGAATCTCCTATAGGAAAGCACCCGGATCACACAAGAACCAGAGCAATGAGCCTAGGGCTTGTCATGGTGTTCCCACCGGAGCAAGGCATGCTCTGCCAGGACCTTAGGGACACGATTTAAGCCCAGTTTTAGTGCTAAATACATGAGAATCCCATTCAAAATGCCTGCCTGGAGGGAAGGTACGTGGCGGCGAATGCTCTCCCATCACACACACAGCAGCACCGCCGCCAGAGCTGCAGGCAGAGCAATCCAAGGTTTTGAGAAGCAGGGATAATTAATTTGGAAGAGATTACGAAAGCTGTGGTGAATTCTGTGTCACTTCGAGAGCCTGGAGCAGCCTCTGGACGCTGGTGTAAAATATCTGCTTTCATTCAACCACAAACTCTCGGGGCGAGGCCAGAATCCCTCGGTGAAGCTTTTCTGGCCAGCGCGGTGCTGGAAGCCAATGACTGGCTGATCAGAGGGAAGAGTAGTAATCTTAATTTATCACATGCTTTTCATCCCAAAGCACTTCCACAGTCCGAGCAATGTCTGCTGCCAACTGCTTGCTGCAATCCTTTCAACTACCCGAGCTGCTTCCTGGGCTGTCAGAGGCAGGTTGCTCTGAAGAGGAATCTCTTTTTCCAGTAGGGAGGAATCCTTCCTGGGGGATGCACAAGCCAGACAGACACAGCTCCCCGGATGGGAATGGCGGCCAGGGAGAGTTTCACAACGCTGGGTTCACAGCGAGGTCCTTGGGATGCTTACAGGGCTTTGCGAGGCCTGGATCTGGTCTGCATCCCAATGGGTTTTTCAGTGTAACATCCCTCCCACAGCTGTCAGGGTGTCTGTGCTGGCAGCACTGGCTCACAGGAGGAGGGAGCTGGGATAACTTGAAGATCAAAGCTACCCCACTTTGCATGAGCAGCCAGGAGGTGGTGGAACTGGTGACACAAGGGGTTGGTGTGTGGGGTGGTTTTCAATGTAGACCTGCATCCTGGCCAGGATGGCTTCACAGTGGGGCTGGATACACCCCTGAGGCCAAGAATGTTGGAAATCAAGGTCTTAACCCTGTTTGCTTGTGATGGGGCTGAGCTGGGACTTTGTCTCTGCAGCTCTGGGGTAAAACAGAGCTGCACACCCTGATGCATGCTGCAGAAGTGGGAGATGCACACGCTGATGGATGCTGCAGATGTGGGAGATGCACACGCTGATGGATGCTGCAGAAGTGGGAGATGCAGACCCCTGTGTGTGCAGCAGATGTGGGAGATGCACATCCCAATGTGTGCTGCAGATACAGCAGATGCATGTCCTGATGCATGCTGCAGATGTGGGAGATGCAGACCCCTATGTGTGCAGCACATGCAGGAGATGCACATCCCAACGTGTGCTGCAGACAGAAGATGCATGCCCTGATGCAGCAGATGTGGGAGATGCACATCCCAACATGTGCTGCAGATACAGCAGATGCATGTCCTGATGCATGCTGCAGATGTGGGAGATGCAGACCCCTATGTGTGCAGCAGATGTGGGAGATGCACATCCCAATGTGTGCTGCAGATACAGGAGATGCATGCCCTGATGCAGCAGATGTGGGAGATGCACATCCCAATGTGTGGTGCAGATGCAGCAGATGCATGCCCTGATGCAGTAGATGTGAGAGATGCACATCCCAATGTGTGCTGCAGATACAGCAGATGCATGCCCTGATGCATACTGCAGATGTGGGAGATGCAGATCCCAATGTGTGCTGCAGATACAGCAGATGCATGCCCTGATGCATGCTACAGATGTGGGTGATACACATCCCAATGTGTGCTGCAGATACAGCAGATGCATGTCCTGATGCATGCTGCAGATGTGGGAGATGCACATGCTGATGGATGCTGCAGATGTGAGGGATGCTGCAGAAGCAAGGGATGCTGCAGACGTGTGATTTGCACACCCCGATGGAAGGCTCCTCTGCCTGGCCAGGCTGGACACCATCTCCCCATCACTCCTGATCCCACCCATCCATGGCCTCAACCACATCCAGCACCAGCCTCCTGACTCTGCAGCTTCCAAGCTCTTCCCAGGGCAGCCGCCCCCCACTTCCTCCCCAGCCTCACCGGGGACTCACATGAAAAGACCATTTATGAGACCTGACGTTTTGTTTCACTGCGAACGCCCCGTTGAGGGCCAGGCTTGAACTGCTTCTATTCCACACGGCTCCTATTTATTCCTCAGATGGATTAGTAAATCGCGGCTGTCACTGAACATTAGCCCGGCTGTTTCATCAGCTCTCCCTCTGCAAGCTGACAGTGTGTTAGAGCGTGGTATCCATCAGGATGCTGCCACCACCTCTCCCTTTCAGCACAGCTTTACTTCCAGGCTCGTCCGTGCCCCCACACCGTCCCAAACCAGCTGTATAAATGCACACAGCAATGAGCAAAAACTAACAAAAATAACAGGCTCCCCATGTTAACAACCCTTACCTGGTTACCATTGGTAGAATAGCTGATGGGAAGCATGAGTAACGTGGAAAGGGATGATTATTCCCATTTTTCAGGCTCCGTGCGGTGGAGGGAGCATTGGTTCAATTTGGGGTTGCACGGTAGCCCCCCTTTGAAAGGTTTCATGCCCTCTCTCAGTTCCTAAGTAAACCTCTCGTCCCCCTGTCAGCTTTGATTTGTAACCCTACTCGTGGCATCTGGTTTTCATATGAAGGGTGGAATACAGGGGATGCTGTCTGCTTGCTTCTGCCCAGAGCTATTCATCTGGGGCCAGCTCGCCGAAAACAAACCCCAGCCGTTCCTGAAAGGCACTAATCATTGCAGAGGAGGAGGGCAGAGAAAGGAGCTGCTGTCCCTGTGTGCTGTGGGATGCTAAATGAGGGGCAGGAGGAGCTCCAGCCCACCCGGATCCAGGCTCTGCTGCCTCTCCCTGCCTGCACATAGGATGGGGATCTGGCAAATGCACCCAAAATGTAAAGGATGGGTTTGCAGGAAGGATTTCAGCAGTGATTTGCATGTGCACATGCATATGCTTTTGTGGCCCCTGGTCTGTGCCCAATATCCTTTCTCTGTGCTCTTGTTAGGTGGATAGGGTTTGAGCATCACAAACAGCTCCAGACTTGCACTGGTGCTGCGGGGACCTGCTCCAAACAGCCAGTGTAGAGCCCATCAGTGACACAGGGCTTGAGCAGCACCCGGTGTAGGGCACCCACAGGCTTTTGCAGGGTCTGTGGGGGTGAAATGGGATTGTTTCAAGGTGGTGTGATCAGAGCCCGCTTTATGAAACAGGCTTTTACCTTGATCCTCAACGATGGTGTTTGCAAAGCCATGGGGAAAGACTCTGCCCCACCTCAGGGCACCAGTGCTGCCCTTGGCTTGTTCTTGTGTTCATCCACTTTGGCTTTTATTGCACGTGGCCATTTTGGTGCTGGTTTTTGGGACTTTGAGGTTCCGCCTGGGCAGACACAGTCACTGCCTTAGAGATGCTTAGGAAATGCCAGGCTGGCCATATGAGAGCTGCAGAAGAGGCAGAATTGTGCCACTTTCCCTTAGCAACCACCTGGGACCAAGTGCTTTTGGAGGATCCCATAGGCAGAGTTCCCTCCATGCTGTTATCCTGCAGGGTTAAGGACATCCCAGGGTGACAGCTTGTTCCCCATCCATGCTTTTGGGCATCTCCCAGGCCGGAGTCCCCATCCTTAAGCCATTCCCCATGCAAGGAGTTCCCAGTCTGGGTGAGGTTTGCTCACTCTCACCTTGTCATTGAAGCTGGAGGATGAGATGAGGCTGTTCTCTGGGGTGGCTTCCAGCTAAGTCCATCTCCCAGCGCCAGCATACCAGAGCACTGATATAAAACCCAGCAGGGACCAGCCAACTGGGAACACTTAAAAGCAGGATTGCAAAGCCCACAGACGTGCCTGTAGCTGACATGGAAAGAGCCTTAAACAGAGGAACCTCTACCTCCAGCTGCTGCGAGACACTGGGAGCAAGGGATGCTCCCAAACCTGAGCCCTGCAGGGTTGTTGGTCCCCATGCATGCTGAGTGCCCCTTTGTCCACAGCTGCTGCTCCATCCCAACTGTGCTTCCAGCTTTCCCCTTCACTCCTGTCCCTTTTGGGGTGGGAGAAACCAGGAGCCACATTCCTGCATGGGGAAGAGCTGGATTAGGTGCAGGACCAGGTTCAAACTGCACTAGAAACCTCCTGCTACCCATCCCCTCAATCACCTTCAAACCCTGTAAAGCCACTACTGAAGCATGCTTTGGCATCATCTGATTTTAATGGGATGGTCTGATTGTCCTGAACCAGCAGCTGATTTTCAGCAGTAAGAAATGCTCTAGAGGAAGTGAATTTATTTTCCCTTCCCTTGCTGGACTTCCTAGGACGCAGCCTTTGATCCAGACTCCTGATGTTATCAAGTTGGAAGCTGCAGCTCTTTGAAGCTGGCTTCATGTTGTGCTTTAGACTTCTGGGGGCTTTAAACCCTCATCACAGGGTGTAGCTCTGGGACAGATCACCCCAAACTCAGCCCCAAGGGCTGTGGCCACCAAGGGATGTCCAAGGGCTCAGCTGGGATCAATCACAGCCCAGGTTGGGAGCTTGCAGGAGATCATAGGATGCAGCCTGCTCTGGGTGATTCAATGCTTCAAGGAGCCCAGAACTGTGACCTGGGTAAGATCTGGGTGTTCTGCTGCTGTTTCGAACATCTGGCCTTGTTGCTGTGACCTGAGGCAATGGAAACAGGTCATGTCCTGATTCCTGCATGACGTGGATGTTGGGATGATGTTTTTAGGGTTGCACCCATTTGGGTCATTGTAAAACTCCTTCCTGCTTTGCTTCCACATCTGCCTGCTCCAAATTTCACCCCAAAGAAGCACCCTTGCACCTTGTTTTGGGGGTGCCATGGATCCAGCTGGAAGCAACAGCACAGAACATTCCAGAAGCAGCAACAGCAAATGATGGGACTGGCCCCAAGCAGACAGTGCTGGGAGCTCTTCTCATTTGTACTGGATTAATGGGGACATGCATAAGCTTGGTTCAGTTTGGAAATGAGCCCCATGTCGCTAATGAGCAGCACCCATGAGCTGTGGGTCACACAGACCCCAACCGGAACATGGGGATGAATCAAGCTTGATCTGTGCAATGCTTTAAGCTGAGCTTAAAGTGTATTAAACTTACTAACACAACTTAATAATAACTTGAATTGTTATTGATTGCTTGCACACTTCTATTTTTGACAGTCCAGGGCATGTTGTGCTGGAGTGCTGCAGAGGCACAGAGCAGGAGGGGATGTTCTGTTCCTCGGAACAACCTGAATATTATATATAATATATATAGCTGAGCATATGTATTATATATGTTCAGAATACATAGCTGAAATGATGCAGTTTCAGAGAGCAAAGAGGAGGGATTTCAAGGTGTTTGCATGAGCTTGCAAGCAGCTCTGCCCCCAGCATGGGGTGAGGAGGGTGCTGGGTGTTGGGCTGCAGGCAGGTACCCCAAAGCATGGCCAGAGAGCCCGTGAACATCACCAGAGAGGAGGACATGGACATGGACATGTCTCTGCTGCACAGGCAGCAGCAGAGACACCAAGAGCCCCTTTGGATCTGTCTTGAGCCTTTTTCTCCTTTTTCACCATCACTCCATTAAGAAAAGCAGGATAAAAATAGAGCTCAAAGATCAATGGGTTGTAATGCAGGGAGGAAGTGGCCTGCATCCCTCAGCACTCAGGTTTTGGCAGCCGGAGCACCCTGGCAGGGCCTGGCAGCACCAGCAGTGAGGAAGGCAGACTGCAGGCAGGAGGGATAGCAGCACATATGAGTGTTTGCTTTCCCCTTGCTGTCCCCAAAGGGATGCTGGCTGCAGGAGGGCAGCACCACAAAGCTCTGATGGGAGCCCCCTGTGAGCCCCACAGCAGCATCCCCATCCCAGCAGGACAAGGGGCCTCTTCTTGGCTTTCTGGATGCTTATCCATCAAAGCTTCTCCCAGAGAGCTGCATGCTTCAGACTGGTTACACCAGGATGATGTCCCTGCAGTAGTGGCTTGGAGCCCATCTCCAGCATCCCTATTGCAGTCATTCCCCACTGAGCCTGGTTGCTCCCTTCTCCTGCAGAGCCAGATCCCAGTAAGCAGCCTGCTGCCTTCAGGTGGCAATGTGACAAGCACAAACATAGGAGGATCTGCACAGGACAATCAGGAATGGCCTCTCCAGCCTTTGGGATTTGCCACACTGGGAAGCTTTACATATCCAGAGCTTATGAAGAGCCCAGGTAGGACAGAGGAGTCCTCAGGTGCCAGGTAGGGTTCACAGCCACCCTCTTTGGGCAGAAGACACAAAATGGGTACCCAAAGCATTCCTGCATCTTGGATCCAGCTCCAGCCACTGGTGAAGGATGCTCACAGCCTTCAAGTGAGGCACATGGATGCAGGCATCCTTGTCAGCACCAAGCAGCATCCATCAGTCCCACTTCTTCCTAGGACAGCAACCACTGCAGACTGCAAACACCTCCTGTCCAAGGGCTGGAGGGGTTCAGAGAAGAAAAGTGGTCAGGATCCAGGTCTCTGACATGATAAACCCACAGCAGAGTGAGGGATGCATATCCCAGACCTCCACATCCATTGTGCTTCCCATACCATGGCCACCATGCCACAGCCACCAGAGGCAGCCATTTGCTTGCCTATAAGGTACATCAAGGGCATGTTAGTGAGGAGCTCCAAGGAGGAGCAGCCAAGCTGGATCTGATGGTGTAAGGATGCTGGACACATGCATGAGCCCACACCACTGGTTATTAACACCCAACCTAAAGCCCCACATGGTTTTCCAGGCAGAAGATCATTATTTTTTCCACCTCACAACCATCATCCCTGGATTTGGGCTGAACTTTAGTCCTGCAGACAGAGGCAGCTCTAATTGTGCCCCTGTAAAGCAGCTCAACCTCTTCCCTTGAGGAAGGTTCATGGGGAAGATGGAAAATAGGCCCTTAAATGCCCTAAGAATTTTCCTCTCTTCCCTCACCCCATCATCCCTTCCACCAACTTTTAAGCTCATCCAGATACTTCAGCCCTCTGCTTCTATACATTGAGGGCAGGACAGGGATGCTGCAGCTTTGCCAGCAGCGCAGGATTTCCATGGAGCTATAAGTGGAAGCAAATGGTTTAAGAGGAAATTAAATTTACAGCTCTATAAAAAAAATGCATTTTATTGCTTTGCCTGTCGTTCGGTAAAGGCAGGGAGATAAAGGAATGCTTTGCATTTGTCTCTTGCCTTGGAGGCTGGAGGCAAAAAGGAGCAATCCCACCGATCATGCGATGGCCAGCAGATGGATTCACCCCCAGCTTCATGGAAGTCAATGGTGAAATTCTGGGACATGGATGCTTGGAGGTGATGCTTATGGGGGCCTGTGAAGCAGGATGCTTCATACTCTTAAATATCGGCTGTATCAGGAGACAGGTTTGGTTTGGAGGGCACTGGATGGAGAGATTGAACCGGATTCCTCCCAGGACTATAGGAGCATCCCTGCTTTGAGTGGATGCTGGAGGAGCAATCAGTGGCTCACTGTATTCGGCTTCCACAGCACCAGAAGCTGCAGCTTTAGGGCTGCACATCACTGCCATCCCTGGAATGATGCTTCCCATGGCTGCCAGCCCTGAGGACACCCACAGGAGCCACTGAGGTGACATCTTTCCCCATTACCACCTTCCTCAGGGGCCCAGCATGGACCAAAGGATGCTCTGGCTGCATCCAACAAGCCCAGTTGAGGTGGATAAAGAACCTTTGCCTCTTCCAGCACCACTGGAGCTACAAAAGCAAGCATGAAGGAGGCTCTTGGCCCTCGGGAGGAGGAACCTCCCCCGGCTCCAGCCCTCCCAGCTGTGTCAATAGAGGAGGAAGGAACAAAAGTGCTCTTTCTTCGCCTGTTGTTTTTGCAGAGGGGGACAAGCCGATGGCAGTTGCACTGTGACACTGGCTGCTGGGGACAGGCGTGTGTTGGGCTCAGCTGAGCTCTCCACAGCCTTCTGGGAAGCACTCAACAGTGAGGTGCAATGAAGGGAAACCCAGAGGGTCTGCTTATATAGAGATTTCCTTTTGCTTGGGACTCTATTGAGAGCAGATCATTATAGGAAGGAAGGGGAGAGGCAATCTGGCCTTTCTCTGCAGCACTTTTCAGCCCAAGGAGCATCCTTGCTGTCACCAGAGCCCAGGGTTGTTGGTTGCACATCCCTAGGCTTTGCTGGGACATCTCTCCCTCCATGGCTGTTCACACTGATGATGATAGTACCCAGGTTCTCCACTGCATGTTATCCATCCCCATCTCTGAGTAGTCTCCCTCATAGACTGTGTGTGCAACATAGACCAAGGGAAGGAAGACTGAGGACATCACAGGGATGAGACCACGATCTAGCCATGCTCTACACTCCCCAGTGCTTTCCAGCAAGCTATCCTGCAGGCAAACTCTGAAGTGCTTTACAAGACATCAATGTCTCTCTCCACATTGATATCTTGCTATAACATCACCCAGCAATGCTGCTATCCCTCCCAAGCACACAGCAGGGCTTTGGGGCAGCAGCTCGTCCCTGGAAAGCCTCCTCTGCATCCTGCTGTGCTGAGATCCAGGAGCATCCCCATCAGCACTGCTCCAATCTCAACCCAGGCACATGTAGTGATGGCCACAGCTGCCGGCTGACCTTCTGCTGTGCTCCCTCCCTGCATCGAGCCTCTCCAGACCTGATATCAGCTGTGAAAACAAGCTGAACTGCCTTCCTGCATGGGGCAGGAGATGTGTCCAAAGCCCCTTGCCACTGCTGCAGCACAGGGAGCAGAGAACTCACAGCAGTGAACATCACAGCCTTTGATAGAGGAGGATGCTTGGCCCTGTTTCCAAGTGCTAAACATTATATATACTTCTGGAATCGAAATGATGAAATGTGAGAGTTAAGTCATTGTGCTTCTTCATTTCAAAGGCTGAAGATGCTAGACCCTGACCATGTTTTCCACCTCCAGCAGTGTAGCCAGGCTGCTGACACCAGGAATGTGATCCAGGCTTCCCCACATATCCCTCCTCCTGTGCCATGGCTGGATAAATCCATGGAAGCTTCTTGAAGCTTCAGGGCTGGGGGGCATCTCAGGGTGCTTTCCTCTGGCTTAAACCCTAGGGATGTGGCAACACCTGGGGTAAGGGCAGAGAACCCGAGTTGGCTGTGCCCAAACCAGTGTGCTCCTGCTTGTGTCAGACTGGGAGCAGATGGGTTTTGTCTTGGAGCTTTGTATTTCCTATACACAGTGATGGAGCTGGTGGTGGCACTGTTCCTGCTGAGTGCTGTGAAATCCCTTGTGCAAAGCCAGTCCACTGGCCATGTACATGTCACTTTTCCATAGGAAGCCCATCTCAACACTCTGAGGAGGAATCACACAGTGAGGATATAAAGTGAAGTTGAGCGGAACAATTCTAATTCATGTTTTGCCTTGAAAAGCAGATTTATGTGCAACACTTGCAGGGGCAACACGATATAAATCAGCTGCTCTCCCATGTCATCTCCATGTGCTGCTGGTTCCCATGCATATATCCATTTTAATCTCTGGGCTGACAGGGAGAAACCATTTCTGGCTATTCCTGAGGCCTGCCAGTGTGTATTGGGCAGGAAAAGGGGGGTCCCAGAGAGAAGGGAAGGATGTGTGTTGCTCAAAGAAAGCATCTTGCATCAAGCAGACGCATATTTGGGTGTCTCCTTCCCCATCTGGATACTCTGTCCAAGTCTACCCACTGCTCTCAACCCCTATGTTATGGGTCACTTTGGGGCACTCACTGTCCCCAGACCTGCCTGGCCACATGCATTCCCATAGCACTGATGCCCAGAGGATACAGGAGCAGGGATTGCCAGGGAGCCGGCGTGCCTGGGTTTGCAATGTGGCTCCTGACACTCAGCTGGTTGTTGGCAACCGGAGCCAGGGAGAGGAAAACAATACGCGACTGCACTGCAATTAAACAGCCTCCTAATTGTAGCGCTACATACGGCTCTTCCGCTGCTTTCTAAGTTTGGTGGCATAATTACAGCAGCAGAGCAGAGGCAGCATCTGCATTCCCACCGCGCCAAGCCCTGCCTTCCAGGGATTCTGGAGCTGACCATATAAATCCCAGGCTGAAACCTGGCACGAAATGAAAGGGAGCAGTAACCCCTGAGCCCTGCCTGGGCTTGGCCCTGGTGAGGCAGGATGGGCAAAGCCCTCGCATCCCCTACAGCCCCCGCCGTGCTTGCTGGCCCTGTCCCGCAGCACAGTTTCCTCTTTAGGATGTGTGTTTTGCAAGCCAGCTTCAACAAAACCCACCCCAAAACAACAAAGTCTTGCTCTGGTCGATCATTGTAGCTCTCAGTTTAGAAACATGCGGCGAGGAAGATTAAAGGGTGGCTCGGAGGAAGGCAGGCTGGGTGTCAGGATGCTGGGATGTGCCTGGAGCAGACACAGGCACAAGGGAGTTGCCTTTTCACTGTGTCTCCATCTCCCCAGCTTGGCTCTTTTTCCGGATGGGGACAATAAATCCATGTCCCTCTGGTTGATCCTGGTGCTGGTTTGTTATTGTAGTGTTGCTTGTGCAGAGTGGTTTGGTTTGGGAGCATCCAATTGGATACTGACCGCCCCAAGGGGCAGGTGTGTTGCAGGCCTGCCCTGATGAGACAGGCAGCAATAGCCAGTGGGGCACAAGAAGATGCCCAGATCTATATTTAATTGTATATATATGCATATATATACATACACATATATATATACATTTTATACTGCGGGTTTGAGGAATCCCAAGATAAATGCCATGTTCTGTGTTAAAAGGAGGACGCCTTGGAAGGCCGGGGAGGGAAGCTGAATCGCAGCCTGTGTTTTCGGCTGGAAAACGTGTTCCCGAATGTTTTCCATCACACAGGCGGGTTTGTGTGGGTTCACCTGGGCAGGAAGCAGCGGGGTAAAGCGATACCCCACGGGGCGCGGGCAGCCCTTCTCCAACACCCCCTTTCCCTAAACCCGATAGCAGCCGGCGGCTCCTAATGAAATAAGCAGCCACTTTACTGCTGCTCTTGCACCATGTGTGAAAATTATTAGTTTTGCTGGAAAAAGCAAGGAAAGAGTTGGGGCAGATGAGAGATGCACAAAGTTATTTTCATTGCAGCCCCATCCTGCCTGTCTTATCCCTATGAGTGTCTCCTGCAGCATTAAATCTCCAGGTGAAGGTTAAAAAGCCCTCTTGTTCTGTGAATTCACTGTAAAAGTATGCGGGGTTTAGTAATGTTGCATTAGCACTGGTTCCGTCGTTGCTAAATAGCTGAGGGAAATAGTTTCTGGTGTCCACTGGATTAGGTATTGTCTGGGATGCTTTCTGTGGGGAGGAAAAATAATCCTGGGATGAGTGTGGCCTGTCGGACAGGGAATGATGTCCCGACCCCTTTCCCGCATCTGCCCACCACTGGGGTCTGGAAATGAACCATGAATGAGCTGATTTCACCCGTTTTCAGAAGCAATGTTTAAAAAATAATAATTAATTGTCACTGTTTGGAAGAATTCAGTTTTCCAGCCAGGATGTAAAAATACCCGGATTTTTTTTCCAGACTCCCAGAGGGTCAGGGGGGAGGTTTTGTTCTTTTTCATCCCTCCTTCAGTGGCTAAGGATGAGGAAAAGGATAAGAAGCAGAGGGGGAAGCATGGAGCCCTGTGATGCTGCCTGCCCTGAGCCAGGGCAGGACCCAGATCCCTCTCATTTCTGTGCTTTCCAGGCACTTTTTGCTTGCAGCATCACCTCACCACTGGGATGCAGGCCCTGTAGTGGCTACATCTGTACAGATGTGGCTACAGATCTACAGATCTACATCTGTACAGATGTGGCTACATCTGCCTTTCCCTAAGGGAAGGGCAGCATCATCCTTTCTTCAGACATGGTCTTCCTGAGACAACGTCTTAAAACCTTCCTGTTCTGCCTGAAAACCATATCCTGAAGCAGAAGGGAAATTCACAGTCCTTGCTTTGCATCTTGGAAGCATATGCTAAGGAGGGATGTTGCCCTGGCCCTGTATCCAGATTAGCACAGCAGGGATGGGCTTGGACTCCAAGTGCTTTTCCACCTCTCGTAGCACCAGCAAAAGGAAACTACCATAAGAAATAGCATGAATCCTCTCAGTTGATATTATCCACCTTGGTATTGCCTGGCTTGTGCCCTCTTTGCCATGGCTGGGCCTAGGGATGTGCTCCACATCTGCCACCCAGCAGCTGGACCAGTGGGAAGAGCTGTGTCTGCCTGGAAACCCATCGGCAAAATGCTTTTCATTACTCTCCCTTTGAAGTTTCAGGCATGTGCTGGACTCATGTTCAGCACCTGCAAACAAACCTGACCCGAGCAGCTTTGATGTTTCATGGTGCAGGAGGGTCTCTGCATCCATGTGCTGCTGTCACCATCCTGGAGAAGGGACAGAGGGAGCCGGACCTGGGAGCGACGATAGAAAACAGGGATGGATTTTGGTCCAGCTCCTCCTCACCCCACAGATCCGGATGCACCAGCGGGGAGCACAAATTCATCCCTATTTTGTACCATCGATGCTTTCCCGTATCCCGTTGCCAGAGGAGGACCAAGCTGCTCACGGCCCCAGTGCTGCCCACTACTGGCAGCCATCCGCTGCTCCCAGGGCTGCGTCACCCACACGACTGCAACCAGCATCTTTAAGGAGCGGCCGATTGAAGTTAGCCATGAATGTCCCTCTGTTCAACAGCCTTTTTATAGCTCCATGCGTTTTTCTTGGCCCCAAGCGTTTCTGCTCCCGTTGAGAACAGAGAGCATCTCTCAGCGCCGGCATCCGCAGCCAGCCGGGGGCTGCACCAGGGAAGCTCATTTTTGGGGTCCTGCTGTCTGAAAAGCAGTGTTCTGACCACTGGCATTGGGGCAACTAGGGTGTTTTGTAGCTCAGACATGACAGAGCTTGTGGACCATTCTGTGAGGAGCTGTGGTGATGCTGGAGGCCGGTTTCCTACACCCCCTGACCCTGTGCTGTGGTTTTCTGTGTGGCACATCCCTCCTGCTTCCTAAGGACCATAAATCCCAGGGAAATGCTGTGCAGGATGCTCAAGGAGATGGCAAGCTTGATTTCAGACAGTGGCTCCAGCCAAACCAGGTCATTCTCCATCACAACATCCCCACTCCTGCCTCCCCTGGTTGCATCTTCCCATAGTGATGTGGTACCCAGGGGTTCATTCTAGCCCCACTGGTGGGAGAGGGACCTAAAGAAGGGTAAACCCCAAAATTCCTGAGCTGCCTTCCCCACTCTCTGGGATGCAATTCCCTCTTCACAAGTGTTCCCCTTCTCCTGGCCCACAAACCATCTGCTTCCCCTTTGGCGTGGCAAGGATTGCAAGGCACTGACGCATGCTGCTGGCCGAGCCACAGGGAATTGCTCTGGAGCAGACACAAGCCAAGGGCTGGGCAGCAAGGACCTGCTCCCTGTTGGTTTTCCTGTGCCCAACCAGAGGACATCATTTACAGAATGGAGTAAATAGGCAGTAAATTAAGGGGATGGTATTAAAATCCTCTCTGGATGGGACTGGTGGGGTCCCCACTTTCAGGCAGCAATGGGGAGGGATGCAGCTGGTGGTGCCAGCTCGCAGGGGTAGGCAAAGGGAATGCCTGTGGCATTGAATGTGAAGGTCCTGGGTGGCATGGTTGTGTAGCTAGAGAAAAGGTGTGCTGGGAAAGAGCAGTGCACATTGTGCTTGCAGCGGCTGAGCTGTACAGCCCTGTGATTCCACTCATTCTGTGATATGCCCCTCACCCAGGCATCTGGGCACAGGTACACGAACCCAGCTCGCTGCTTGAAGTCCTTCGAGGCATCAGCATAAGTGCCTGGAGGTGGCACCCAAAGCACGTTCATGGAGCTCAGAACATCCCATCATGACCAGAGACCTGTGTGCTGGGGTACCCTCAGATACAGCTCCATTGGGGACCAGCCAGATGTGTTTGTCCCAGTGAGCGATGCCCCCGGTACAGAGCATCTCCCAGCCAGCCTTTGCTTTTAGCTCAACATCTTGCTTCCTACCATCCGACCCAAGCAGTGTGGCTGTTGCAGGGACAGTGTGGGGTTAAGGCAGACCTCACAGTGGACACGGTGCTGTCCGCAGGGTGTGTTGCAGCAAAGCCCTGCGTGGGGCTGCTCCCCCCTGTGCCCTGCTGTAATCAGATCCGTCCCCCACCGGCACAGCATTTGTGTTCACAGCATTTTCTGGATGTTTTACATTTGGGAAGCACACGAGGAATGTCTGCTGGGGAGGACGAGCAGCGAGGCGAGGATCTGTGTGCCCGGCCCCGGGTGCGTGATGGGGACCTGAGCCCCTTCTCCCTGCAAACAGCGCATCTTTCCTGGTGCAAAAACACTGCGATGACACCGTTTACACCTTCCCCTTCCCATTGGGATCAGTCTCCCCATGGAGCACCTCCTGGCTCCATCCCAAACATCATCCTGGTTTCCCCATCCCGACCGAACCCCTGTCCGAAGCCGGCACCGCGCAGCGCTGCTGCTTGCGGACACCTTTGCTTCCCTCTGCAGGAGATCGCCATAAATTGCAGCCTCTTTGGATCGCGTTATTCCCAAAGCTGGACCCCACCAGGGATGGAGCTGCTGCAGGGGGTGGGACACCAAGTTCATGTCTACACAGAGCCACTGGCTACTTTTATCTCCATCACTTGACTATTATACTTAATCAGGAAAGGGGGGATATTATATATTTTTCTTAAATCCACTTTTCTTTTATACAGAGAAAATTATAATCACTTTTAATTGAAAAAAAAAGCTGATAATATTCTGAACCAAATTTCTGGAAGAGAATAATTAATAGTGCAATAAATCCCCAAAGGAAATGCTCATTAATCTTGTCTTTCAGAAGCAAATTTCAGAAGAGACCTTATTTAAAACATTGCTAATAATTATAGGAAAGTTGACAGCTTAAAAGCCCCCAAATCTAGCAGCAGTCTCCTCCTATCAGATCCTGCAGTAACTAGTTCAGGCTGGACAGGAGCATCTCTGCTCTCAGGGCTCGGGTGCTGCTGCCATTGGGTACCCACAGGATGGGTGGTATTCCCTGGAATGGTGTAAGATGGGTTCTGGTGGATGGGGGGTTTGTGGTAGCAGGGATGGACATGGAGGGCTCTGCCTGTGGGTTATCCCTCCTGCCTGAGCTTGGGAAGAAGCCCAGGGGGTGACAAGCTCATCTGGACCAGATGCACACAGAGCATCCATGCTGGGGCTGTTGGCTGGGGCTGTTGGCCAGTGTTGTGACATTCCTTGTACTACCCATGGTCCATTCTGCACTCTCATGTTGAATGCTGCTCTCTCCATCTGCCAGCACCTGGATACACATGATGCATGTGCAATGCTGCTCCCTTCATCTGCCAGCACCTGCATGCACATGGGGTAGAGCATTATGGGGAGGAATAATGGGACGTCACTGCTCGCACAAAGACCAGCATCTGCTGGGGAAGTGGTGGTCCCTCAGTCTGTCTCCTGGGGCTTGGCAAGACTGGGTTCACTGGGGATCACTGTCAGCATGAGACCTACAGGCATGTGGCCTCCCTCTGTCCTTTGCTCATGGATGGGGAGCTCACAGCATCCTGATGGATGAGTGTTGGCTTCGTGCTCTCACTGATGTGCATCCAGCTGACCCAAATTGCAGCCTGTGACTGTGCTAATTGCATTGAGACAATTAATTTTACTCAGTGACACATGTGTGTATGCATCTGCCAAAAGGCAGAACTGCCCAAATGAACACAGGGCAGATTCTCATCCCCAAGCAGCCACTCCATCAGCCCTGAGTGAAGCAGAGAAGGGTTCCAGAAGGACAATGAGTTAAACGAGACTTGGGTGAAAATACCGGTGATGTGCTCATTGCTCTCAGGTTTCCTGTCCCCATTTGACCAGGGCTGGGAGCAAGAGCAGAGGGGAAGGCAGCTTGGAGCAGGCCCAGGCTCCGCCGGGAGGAAGGAAACCTGATATTGGCCTGGGAATGGTGTCATTGACGTTGCTTTTTTTGCTGTTTTAATTCCTTTTTTGGGGGTCATGGAAAGCTGGGAGGGAAATATGGAGTGGGGCCTATCCCAGGGAAGTGGGATGAGTGGGATGCAGTGATGCAGGACACCCTGGTGATGCCCAATGGGGTCAGCAAGCCTGGGGATGGACAAGGTGTTGCTGCTGGGATCTCCTTCCCCAGAAGTCATCCTTTATCTGCATCTCTGGCAGCACACAGGATAATGTCTCCCCGTCCTCCATAGGTCCCCTCCAGCATCCTGTGCAGACAGAGGTCAACAGACTAATTTTTGTTGAATTTCAAACAAAAGCAATCAAGAGGGAGGAAAATCCTCCCTTCTGGCTCATGTAAATCCACTCTGCTTTGATAATGAATCCGCCCAGGCCACGCAGACCCGGGGCAATGGCAAGATTTCGTCACAGCAATATTTAATACCTCTCCAAGGCCCCAGTGGAAGAGAGCACTTAATCCCACGCTTAATTTAATTTCTGTGCCGTAAAACACAGAGCGACGTGTTCATCCCAAGGCAAGGCCATGGGTCCAAGCAGGAACTTTGCCCTTTTCCATATAAGCAGGGTAGAACCCACATTTTGGCAAAACCTTGAGTGTGGGCTATGGAGCATCCTGCTCCGCTTGCATCCATGCATGAGGTTGGTTGCCAGGGCAGGTTGATGTGGGATATGCAGGTACCCAGAGGCCTTTGCCTATCCCAACACCCAGTGTGATACAGATCCGATCTTCTGCTTTTATCACACAAAATATCACCTAAAGAGTTAATTATGGTTTTTAGGAAGTTTTGGCCCATTTACCACCTTGTTCCAGGCAGGTTCTGCTGTGTTAGGGATCTCAGGGGTTCCTGTGATCCCTTCCTGCCTGCTCTTTGTCATCCGGAGCCATCACTTTCATTAGGCAACTGCTCTATACCTCACTGGCCCCCTCGCCTTTTATCTGCGTTCTGTTAAATGATCTCAAATATGTGATATGATAAAGACAAACAAACACCCGTTCAATTTAGTTCACCCTAATGCCAGACTCCACTTTTCCTGAAGTAATTAAGATTAATGCAGTTGATAATTTAGGAAGTATTCTTAAATGTACCCTTCTGGCAGCATCTCACATGTAATTTTACCTTAGAAGATTTATCGGAGCACTTAGGTAACAGATAGTTCCTTAGCAAACAGGAGCATTTCTAAGGAAAATGAAAGATTAATACTTCTTAAGTAAATGTCAAAATAAGTCATTCTTTATTACAGCCCTACAAAGATGCTGCTGTCAGGCCGAGTCCCTCTGCTGATTCCTGGGCAAGATTACACTTGCCTCAGTCTCAGGACAAGAGGAGGTCTTGGATGTCCCATTGCGTTTTTAGGGTCTCTTTGAAGGGCTCTGCTCACCCATGATAAAACACACCAGACCCAGGCCATGCCATTGCTTTGGGAAGAATATGGGAGCTGATCCTGACCTTGCACAAGCACTATCCCAGAGGATGCAGGTCCTGGCTCTGCCATTGCTCTCCCCTTAAGGCTGCATAGCCCCAGCACAGATTTGCCTAGGGTGGCTCCAACAAGGCATCTCCCAGCCCTGCTCTGCACACCCCGGATTCCTTTCCCCAGTGATGGGTGAGAAGAAGCTGAGCTAAGCCTCAGGAAAGCCTCGATGCTTTGTGTTACAGCCATCTTAATTTCCTTTGGAAACATCCCAGATGCTGCTTGATCCGGTTGGGGATGGAGCCACAGGGAACGTCTGTAGCTGATTGTCACCCAACTCCTTTGACCATGCACTCAAGGGATTAAGGGATTCTCTTTGCCAGGTCACACTTATCCATCTGTCCTGTTTTACGCAGCCATTGAGTCAGGATGACCTCCAACCATGTCTCCTCCTATGTCTTCTCCTCTCCCCATCACCCCAGCATCCTCCTCTGTGCAGTGTTCCATAGGGCATCCTCAGGGCTGGGTGGCAAGGAAGATACAGCAGGGACCCCAGGCAGGGCACAAAGATACTGGTTTACAGCATCCTCCCCATCTCACAGGGTGCCCAGGACCTGTCCTCCTCCACTGTTTTGCATTATAAGCCAAGGAGGAATTAGGACTGTTTGCAAAATCTGGATCCCCAGTGAAAGTTGGATTCTCACCAGCTTGGAAATTCAAAGCTGTTCAGATCCAGAAAATCAATTTTGGGTCATCATGAGCAAGAAACAAACTTTCTGAATAACCTTCCAACTTCTCCCAGGGCCAGAAAAATCTGCTGGAAACAGCCTCTTGTCCTGATACAGCCAGACCAGACCATCCAGGACCATGTATCTGCACACAGGTTCAGACCTAGTCCCCAGTCTCAGCCTCCTTCCTTGAGGATGAGCAGGGACCAGGCTGGCAAGGGAGGTGTCACATTCCTCCTAGTGAGATGCTTCCATTGAACCAGGCCCCTCATCCTGTTTTCCCCGTTATTTGACTGAGAAACGGGTTAATGTAAGAACAGGTTTCAATGTGTCTGAATATGACCCATGCGCTTTGGGGAGCAGCTAAAGTGAGTTAAGTGCAGGCTGGACCTGGGGGTGGCAGGGAGGTAACAGCAATCCATTCAAATCCCCCCCTTTTCCCAACCCACCCCTAAGATGTACTGAAGGCAGGTGCTGCTTCAGCAGCGTGGCCCCATCCAGTGCAGTATGGGATGGAGATGGGTGAGAGTCTGGCTGCTCCTTGGAGCTGGGCATCACCATGCAGCTGAGGGATACTGAGGGTCAGGGAGGGACCCAGGCTCATTGCTGGTTGCAGGATGCAGGATCAAACCAGGCTGGAAGCTGCCCTCAGCTGCTCTCAGCACCTGCTTGAGGCTGGCTGGTGCCCGAAGCATGCCCAGACTGTGGTTTGGGCTTTGGCCATCCTCAGTCTCCTCCTCCTCACACCGGCGAGGCTGTTTCCTGCCTCTCAGGGCCGTATCCTGACTGTGGTTACAATAAGCCCCTGCAAGTCATTGTGGTCTGCAGGACCCCAATGGGACTCCAATGGGTGGAGGCAGTGGCTGAGATGCAGGGGATGGAGCTGGGATGCAGGGGAGGGGGCAGGACCCCACTTCCATCCATGTCTCACTTTCCTCACTCCCACAGCATCCTATGCCCACATGCCCAGCACCTATACCTATAGATACCTATACCCACCCACCCAGATGGACCCAACTGGGGGTGGCCATGATGGGCCGTTTTTGGGGTGGAAACCCCTCTTTTTGGCGTCTGAGCTCTCCCCGTGTACTGCGGCTCCGGCAGCCAAGCCACAGATTCCTGACATAGTTTTCTCTTTCCTTTGCAGCCAAGAAATTCATATTTCATGGGAGGTGAAAGTGAGTCCCGGCAGTAGCTGAGCGGAGCAGGGTGCCAAGGTATGGGCCAGCTGACGGAACAGGGTCAGATGCTATTTTGGGAACCAGACACTCCACTCCTCATCCCATAGCATGCTCCAGCCTGGGGATACCCCCAGCCCTCCCAAGCCCCGGATGCAGGGATGCTCAGGTCCTACCCTGCTGCTTTCCTGGCCCCACAGCAGCAGCCCATGTTTAAAGAGGTGCTGGGCTTTGAGAAAGGGCCAGGTCACAAGGGGGGGGAATGATCCTAGAATGGTTTATTCACCTTGCAGGAGCTTACCCATGTCAAATCCCACTGGAGCAGCATCCCCGGGGGGCCCCCCCACTGTGACTGGAGCTCCTTTCACCCAGGCCTACGTGTCTCCAGCCCTATCAGGGCTTTGCTGCACCGGGCACTGTATATACAAATAGCAAGAACAGTCCCTGCCTTGCTAATCTCAACAGACGATCCAAAGAGCAGATAGGCGAGGGGAAGCATTATCGGGGCTGATTTACAGATGGAGGCTGAGTCACCGTGATTAACTGACTTTTACCCAAGGTCATGCAAGGGAGAGGCTGAGCTGAGCACTAAACCCGGCTTTCCTGCATCCCCCAGCCAGGGCCAAGCTGTACTTTGTGTCTTCTTCCACAGAGGAGTTTTTCCATCCACATAGAGTGGTGCTGGATGAGTATCAGGTCTGGGCAGTGGAGCTGAACCTGCCTTTCCACAGGCAGAGCTGCTGTTTCAGCCCTCTTCCTTCTTTGTTTCAGCTGTAGGGGTTTCTTGCTTGGTTCTGGGTTTATTTTGCAGTTCACACAACCATGTTGTCCCTTGCTGCTGTTTCCATCAGAGCAGGGTTTTGCCCTTTGCTTCTTCTGCTGCTGCCTTGCCCATGGTGGGTACATGGTGGTCCCCACAATCATTATGGTGTGGTCCCAGTATGGTGTCCTAGGTGAGATGCAAAACTTCAGCATCCTGCTGGTGGGATTCACAGCTCTTTGCTCTTGGGAAGCAAACACTACCAAGGCTGGGGGTGATGGAGTCAACCAGGACACGCAACAGGACCTGCCCTGTGAGCAGCAGGCTGGGCTCTGCCTTGCCAGGCTCCTGCCATCACTGCTTAGCCTGTCCCTGTGTCCCCAGGCCACTGCAGGGCTGCAGGATGGTGTCAGTGGCAGTCACCATCCCTGGAAGTGTTCATAAACCACATAGATGAGGCCCTCTGTGACATAGGTTAGTGCTGGACTTGGTAGTGCTGGAGACCAGTTGGACTTGATGATCTCAAAGGTCTTTTCCAACATGGTTGGTTCCATGTCAGCCCAGTGCAGGAGGATGCTTCAGGGATGAGCAAAAGGCTGTGCACCAGGCAGGGCATACAATTACAGGTAGAGATCTCTCTCCCTGCAGCCAGGCAGCTTGGTAATAAATATGACAAGCTTTTTAAACCATAACCTTTCTTTGCCTCCATCCAATTCTTTTCCACCTCCTCTTCCAGGAGCTGAAACATAAACGCACAAGAAACGGTGCCAATGGTAACCCAAAGAGGAGCCTGGTCCTGTGGGCAGGTTAAAGAGCAAGCTGAGAGATTTAATGGTCCCTATATTCGTTTTATTCTGGGTTTCCCATCCCACAAGGGGGCAAAGACTGTGTTTGGATCCATAAGCCCTCCAGTGATGGATGAAGGCAGCTCCCTGGGCAGTATCGCTTTAAATCACACACCCAGCCCTCTTTATCAATCACCCCATCAGGAGCAGCACGGGCTGAGCCTTGCTGACAGTGTTCTGCTCTGTGCTGCTCCCAGGGCTGCTGTGCCATCCCACCCCATGGCTGCAGGCACCAGCAGGGACCCCATGTAGAGATGAGGGATCCCCAAATCCCAGTGTAGGGACAAGCATCGGCATTTTGGGGAATTAAACCCCAATTTACACCTTGCATTTATCTCTGTGTTCTATCATTTGCAGGGATAAATTCATGCCCATGTCCTGCCCAGGCTCTGCCACCATCCCTGGGCATCTGACATGGCACATATCTCTCCTGCACCAGCAGGACAGTCCTGCGTGCCAGAGGCTCTGCTTTCCCCATCCCCATCACCCTGCCAGCACAGGCTGTTTGTTTCTCCTGGCACTCACTTCTAATGCACCAGCAAACGCCAGCCCTTGCCAGGCAAACCCTGCAGCTCTATGGATACACAAGCGACCGTTTCCTTCAAGAGAGAAAAAAAAGGGGCTCCTTTATGTGGCTGAAAGAGCAGGACTGTGATAATGTAGCAGGATCTGGCCTTGGGTATTTTATCTTGGCCAGGCGCCTTCGCAAATTCAAGCAGCAGCAAACAGGCTTTGCAGTTGTGTCTGGAAGAGGCATAAGTGCCGCACTGTTTTGCAACCAAAACCCCTGTGTGCCAAATGGCCCTGTCTGAGGTTTGCCCGGCACGTGGAGACCGAGCACGATAGGGTCTGGCTCTATCAGCCTGGGATTTGCTTCACTTAGTGGATAGGGTGGGGAGGATCTGATCCTGGCAGCTCAGTTCAGAGAGAGGACCCCAAGGAGTCCCTTTGGGTTTTCCCCACTACATGGAGCACCCTTCCCTATAAGGTCCTGCAGCATCTTTGTAGAAGGAGAGGTGGGATGCAGCCATACCTCTGCTGTCTCTCCATATACACGGTATTGTCAATGTACATGAGTTGTAGCAGCGTCACACAGCTCAAATCAGAGAGGGGACCCCATGGAGCCCCTATGGGCAATCCCCATTGCATAGACATCCCCTCCCTGCAAGGTCCTGCAGCATCTTTGTGGAAGGACCACTGGGATGCAGCCATACCACTGCTGTCTCTGTATACACACAGTGTTGTCAATGCACATGTGCTGTAGCAGCATCACCCAGCACTGGGTGCTGACCCTGTCTGCTGTGCACAGGCAAAGCATCAGATGCTTCAACACAGACAAGCCATGCACACTGCAGAGACCCCGAATAGACACAGATCACTCCCTTTCTCTTGCAGAAACACTCATTTCCTTCCCAGCTCGCTGCTGGGCAGGTTTGGTGAGGCTGTGCGGTGCGTGGTGACCCCGAATGGGGCTGGAGCTGTAAGAATTACACCCAGGAGAGCACTAATAAGCTGAATTTCACGCTTCTTTGCAGCCAGGTCGCTCCCTCCCCAGCTCCCAGCAGTACCAGGCCATTGCTCCCTGCAGCAGACAGTAAAGGAGCGTTTCTAGTGAGGGAAGGGAAAGAAACCCTTCCTGTTTCCAGCAGACTTTAAAAGAGACTCTAAAACAGGGGTTTATTCTTCTTTTTAATATAACCCATGTCTGAGGTGGTGAGTTTTAAAAGGCTGCACTCGACTTGTGCCTCCTGTCTAATGCCCTGAGGTTCTGTGCAGTAAAACCTGGTAAATTCAGGGCTCTGTTTTTATGCTTTCACCTATTTAACAGCACCTAAAACTCTGAGAGCAGTTTGCAAGTGGTGTTAAAGTTAAGGCAGAGGCAGCAGAAGCTCAATTCCCTTCTGCAGGGGGTTTAGAGCAATGTCTAGAGGCAGCGAGCTCAAATGGATGCACTGGAACTGCAGTAGAGCAAAAGGCTTTTGCTGCACAGCCGAACCTCATCATCCCTTCGGCTGCAAGAGAGGGGATTTGGGGACATGGGGACACAGAGCCCTTCCCAGGATGCCTCTCCCAGCTTGGCCCGACATCCCTTCCCGCTAATCCGTAGGTGGAGCTGTTCTGTCATCTTTTTCTGCTTATGTTGCTAAGAAGTAACCCAGAAATAGCTTCTCAGGGAGGAAAAAAGTGCCCAAAGTGCCTCTCTCAGCAGCTTTTGCCAAAGGTGAAATGCTCTGAGCATCCTTTGAAGAGCCAAAAGCTGGAGGGCATCACCCAGGGGCTTGTGCTGCGTCTTCCTCCATCCCCACCACACAGCACAAAAGAAAGGGCCAAAATCTCTCTCCCCTCTCTGCCCCTTTCCCCTGTTGATGGACTCCCTTTCTCTCTTATACCCTCTCCAGGTCGGAAACAATGCAGCAGAGCCCCACCGGTGTTTGGGACCCCGCGCCACCCCAGCCCCGGGGACCCGCTGCCCCTCTCACCGCCCCAGTGCCCACCAGTGGAGGACCATGCCCATGACGGAGGGACAGCAGCTTGCAGCAAGACGGGAATACGGGGACTTGTAGCCTTTCCCCGTCCCTTGGTATCATGACTGGAGAGACCCAGCATGTTTACACCATCGGCGACATTGAGGCCGGCCCCAAAGACCCCGACAAGGACTTTGGCTTTGAAGGCTGTGGGGAGAAGGATGGGAGGGCGCTAGGTGGGGAGGGCACATCCCCTTTTCCCACCCCTAAGGACAAGGAGCCCCACAGCCAGCGGGAAGCCGTGATCCGGCCACAGCAAGCCGGGAAGATCGACTTCAAGTCGCTCCACCGCAAACCCAAGTTTGGCAATGATGGCACATGGGGAGAGGACAAGAGCAGCCCCCAGTCCCCACCAGGGAAGGGGCGATCCCGGGAGCGCAGCCGGCGCTCGGGGAAGGGCGAGCGGGGTCACCATCAGCTCTACCGGCTCAGCATCGCCGGTACCCGGCCGAACCCCACCATTGGCATCGCCTACCCCCAGCAGAAGGTGACCCCCCCAAAGGAGCCAGAGGCAAACCACGGCCCCGTGGCCGGCAGCTACCGCTTCCATGTGCCCAGCATCCCCCAGCGCGAGGCTGAGCTCCAGCAAGAAGAATTCGGCTTCGGACGCTGTTTCTCTGATGCCAGAGCCGGCCGTACCTCCACCAACTATACCTCACAGACTGCTCCCTCCCATGGCCCCAAAGGACAGCCCCCTGCCGCCGGCATCCCCCTCAAGAGCCCCGGCACCAATGGGCAGCTACATTACCTAGAGTTTCAGGCCAACAGGGCTGACTCTTGGCCATCCCTAGAGAAGAGCTTTGCTGGTGCTAGCTATGGGATCTCGGTGCAGAAGCCCAGCTCTTTCCCTGAGGGCAGCAAAGCCGGTGCCCAAGCCCTGGGGACTTTGCCATGCCAATACCCCTTCCAGCTGCTGCACGATGTGGGGAAGGAGCCGTACCGCAGTGATGCGGGGAGCCAGGAGTACCTGGATGTGGGGCTCACCCCCAGCCAACTGCCTCACGGTGCCTTTGCCTTCCACTCCGCCTCCAGAGAGTGGCAAGAGGAGGTGCTGAGCAGCGGTTCCTATGAGAACATGTCCCCCGAGGGCAGGCTGTATGGTTTGCCCACACCACCAACACCATTCCTGCACCCACCGCCACCGCCAGCCCCACACCATGGCCCACTGCCATGCCGCAAGGGCAGGAGCGAGCATCCCACCGACTCCAATGGTGCTCTCTCGTCATCTGGTGCTATCGACCAAAACCCAAGCACTTTCCAAGAAAACCAAGCTGTTTTTCCGTCTAGTTTACACTCACCCAGTATGCCAAAGCCAGTCGGTAAAAGGCAAGCCTCAGCGAAAGACAGTGTCCCCAGCCCGCGGGGGCTGGTCCAGAGCAGAAGGAACATGCCACCAAACCCTCTCTCCCAAGTGCACTTTCAGAGCAAAGCCTATTGCAGTTCCCCCGCGGGCAGCGCCAGCACAGGATCTGTGCCTTTCGAGACAAGCATTCCCACTACGGCACCCACCCACCCCAGGCTTGTGCAAGCTTGGGAAGGTGCCACTAAGGCGTTTTCTCCCATGGACCAGAACTCAGCACCTTATTCAAACCCTGTTGGAAACCAGTTCTCATTCGAGTGCCAGTCTGGCCCCGAGCAGAGGCAGCACAGGCAGAAAAATGCCAGGATGCCTTGGCAGCAAATACACCTCACTTCTGCAGTGCCTGGTCAAAACAGGCTAGAGCTGTCGAGACAGATCACCAGCCAGAAGCTCCCCTTCCCTGTGGGCACATCAGAGTGGCAGGGGAATGGGAAAGCCCAGAAAGGGCCCCTTGCAAATAACTCTCCAGGGTATCACAGCAAAAAGCTCTTGTCGGGAGAGAGCCTTGGGGTCCAGAGGGGAGACCCCAACTCAACAGGCACTTTTGCTTTTGAGAGTGGGAAGGAGCCAGGGTCTCCTGCCTGTGACTCGAGAAACAAAGCCCTGTTCTACAGCATGGGTCAAGCAGGTCCTCCTCCATCAAGGAGCTCATCGGGCTCAGCGCTGGTCCTACCACCATCAGCCTTGGTGGCTGCCTCCCCTTGCGAGTCCCCCCTGCCATCCCCTGTCCCCAACCCTACCTGTGGCAGCACATGCTCATCGCTCTCACCTATGTCCAGCAGCCCCCTCAACCCCGGCTTTGAAGACAGCCAGATGTCTGGAGCACTCACCCCTTCTCCCTTCTTCCAGCATCCCTGCCATCCCAAGGACAGCAACAAAACCTTCCAGCCCTCCGATGTCCTGAGCTCCAGCTCACTTCATTACCACCCCCAAGACTCCATTAAGTCCTTCCACTTCCCTCCCGATGCCCTCAAAGACAACAGCCTCCTGAAATGTGCACCCGCGAGCCCATTCCATAAACCCAGCATGGAGGTGGCCAAGGGATGCTCGGATGGGCTGGATGGAGAGCAGCCTCCTCCACCGTACTCCTCCCATCACTTGCTGGCCAGTTCACTCAGCAGTGCTAGCCTGGACCAGCTGGACGTGCTCCTGACCTGCAAGCAGTGTGACCAGAACTACAGCAACCTCTCCTCCTTCCTGCAGCATCGCCAGTTCTGCACCTCCCATCCCAATCCACAGGGAGAGGGCAAGGATGCTTCCCTGGCATCTGAGGGGCGGAAAGCACTCCTTCCAGAGCCCTCCAAACCCCCCAGCCTGGGGCTCTCTCCAGACACCCAGGCACATTTGTTGGTATTAAACAAGAGCGATGACTTCTTGCTAGATGGGGATAGCAAAAGCGAGGGCAAGGAAGATGCTCTGAAGGGTGGTCTTTTCAATGGCCTTGCTAACAGCTCCTTGCCACTCACTGCCTCAGACCTGGACATTGATGATGCCAAGCTGGACAGCCTGATCACTGAAGCCCTCAATGGCCTGGGCTACCAGTCAGATAACCCAGAGATTGACAGCAGCTTCATAGATGTGTTTGCTGATGAGGAGCTGACAGGCCTGAAGACGGCTGGTGGTGGGTTGTCCCACAAGGCAAAGGAAGCTCTGGCCTCGGAGAGCAAATCAAAGCAGGCAGCAGTGGAGGAGAAGGCAGGAGACCATCCAAAGGCTGTCTACTTCTATGAAGATGGTGGGGGTCAGTCAAAGAGAGCATCAGGAAAGCAGCACCTTCACAAGGGGAGGGCATCACAGAGGTTGGCAGCCCAGGAGCCAGAGCCTGGGGAAGCAGGAGCAGAGAGGACAGCCAGGCTGCGGGCAGGCAGGAAGAACAGCATCCCACCAGCCACTACCTCCTCCAAGTCCACCTCCAGCCAGAAGCATCCCAGGAAGCTCAGCCAGGAGCCTTCATCAAAGAGTGAGGTGGGACCAGGCACTGGTACCAGGAGTTCCAAACCACCACGGTTCTCCATGAAGGACCTGAAGAAGAGGAAGCCCCGAAGTGGGACATGGAGCAAGGAGCTCATTCACAAGATAGTGCAGCAGAAGAACAAGCTCCACAAGCTGCAGGTGAAGAGCAGCAAGCAGGCGCAGTGCCCCCAGGTCACTGAGAGGCTGATGCCAGCCACCAAAGAGGGCAGGTTTCGGGAGTATGACTATGTCTCCGACTCGGATGATGATGGGGCAGAGTGCAGCAAGCTCCGGGGGAGGAAGAAGCACAGCATGGGATTCACTGGGAAAACCAAATACAGCTTTACCAAGAAACGTCCTGGAAGAGGGGAGAGAGTCAAAGAGAAAGACCCCACCTGGAGCTACAGCCGGAAGAAGGACAGTCAGAAAAGGGAGGTACAGGAGCACGGTGGGGTCCCAAGTCAGGAGGATGCTGAGGAAGAGGAGTGTGCCACCAGAGGCCCAAGACAGAGCAGCCAGTCATCTACTGGCAGCAACCACAGTGGTAGTGTGCCCAGTGAGATGGGAACCAGTCCATCCCATGCTGATGGGGCTGGCTCAGGCAGTGAGAAGGGAGGCACACAGAGAAGGAGCTTGGGCAGCCCAGCATGCACACCAAGGACTCCACTCAGCCCTCCCAGGGACAGGAGCCCAAAGAAGAGCAAGAAAAGCAAAGAGGACTTTCCCAGGGGGAGCAGGAGGTTTGGTTCAGCCAAACCTTTGCCATCGGGCTCCAGGACATGTCCCACTGCTGAACCAGCTGTTGTTGCAATGGATTGTGCAAAGGAAAAGGCATTAGCACAGCCCCAGGAAAGGCCCAGCACGGCCACCTCGGGCAAGAGCCCCATTGGACTCTGCAATAAGGAGGGGGCAGAAGAAGCCAAAGAAGCAGCAAAGCCCATGGGCAAGGCAGGAGAACCCACCCTGGAGGCTCAGGACTCACCTGAGCTGACCATGGTCAACCAGAGCCATCAGTTTGGCCCTTTCACGAGTGATGGATTGAAGTACCATGCAGAAGAGCTAGTTGCTCCATCCCACAGTGGTAACGAAGCTAGTCCTAGCAATGTGAGTGCTGCCTACTCAGAAATGAGCATCAAATACTTGAAGGCACACGGGCTCAGTGAAGGTCAGAAGGACTATTCTGCACCAGTTGCCACATACGGGATGGATGCAGTGGGGATATTGCTCACTGCCAAGGTGCCCAATCCATACGTCAGCAGTGACAACACATTCTTTGATCCCAAAGGCCTTCCTGGGCACTATGATGGCAACCTCTTCTCAAAGCCCCCAGCCCTGGGCTCCTCACACATGGAAGACATGTACCTATGCCGGGATGACATCAACACCAGCTCCTTAGAGCAGAAGCATGCCAGCATCTCCCCTTACACCACAGAAACATCACAGGGCAAAGTCTCCTCCCCTCTCAGCTTTGATTCCTCTTCAATATTTGGAGAGCTTCCTGTCACTGAGTTCGATCCACCTCTGTATGAAGGTGTTTCTGCAAGCAAGGATGGTTTTGTGACCGCATTTACCTGTTCTGGCAATCCCCCCACCAAACCGCTGCCATTCGATCAACCATATCCACCATTCATGCCAGAGAAAGACTGGTCCCTCATGGAGGAGGTGGCTCCGATACTGCCAGAAGACATGACTCAGTTCCACAACCTTTCAGTGGAGAAGCCACTAGCCAAGAAGTTCCCTGAGGAAGGACCTGTTCCCACTGCCCAGCTCTCCCTGCCGCTGCCGGACAGGATAACGGATTATAATGTGACCTTTATGAACAACATGTCAGACGATGAGCTGGAGATCAAGCGATTAGTGACAGAGCTGGAGAGTCAATTGCAAACCAGCAAGATGGACCATGAGGCACCAGTTGCCCTCCAGAAACATGAGCATCACGTTGCTGCCCATCTGCGGGTACCAGCAGCTGAGCGGTTCCCACTGCCGGTTGAGCAAGGGGCAGGCCATGAGAAAGGGCTGTTTTTGGCACATGAACTGGGCAGACCAAGCCTCTGTGCTGGGGAGAGGCTGGGAGGTGAGAAACCGGCTGTCACTAGTGCCCATGGGGACTATGAGAGACCAAGGGAGCCCTGGCCCTGCCCAGTAGAGCTGGGGTCTCTGGAGGCAGGGATGTGCATGCCAGCCCCACTCACCATGGACCATTTCTGCTCCAAAGACAGTGGTGAGCAGCTCCAGTTAACTGCAGCTGCCAAGGAAAGTGACCCTGGAAAGATGGAAAATGGATCTTCCTCCAAAGGTCTACCTGGTTCACACACACCAGACCAAAGAGAGGCTCCCATCTACACAGACTCTGTGACTAAAAGCCCTCCTGTTGCCACCAACCCCATGTTCCCCAAGACCCTGGAGGCAGTTGAAGCAACCAAAGATCCCCTTCCATCCCTTCCATGCCAACGTGGTGCCAAGAGCTTCCCTGTGCCAGGCAAAGCAAATGAAAGCTTCAATGATGCTGCAGAGCTGGGGAAGTTTGATGCCCATCTTCCAAACCACAAACCTGGATTTGGCTTTCAGCAGGTTCCTGCCCCAGCCTCGGATCCCACCCTTTCACCTCACATCAAAGAGGTCCCGGATACAGAAGAAAGACCCTTAAGCAGGCCCGAGTCAGCCAAAATGGCACAAAATGCCATGGACTTCAAAGGAGATAGTGGTGGGTCTGTGTTGGTGGAAGAAAGAGAGGACAGAAAGAGCCCCAACAGCTGTCCAGGCACTGGACCCAGAGGCAAAGCCAGCAAGCAGAAAGTGCTGCTGTTGGATATGCTGAGTGTGCCCAAGGAGAGTGACTGTGACTCCCAGAAGGCATCCCAGGAGCCAGCTGCCAACCCTCTGCAGCAGCTCCAGCTCTTCGTTGCCCGAACAGTGAAGAGCAATGAAGAGGAGCTGTTGATGCCATGCTTCCCCATGCTGCTTGCTCCCAACCACCCCTCTACCACCACCCGCATCCAGCCAGAGCAGAAGGAGAACAGCAGTGCTTTGGAAGGGGAAAATCAGACCTCCTGTCCTGCCCAAGGGGAAGGGAATGTCCCCATTGAAGGCAACATGGAAAATATTGCTACCCTAGCAAAAGAGGCTGTGATTTTTCCTGGTGGGTGCGAGCCGGAGTCATTCAGTTCAATGGGTTCTTTCCATGCAAAACAATCTACGTTTGCAAGGCCTGAGCTGCAAAATAATGTAACAGAGCTGCAGCACTTAGCAAATGAGCACGCAGAGCTGGGTGACATTAATATCCGTGCAGATGGTGTTTCCCGAGAGCGTAATGACCTCTCACCACTCAGAAGCACAGCAGTGACCTTACTGCTAGGGCAAGTAAAGAAAGCTGATCAGCTCATGGAAGAACAGGAGCAAGATAAAAACAAAGCAACCTTGGCATTTAAAGAACATGAGCAATCTCATTTGAACTGTAGCTTGCTAGAGAAAAACACACTGGGCAGTGCAGCAGCAGAGAGGATGGAAAGGGACCATGTAGGGCAGGGGACACAGCCTCCCACTCCCACAGATCCCACCAGCCCTCTGGGTCCCTCCAATGATGGTCTCCACCAGGATCACTGCTTGGTGCCAGAGACAGAAACCAGCACAGTCAGTGCAAAGGGTCCTAGGGAAGGAAGTGGCAAGAAGCCCCTCAGTGGTTGTCATTACACAAGTGAATCTCTGGCCAGCCTGCCCTTGCCAACCAATTGTTCGGACCCCAAAGGCTTGCAGAGTGGTGGGGCTGAGGAAGGAGAGGTCCCCATTTTTAACCTTGAGCCTTCAGATGAGGGGAAGTATGGCCCATCCATGCTTAACACATCGAGTTCACTCGTCATGATGAGATGCCCTCCAGAGGCAAACAGTCATCACATCCATCACCCCACTGAGAGCCCAGTAGAGCAAGGGATATGGAAAAGAGCACCCACCTTTTCTCCCTCACTGCATCACTGTGGGAGCATGCCAATAGAGGTGGTTGAGGACAGTCACCATCATCTCCCCGATGGCATTTCGGGTAACTATAGATCACCTGAAAGAGAAGCCATGGCAAGACCTGCAGCTCTGCTGCACTCTGGTGATCTGGGGGACCCTGCCTTGGAGATGGATGGTACCCAGAAGGACTGCTCTCTTCCCTGCTCTCCACCTTTCAACCAAAAGAGTGTTGGGAAAGAGGCACCAGAAAGTTCCCATTTTAACGAAAATCAAGCATGCACCATCACAGATACAGTCATTAACTCCATTCCTCCAAAAAGCCAAGATGATCCAACCCAGCCCTCAATAGATCTTCTGCTGATCAGAGAAAGACAGATAAACCTGAACCAAGAGAACAAGGTTGGAAGCTGCTCTGATGATGGAAATACGTGCCAAAGTGACCCAAAGGCTTTGTCCAATGGTTTTGTTGCTCAGCAAGGACCAGCAGCTGCCAGCAGAGATCTTACAAGGACTGGAGATCTTGGTCCTGCTGAATTAAATGGCCATGAGCTTTCAGCAGAGATGGGACTTGGTCTTTCCCAAACCACAGAGAGTGGAGGAAAGAGTTTAGAAGGGGAGAAGCCAAAAAGTGATGGGGCTGGAGAAGCCGAGAGCTGTGTATTGAACAGTATGGGCCAAGGGGAGGGCAATGCACCCAACAGTACTCCAAATCCTCCCCAGAATGAACTGCACAAAGAAAAGAAACCAAATGGGGTCCCGGTGACCTGTGACATTTGTTCAGCCACTTTCCGGTCCAAGCCTGGTCTAACCAGGCACAAAGCTGTCAAGCACCAGGTGAGGAATGGTGGCACGCCACAGGCCAGCAAGACGGCCAGGTCCACTTCGGTTCCTCCAGACAACACAACTAAAGCAGCCCAAAAGGTGCCCAGGAGGGGCCTGAAGTCTTCAATCAAAGACAAAGCTGACAGCGCACAGACGGCAACCAACGATGCTGAACAGACCCCCAAGAAAATAGGCTCAGACCTGGAGAAAGAGCCCAGCTCACAGATGCAAGAAGTGGTGAGCAGAGTGCTCAGCGACCTCAGTGTGATCTCCTTTGAGATGTCCCAGGAGCTGCACCGCACACGTGTTCTGCAGAGGGAGATGAAGGCAAAGGGATCGCGCTCAGAGCCAAGGGGAGCAGGAGAGGCAGAGGATGGGAAGCTGGACTCGGGACGGCAGGGCAGGAAGGGAGATAAGGGCAGAAGGAGCCAAAGCAAAGATCCTGGGGACGTGAATGGCAGTTCTGAAAAGAAGCTGAACAGGAAAGTGAGACGAAGGAAAGCAAAGGTGTTTCCCAGCAGAAACGAGCCTGACGGTCCATGTGAGATGGAGAAGAGTGCAAGTCCTCCTGCTGCTATCCTCAGCTCCAGTCTGCCCAGGATCATGGAGGACTTGCATGAGCCAGGTGGTTGCATCACCACAGAGGGGCAAAATAGGTCCAGCTCAACACAGCACTCCCAAAAAGCTAACCAGTCCCTTTGTGCAGCTGAGCTTGCAGAGGACCTGGGTGACAGGATGGTGTCTTCAAAGGAGATGACCAGCAAGGATTCAGTAACGGGCACGGTAACATGTCCTGGGGAGGTGGAAGACCCAAGTGGAGCAGAAGACATGCAGGCTTGCAAGAAATGGGTTAGCAGGTTTGTGAAGCAAGTGGTAAAGGGATTGGGTAAAGTCGGCAAAGAGCAGCTTTGTGGTGCTGATGGCACAGAGGAGATGGGTGCTGAGACAGGAGACAGTGCTGTAGTAGGCAGCAGCACTGGGAACCAGAGTGATGCCCTGCAGGGTCCCATAGCTCCTGATGAAGAGGATTCAGAAACCACCCAACATGTTCCTGGGCAAGGTGCCCTGCAGACCATGCCACAGACCAGCCCTCCTCCTGCAGAGCCAAAGCAATGGGCAAAGGCAGATGTGGCACCAGGCAGTGAGCATTGCATGGAGAGCGCGGCTGTTTCGGACCTCCAGAGCCTGTTTGATGATGACTCCACGTTCTCCCAACTGTTCCCCCGGGATGACCAGTTTGTTCGGAGGAAGTGCACACGGGTGTATGGGAAGCGCAGCAAGAAACCCAAGCCCACCACAGAGGTGAACCTCCAACCCCAAGGTGCAGTTGACCTCTTCTCCATGCGGTTACCTTCTGATCTCAGCAAAACCAGCTCTTTCTGTGTCACCAGGGAGGACACTTGTGATTATGAAACCATCTCTGTTGATGATGCTTTAATGCTGAACATGTGTCACAGCAGCAAGGCAAAGAGCGGAGATGCTGCTCCCAGTGGATCTAACAGCGTTGCACCAAGCTCGGACCATGAGAAGACCGACCAAAGGAAGGAGGACATTGACCTGGAAGACAACATGTTAACCTTCTTGTGCCAAAACAGCCAAGACAACATCCCCAGCTTGAACATCTGGGGAAGTCTGGAGAAGGAGGGAGAAAGCCTTTGTGCTGAGGACATGTTTGAGCCTCTGATGGACCTCGAGGATGAGCACTCACTCAGAGAAGTGAGCTCCGAGCCCCCTGACCTGCCTGAGGAGCCTTATGATGACAAGGCTAACGAAGGTTCAGACTCTCCTGAATTTCATACCATCGACATTGAGATGCTGAATGCAAAGCTAAAAATGAGAGACATGTGCTTCTATGGCTCTTGTGAAGATCTTCCCTGCACTGGGGAGGACAATGATGTGAGCTTCAAGCCAAAGCCAGGCCAGCCCAGCAAGCACAAAAGTAAGCAAGAAGATGGAAAGCAGGGTAAGAACCGCAGTGAGATGACCATCAAGACCAAAGACAAGCAGTACAAATGCAAAGTCTGCTTCCAGTGGTTCCTGACCCTGGGGGAGCTGGACTTCCACAAGCTCTCCCACAACCCTTCCCCTCCACCTACCTGCTATATGTGTGTCCAGCGCAAATTCAGCTCCCGGGAGCAGCTGAGGGACCACCTGAAGGAGAAGCATGCCAAGAACAAAGCAGGTCTGTGGACTTGCGGGATGTGCCTGAAGGAGATCTCAGATGTGTGGATGTACAATGAGCATCTCCGGGAACACGCCACCCAGTTTGCTCGCAAGGGGCAAGCACAGAAGTCAGTGATGGGCCTCCCAGCCTGCTTTGGTGAGGACAACGCTGCTGTCACACACTTCCTCAACACCATCATGTATAGGAAGCCCAGCAGGTCCTCCCGGCATGCAGACCCCAGCAGCAAGCATGCAGTTAGCAGGGAGAGCAAGAGCCCCAAAGAGCTGCCCCTCGAGCAAGAGGCCAAGGCAACGAAAGACCCCTTGGAAACCAATGCCAAGGTGAAGCCACCTGCACCCAGCTCCTCTAAAGCATCTGCTAGTCCATCTCCAGAGCACACGGCAAGAAGTGAAGGCACCCCTAAATCTGTCCCCATGCACCCAGACTGCAAGGATCCTTCCCGGGACTGTCATCACTGCGGCAAACAGTTCCCCAAGCCCTTCAAGCTCCAGAGGCACTTGGTCGTGCACAGTTTACAGAAGATTTACTTGTGCCACAAGTGTCCGATGTTCTACCAGGAGACCAAAGAGCTCCGAAACCACCTCAGCCAGGAGCACGGCATAGTGGAGGAGCAGGAGATCAAGCACACCACCCTGTATGCCTGTGAGCTCTGCGCGGACGTCATGCACGTTATCAAGAAGTCCTTCATCTGCAGCATGTGTAACTACACCTTTTCCAAGAAGGAACAGTACGACCGGCACATGGAGAAGCACTTGGCAGGAAGCAACAAGACTTTCAAATTCAGAGGGGTTTGGAGGCCAGGCACTGCCTCCAGGGAGAGCAGGGAGAAGGTGAAAGAGGATGGCTCCCTGCGGGAAGGCATGCCACCCAGCAAGAAGAGGAAGGTTTCTCATCATGGAAGCTCACTCCCATCCACCTCTCCGGTCCATCTCAACCACACCAGTGACCTTCAGCTGGTAGAGGCTGCAAGCCCCAGCCTGCAGGCTCCCACTGACTCCTTCCCTACATCACCCAGGGATCCAGGAGCTTCCCAACCCTCTATGAAAGGAGAGGACCTGGTGAGTGACTTCTCTGACCTACTGGAAGAGATGGAGAAATCCCAGTTTGACACGCTGCCTCCATCACACTGCCTGTCTCCATCTTTGTCTCAAGCTGCGGCGAGCAGCCCAGAGCTTGGGCATATCACTGCCCTGTCAATAGAGGAGCTGGAGAAAGGAGCGTTTGATGGGAAACCCCTTCCCTTCTTGGACTCACCTGAGTTTGCCATTGATCTTGCTGGGCTGGCTTGTAACCAGGCCACAGACCAAAAGCTCTGTCCTTCACCCCTGAGTGAGAAACGTGACTATGCCAAAGCACATAAAAGAACTAGTGTGGGCAACAAAGATGAATATATAGTGGATGTCCTGGAAAACCCCAATGCAGCCACTGATGCTGTGGATGGGATTCCATTTCTCCAGCTTGATGAGAAGGCCTCAGAGCTTCCTTCCCCGCAGGCAGAGTCTCCACCAGCCAAGGAGACCCCCAGATGGAGCAACTCCAGTGCCAGTGATGCCTCTTCTTCTTGGGAAGGTCCATCTAAGGCCACCTCTCCAGAAGCTGCCCACCACTGCTTGCCCCTGAAGGACAAGACAGCATCACCCACACTGGACAGGGCTGCCAAAGATTCAGCCCTGCAGAAGAAGACCATGAGTAGCCAGCACAGCAGTAAGGATGCTACTGGCATGGGCAGCCCTTGCAGCAGCACCGAGGAGGGTCAGCAACCCAGCTTGGGGAAGGAGAAAACCATGCTTGAGTCCAAGGACAGTAGCACTAATGCCAAGGACCAAGGTGGCAACTCAAGCAAATCCACCAGCCACCAGACCAGGGGTGAGGCCTCCAGCAATGCTGTGAAACACGGACACATGGAGCCAAGCAAAGCCTCTGGCAAGCTTCATGCCAAGAGGAGGAAAGAGCACAAGTCCTTGAGCCACCGGAGCAGCTCCGGCTCCCGGGAGAACATGGAAGGAGATGGGAAAAAGAAAAAGACCCGGACCCCATGCCCAGGGAGGAGCGAGAGCACCACTGAGCTCAAACGCACCGGATGGAGTAATGCTGAAGCTTCTGCCCTCTCCACTGGGAAGAGGGAGACCCACTGCAATAAGCTGGTACCTAAGCCCAAAACGGGCACCCAGCTGAAGAAGATGGTCTTGGACACTTATAACCAGAAGAAGGGGATGCTCCGGCACGCCAATGGGGATATGAAACGCAGGAAGGCCATTCTGGGCAAGAGCCTTCACCAAGTGTTGGCTAAGGGGCCGGAGCCATCCCCTCGTGGTTCTTTGCCCCGGGGTGCCAAGCCTGCCAGCTCAGCCAGCTACCGCACTGCCGAGTCCCAGAACAACCTGCTAAGCCAACTCTTTGGGCAAAAATTAACTAGCTTTAAGATTCCTTTAAGAAGAGATACTTCAGAATAATTTATGGAAGTGACTTATGGTGATCCCTCAGCTGCTTTCATGGGGTTTGCAAGGGAAAAAATTATCAAAGCATTAAATTCGTTTGTGTAGCATGATTTCTCTGTCTAGCTTAAATGAACTTGCACTGCAGCCTCTGTGAAATAGTTTGCTTTGTGTCTACTAATCTACTTTAATTCACCTGATTTATCATGCAAATGCTAGAACTTTGATGTTGCTGATGATTTTCATGAACTGAAATTGTAATCGCTTTGGGCAGACTGAATCGTCGAGAGCAATTGCTTTATTGCAGAAGTGCTGAGGTTATAAGGATACTTGCAAATCTCAGACCCTTTTGAGTCTGTGTCTGTGTTATCTTTGTACAAAGTACTTGAAGAGATGAACTTCATTCCGTAGACGTCTTATTCATAAGGTGCAGTACACTGTAGAAAGCAAATTATTATTTTTTTTCTTGAAGATTTTGCACAAATAATCCCATACAATTCATTTAATTGGGAGCTGGCCTAAGAGATGATACAATTAAAAAATTAAATTAGGAATCGAGTGTCCTACATTTTGACAGCCATCCCTATGAATTTGTTTCTACATCGTCAAGAGGATAGCGAGGCAGCTCTGGGGCTGTTGGAGCCCTTCAGAGGATGCTGCCACTCTTTTGACCACTGTAGGCGATGTAACCAGAGGAGAGCAAACTGCACCTTGACACTTGTGACAAACTGATCTTTTAGGGGTTTTTTTGGTGTGTATGTGTGTGTGTGTGTGTGTTTTCTTTATGGGGGTTAATTTTTTTGTGCAACGACAAAACTGTGCCAATTTACCGCACCGAACCGGTACTGTCCGAGTGCCCTCAACAGTATCACTTCTAAAACTATCTTACTGTATTGAGTTAGTGGCTATATAGGTATCCGCTTTTTACTATGCAGTTACTGGTGCTATTCTTCTTTTGTAATGTGAATACAGACTTCCTTGATTGAAAAATAAAAGGGAACCGTTAGGAAGTAGCAGTTACCTGTAAAAGAAAACGAAGCAGGAAAAGGAATAAATAGCTTAAAAACATCCAACTTTAAGAGGGGAGGGGGGAAAGAATCCTGTATGCTGGTACTCCGCAGTGTCGAAGAGGTTACGTCTTGTTGAATGAGCACATTATACAACCGAACTTTTGAATCCGGAAAGAAATCTCAGGTGCAAATGAGGACATGGAGGATAATAAAAATACTATTGAAATACTCCCAAGTCAAGGAGGTGAAGTAATGCACTGATGTGATATGAACAGTCAGAGTACTTTGCGTCTGTCCTGCAATGATTTTTTTTTGTTTTGTTTTAGATTTAAAAGAAAAAAAAAAAGAGGCTTTATTCTGTTAATATGTATCTTTACAATTCTTTGTATTGTATAAAAATATTGTAGGTAATTTACCTTGGGTGCAATGTGTTCTGTCAAAAGTTTTTATTTTGATATTTTGTCAGAGAAGCAGAGAGAGAGCAGGAAAACGCCGTTTTATGATGTTGTATGTGTGCTTTTAAAGTGCCTCTTTAATATTGTTAAATAAAGTATGAGATGAAAATATGGGGTGGTACTGTAAAATCATACATGATTAATCTTTTCAAATATATTCCAATATTTTCACAGAAATTCCCTGTCTGAGTGATGTTTGTGGGATGTTCCTCCTTGGTTGTGTCCCTTCCTCTTGCACGCATCTCCAACCAAATGATGGTGTTTCTGATTAACACTTGGATGCTCTGCACAACTTCATGGTGTTGGGTGCAGGGGATGTTGGTGCTGCTGCCATCACCTTGCAATCATCTGCAAAGCAGTGGAGCTTCACAATGGAGATGTTTGTGCATCTCCTCTTCCCCATTGCATCTTGCCCAAGTCCTACCCATGGCATGAGTGTCTTGTCCTGGGGGGAGAAAAAAAAGCCCAATGTGATTGTGATGTCCCAGTCTGGTCATCACTAATTGGTGATGGCAATGACTTAGTTTGGTCATCACCATTTGTCAGTGGTAATGGCCCAGTTTAATAATCATCAATTGGTGATAGCAATGGCCCAGTTTGGTCATTACCAGTTGTTGATGGTGAAGGCCCAGTTTGGTCATCACCAGTCAGTGGTAGTGGTGACCCAGTTTGTTCATCATCAGTTGGTGATGGTGACAGCAATGGCCCAGTTTGGTCATTACTAGTTGTTGATGGTGAAGGCCCAGTTTGGTCATCACCAGTCAGTGGTAGTGGTGACCCAGTTTGTTCATCATCAGTTGGTGATGGTGACAGCAATAGCCCAGTTTGGTCATTTCCAGTTGTTGATGGTGAAGGCCCAGTTTGGTCATCACCAGTCAGTGGTAGTGGTGATCCAGTTTGGTCATCATCAGTTGGTGATGGTGATAGCAGTGGCCCAGTTTGGTCACCACCAGATAGTAATGGTGATGGCCCAGTTTAGCCATCATCAGCTGGTGATAGTGACCAGCCCAATTTGGTTATCCCAAATTTGTCCTCAAGCTGACCTTTGCCAGCATAGCACTGAGGTCTGAAGGTAGGATGCTGACACAAAGCCAGGCATATTATATTCTTTAATTACTGTTGCAATCATAACATTGAAACGCTGTCAATGAGAGATAGCTCGTAACTGCGGGCTAGAATCCTTGCCACTTGGGGCTTGTAACTAAAACTGCAGGATTAATTTGATTAATTGATAGAATTATTTTCCAAACTACTCTTTTGTTTATGGAGGCTTAAAATGCTTTCCGCCTGCACCCTCCTGGTGTGTTGCAGAGTGGAGATAAAGTGCCTGAAAATAATTAGTATGGCTTAATTTAGGGAAAAAAATAACCTCAAAAGAATTTTGCAGAAAATTTAAGGCAGCACATTTTACTTTGTTTTGGCAGGAAATATTATGGAGCTGGAAATGGGACTTTTATGTTTTCCCTCTACTATATTTCACCAGGGCAGCAAACCCATGAGGCAGAGGAGTATTTCATGTTACTATAGCTCTCCTACACTTCCAAATTCATAACACGGGTGACTGGGAATGAAGGCCCATGGGAGCCACAGGTTTGCTGCAGAGAATAGGACCTGGGCCCTGGGCAGGGTGTGGGGGCATCACCCTAAAGCAGCACCCACCTTATCGCAGCACAGGCCACAAGTGATGCTCACCTTGGGTACCGCTCCCTCCTGAATACTGCTCCTTAGGGTGATGCTAACATCATCCTTGCAGCTCTGAAGGCTGAAATACCTAATTCTTCCCTTTTCCCTCTAAATGAGAGTGGGGTTTTTACATTGTCTCCCCCTACTCTCACCCACATCCCTTTCCCATGGTGCCAGTGCCTGCTGAGCAGGAGCCCCCCCCCCCATCCATCAGCTCCCTAAAGCCCCTGGGTTTGCTGAGTCCTGCATTATCCGGCAGTGCTTGTCACTTGGAAGATTGCAGGCCCCTGTCAACATAATTCCAGTGAGGAAAGCAAAGCCTGGCAGCTTCTCCTGGCTGCAGATTAACTCACTGCTCAGCAGGTGCCAGCAGCACAGGGAGAAACCCATGGGATCAGGCACATCCAGGTGCCCCAGGGCTGCACCCCATTGGGATGCATGGCTGTGCTGCACCATCCTCACTCCAACCCACACCCTCCATAGATAGGGGTGACCCCACAGCCGGCCCCAGAGTGGCTGGTTCTGAACAGAGGATGCCTGGCACTGCATGGATCCCCTTATGGGATTTCTTGGCTTCTTGTCACCACCCTCAATCCTGCTGTCTGCTCTTCAAGCCCCCCCCCCAAATCCAGCGAGCCTTTCTTCTTCAGCTGCACACCCAAGTTCCTGAGCTGGAGGTGCTTTAAGCCTCTCCATAAAGCCTGAAGGATAACGGGATCCACCATGGTTGTCACACTGTTAGCAAGGGCTAAAGATTTATACTCTTTTTCCTTGCTCCTGAGTCAAATCTGGCCGTTCCTTGCACAGCAGGAATTTAAACCTCAGCTCCCACGTCTCCATGGCCATATGTGTGTAATGACCACACACTCCCCCGAGCTGCTGCCTCCTCCCTAATGCTGAATTCTCTTCAGGATGGGGAATCCTAAGCCTGGGTTGGTGCAGGGTGTGGGGTCAGGGGTGCAGGGGGAGCTGGGGACATAACACAGGAGCGATGCATCCACGCAGCCATCCTTCCAGCAGTGATGCCCCTCCAGCTGCATCCCAGTTTTGCTGTCTAATCCCTGCTGGTACCAGTTCTATTGTGAGTTAGAGCATCATCCCCATACTGGGTGATCACTGCGGGTGGGAGGAGTGAGCATTGAGACATGCCAGCCTTGAACCTGGGCACACCGACCTGCAGCAGCATCCAGCATCATCCAGCATCGTGTGTGCATCGTCTGGTTTAACCCGAAACCCACCTCAGCCCCCGGGAGCCCCGAACCCCACATCAGCATCTCTGCTTAGGACATACCCAAACCGTGCCCAGGGCACAGACAGCCCCTGGCTCCCTGCATCTGCCTGGGGCTGAGCCACCCCAGCAGGCGACAAGTGGCACCCAGGGCCCCGTTGTGCTGCCGGTAGGTGGCAGAGCCCTTCTGCAGAGCACCCAGCACGCAGCCCCTCTGGCCTTGGCCAGCCTGCAGACGAAGGGGCACCGAGACGCCATTCCTTCTCCTTGAGACGAAACAATAAACGCCCTAAACCGCAGCCTTCTGCAAGTGCCAAGAGTCTGCATCCCCAGCAGAGCTGTGCTACCGGCTGGGGCAGCCTGTGGTCCAAGACCCCCTTCGGGATGCTCAGCACAGCATCCTGCATCACTACCCCTCATCCCTGATACACCGCCTTAGCTTTTCCCATTTACATTCCTCTGCCGACACCTCCTCTCCCTGCGTCTCTAATAATATCACCCCAGATTAATTGGCACTAATACAAATGTACACAGCTCCATAAAAAGATGTCACCTCACTCACAATGGGGGAAACGGCTGCTCACGCATTATCTCTGCTCTGCAGGCGTGTAATTCACTCCTCGGGAAAACACGCTATTTATTCTGTTACCCTATAACAATCTCTCTGCAAACACAACGGGATCGGGAGGGGGGGAACACCCAGCCATGCTGCTGTCACCAGCACCGTGCTGGTTGTCCCCATGCAGGAGCACCCATGGGTCCCACACACAGCAGGGTGCGATGCTCATGGTGATGGGGCAGGGAGATGTGGGACTTGGGGACATCCCCATGTTAGAGATGTGACTCTTGGCCCTTTGTTGGTTGATGCAACTGCGAATTCTCTGGCCTGGGGGGATCTAAGAGGCTTTGGGATGGTGCCAGAAAGCTAATTAAAAGGGTGATGGTAAGGAATGTGCAAGGGGAAGGACTGCAACCTGTTTCCTCCCTGCAGTGGGGCTCCTATCCCCGGGGCAGGGCTGCACACGGGTGTTGAACACACATCAGCTCCATGGAGGCTTTCTGGGCTTCTTACAGCAGGGGTGAGATGCATCCCCCACGGAAGGTGTGACAACAACCAGGGTCTGTCCCCTCAGCCCCCCAAGGAATGCTGTCACTGCTTCTTCTAGCACAAAGACCCAGGAAAAGCCACCATACCCTTGCTTTGTTTGGGAGAGAGGGATTTTGGGTGCCCTATTTGTGTCTGCTCACACCCACACCTCCCATGTCCATGCAGTTAATGGTGGTGTGTTTAATTCATATGCCCAGTGCATAAGGTGGGTGCTGTGAGCAGTGCCAAGCAGGCGATGCCATGGATGTGTCATAGGAACTGTCTGTGATGCTACACTGGCCTCCAACCCCGAAACACCTGCATCCACACTGGGGAGGAGGGATGGAGACCTCCCAGAAGCAGCAGAGCCTTGGCTCCCATCACCCAGGCCCTGATGGAGTCAGCACCCATCACGGTTGATGCAAAGCAGAAGCTGCTCAAGCCTCCTTAGGCTGGACCCTGCAAAGTCGTCGCTGGCGGATGTTTGATTTCATCCCACAGATGAGTTGTGGTGGGAAGAGAAAGGCTTTGGAAGCAGAGCTGCCTGCCCTGGGGTGTGATGGTCTCCAGGAAGGCAGTGATTCGGGGCCAAAAGAGATGGAAAACGTCAGCAGGATCATTTCAGGGGGTGACTGGTCAAGCAGGGGGAGATCAAAGCCTCATCCTCAGCAGCATCTTCCTCCCTGGATGGTTTGGGGCTTTTTTTTTCCCCTGGAACCCTTCTTAATTCCTAACTTAATTTCATTTGACATCCTCATTGCCGGCTTGACCTCTTTACTGGCATGATGTTCTGCTTAAAACTCATTATCCCACCATTGAAACAGGAAGTTAATTAAAAAACCTTTAAACAAAAGAGCAGAAAAAGAGAGGAGAAGGGGGAAAAAAAAGCACACCCCATGTCCAGTGATAGATGGAGAGGGGACATGGCCAAGATGCTTTGCCATGTCATGTCCCCACAGTCACCTGCTCTCCCACTGATCCAGAAACTGCATTAATAATTGGTACCATAAGCTGTCACTGCTGGCAAACCCCCCACCCCGAGCTGAGATCAGCCATGGCCAAGGGCCAGGATTGGCAGAAATGATCATTTTTCACAGAGGAATATCCCCATCACGGGCCCATTTAGCCCCAATATTGCCACCTGGCTGCATGCTCATGATGAGGACTGGCTCACACGGTTGCAATGATGCCAAGGGGGACCCCAGCACCCCAACACTGGCCCCAGTGTGTTCCCACATCCCAGGAAGGTGTCACAGTGACCCTGGAAGCTGCAAATGGGACTTCTTGGACCACTCATCTATAAATGAGTGGGATTTTAAGCTGGGTTTGTGATTCCAAAGAGAGAGACTTTCATAAGAGGGTCTGGGAGGCCCCACAGGAGGCTTTCAGGACATCCAAGGGGAGGATTAGGAGCTCAGTGCCAGGCACTGAGGTCCCAGAAGGGGGGGGATTGATGGATTCATGGCAATTTAGGATCTTCAAGAGGGGATGTGTGAGCTAATTTGGACCCTAAAGGATGGGATGGGGACACAAAAGGAAAGATCGGGATCCCAAAGGAGGGGTTTAAGGACCCTGAATGGGAGTTGGGGTCCCAAAGCAGTGGGTTGGGGACCCCAAAGGGGGCTACGGTCCCAAAGGAGTGAGTTGGGGACCCCAAAAGAGGGTTGGAGACCTCAAAAGATGAGTTTGGAACATGCAGAAGGGCTTGGGGAGACCAAGGCAGGGTTGGGGACCCCAAAAGGGGAGTTTGGAACAGTCAGAGGGGCTTGAGGACCCCAAAGGAGGGTTGGGGACCCCAACAGGGGGGGCAGGACCCCAAAGGGCCAGGGTCCCAAGGCAGGGGGCTGGGGGCCTCACGGGAGCCGTAGGGAGCCCCAAGTGGTGCTTGGGACCCCCGGGAGCCGTCGGGGACCCTCAGGAGAGGAAGGGGGGGGGGGGGGGGGGGAATTCTGTCTCCCATCCCCTCCATTGATCAGACCCCCCGTGGGATCCCCGCCCTTGGCCCCGCCCCTCTCGGCGGCGGCCGCCTGGTACGTCACCCGGTGGGCGTGGCCAGCGGGGGGGCCCTCAGCCTATAGGCGGCCTCGGCGGGGGCTGGCCCCGCCCCCGAGGAACGTTCCGCGGGTTTAATCCTCCGCGGCGCCCCATTGAGAAAATCCCGCGGCGGCGGCGGCGGCTCCGTCGAGCACGGCCACGGCCTCGCCTCCGGCCCCGGCCTCGGCCTCGGCCCCGGCCTCGGCCCCGGCCTCGGCCCGGCAGGGACGGACGGAGGGCAGGCGGGCGGGCATGCGAGCAGCCGGCAGCCCGCCCGCCGCCACCCACCTGCCCCGCCGCAAGCCGCAGCCCCCGGCTCGCCCCTCGCCGAGCGATGTCCAGGAGGAAACAGAGCAACCCCCGGCAGATCAAACGTGAGTGTCCGTTACCGGTGCCTCCGGGTCCGCTGCTCTCCGTGGTGCGCCCCGTACTGCGTGTGTTTGCCCCGGCACCCCCGGGTTGCCTTCACCCCATCGCCGGTGCCCCGTCCCGCTACCGGCCGCCCACTTTTGTCCCGTCCCCGCCGCCGCGGTGACTCCGGTACCGGCTCCCGATGGGGCCCCGATAAGGCTGTAAAATATTCCGTTCTGCAAGTCCCGTCCTGATAACATCGCTCTGTCGGGACGGCCTGAAATTGTGATCTTATCTCCTGCGCCTGCCTCCCATCCAGCGCTGTGAGCCGGGGCGAGGGGCTCCCCAGACACCCCTCCTCAGCCCTGTCAGCAGCTCCTCGCCGTGGGCACGACACCCTCGCCCTGCCAGGGGCTCCCCTTTCCGCACGGGGACCCCACATTCACCATTGTCTCGCTGGCCTCGACCTTTTGCCCTGACCGGTGACCCCACTTCTCACCCCATCCCAGGTGGGGACAGGACTGCAACACCTCAAGCTGACGCCAGGAGGGCCACCGAGGTGTCCCACTGGACCTCGGCCACCACCCAGGTCCCTCCTTCCCTATGTGCTGTGTCTATAGAGCCCTGCACCCCACGATCCAGCCCGAGGGCTGGGGTCTGGTTTCGATCCATCAGGAACGTGCCACCTGCACCGAGAAATGCTGTTAAAGTACTGGAAGTTTGTCGGTGACAGGCTTCACTTGTCTTTCCTCCCTTCTTCTCTTGGTGTGTGTGTGTTTTTTCTTCTTTCCCCCTCGAGTCGATGGAAGCTGGTGATAAGAGCGAGATGGGAGGATAGGGAAGGCTGGCCACCATGTGATAATCTAGCTTTATCTTTCTCTTGAAATAATTGCAAGGCTGAGTTGCACCTACCTGTTTCCCTGCCTGGGGTGATTGCTCTGGTGATAAAGCTCAGCTAGACTTTTACCCGGGTAGAGTTAAAAATAGTCCCAGCTCGCTGCCTCCTGTATGGGTTCTTTTCTTTCCTGGTGATAGTTTTCTCCCTCAGCTTTATCCAACTTCCGCGGTTTAATTTCGGCAAACAGCCCGGCTGCCCTGCGATCCCTCCCTGGGCAATGCCAGCCCATTAAACCGGGAGCATTGAGACCTAAGTGAGCGGGGAGCGTTGCAGCCGCTGATGGAGGTGATAGCTGCATGTGTGCTGGGGACCTGCTGATGGTGGGATGTCCATAAGGTCCCGGCACCCACTGGTGTGAACCACTGTGGGGGGAAAATGTGTCTGGATGAGGCTGCGGCAGCTTGGCCGGGCGAAGGCAGCTCGTATCTCCTTCCTCTGCTGCTTTTCTGCAGAGATGTGAAGAAATGATAAAGTGGGAGGCTGATCTCAGGCCGCCGGCGATGGCCAAAAGTGATTAAAAGCTGAAAGCTTGGAACCCTTCCTGTATGTGTCAACATGAAAACAGTCATTAGAGCCGGCGAGCGTGGCGAGAGCGCCTTGCCGCTGCCTCCGACGGCTCTCCCTGCCGAGGGAAGGTATGCATGAATCAGGGCTCCGGTAACCAGACTCCTCTCATGTACAGACCGGACCTGTTTCCACAAAGTCTATCCTCCTTATCATCTCGGCTGGAGCATTAAAAACCTCCTCCAGATCGGTATCTGCTGATTTTATTTTCCTGGGTGACGCTATGCTCTCACTTTGGCTCCATCTCTTCTGGGGTTTGGGTTCTGTGTTGGGGTGTTTTTCTTCAAGCTCGATGCGATGCGCAGATAGGCTCGCAGGGGAGATCGCCGGGAGAGCGGGTGATTGCCAACAGCGATAAGTCAAAGATCAGACACCGGACTATATTTAACCAGCTGCTTTAACCTTCTTCTTCGTCTTGGCTCTTTGGGTCGCAGCGATGCGGTGCTGGAGGGGGACGATGCTACTGGTGATGTGGGATCCCTCTGAGCCCCTTCAGAGCACCCACTCTGCCCATGGCACACAGTGATGAGGCTTTGAAAGCTGATTGCATCTATGTGGTGTCTTCCAATAGCGGAGAGCACTTGTAAAACACACAGAGCATTTATCTCTCCCATTTTGCAGGGTACCTGCCCAGCAAGGACAGTTGCTTTTCACCCCCTTGCTCCATTCGTGGCTCTAAACCCCAGCACCACCCCCTGCAGCAGCTGCTGCTTTATAGGGTTTGGTGGTTGAGGTTTCTTTTTTTCCTCTTTATTTTCTTTGCTGTCTTTTGTTCTGCTGGTAGATAGATGTGAGCGGCTGATAGAGAGCAGGAGCTGATCTCCAACCCAGATAGCCTGTTATATTTATTAACTTCAAACATGGGAGCGCGGGCACCGGGCTGATGAGCGAGGCTGCTGGCAGCTGCCTGTGCGTGCATTTGCAGCGCCGGGTCTTCGATGGGGGAAGCTGATAAGCAGGAGATTGATCTCGTCTTGCTGATGTGCCTCTCCCTCTGTTGTTGTTCTAATATATATACACTATTCTTTTTTGTTTCCCCTTCCGAAATTAGCTGGAAGTGAATGATTTTTGTAGTAGTTGCAGAGGCCTCTTTGTGGCTTTTTTCTCTTCTTTTCTCTTTTTTTTCCCCTTTTCTCTTTCTATTCTACTCTCAGCTGCAGTAGATCTTGAGCTCCCGATAAGCACCCAGGCCCGATCTCCATCCTGATAGAGATTGCCAGGCATGATAAGGACCACTTATCTCTCCCCACCAGACCGAAGCAGGATTCACTACAACAACAAACACAGCAAAGAGGGGCAAAAGGGCTCCAACAATTTGTTCCATTGCAAATGTGATTAATGCAGGCACTTTAATTATCTGATGGGGGGCAGCTGCATATGTGTTTTTATTTCTCAAGGTGTTTCAGGCTCTTTTTCTCCCCATGTGCCCTGTGAAACAAGCTGGGCTGAGCAGCCAAGCTCTCCCCAGTGCCTGTTATCAGCTGCAGATGTTGCATTAGTTTGATGAGAGCTTTGACTTTCTTTTTTGATCGTTATCTCCCATTCTGCTCTGCGGAGCAAACACAAGGGCTGGGGCGGGTGACAAAAACACCATATTCTCGCATGTGGATTTTCTTTAATTGCTATTAGATGGTGTGAGATAACAACAGCGATCTGCACTGTTCAACCCCACGGCCTCTCAAAGGGGTGGTTTGGGTTGGGGTTCGTTGTTTCCCTTCCTCTTTGGCTGCTCTCTGCTCCCGTGTGGGCTCTGCAGTGATGCTGGGCAGGGGGTCACGGTCCTGGACAGGAGCTTGGTGCTGGTCAGGCCGTGGGAGCGTCCTTGGGAGCCTGGAAAACTGCATTTCTGGTACAGATGTCGGTAGCCAGCACAGAGTCTATTTTAAGCAGCGGCGTGGTGAGCCGGTGGCGTGGGATGCTCCTGGCACGCCTCCTGCTCTTCTCCCACTGCCTTTTCTCACTGAGCTGCTCCTCTCCATTCAGTCCCTGCGGGTGACTAACTGCCTCCACTTGCTTGTTCTTTCCCCCTGCCTCCCATCACTTTGATGCTGCTCTGCTTTTCCATCACTACCAGTCTCTGTGCCTCTGTTTCCCCATTCAGGGATGCTCTGGGATGCTGGGGTGCCTGGGGAGGTGTGTTACCCTGGGGAGGGGAGGGTTGGTGTCTGCTCCAAGGCAGGGCCTCCCAGAACCGGTATGTTCTGCACCTCCTCAGGGGCTGTCTCGGCATCAGAGCCCCCCCATACCCTGCTCTAAGCACCCCAAGGGTGGCATCCCTGTGTCCCATATGTCCGCTACACCCACGGGCGCTGCTTGCCAACCCCTCCCTGCTTGTGCAAGCCCCATCCTAAGGCATTTGCCAGCCTTTGTTCAGTGGCATCCTGAAGTGACAGCTCCTGGGTGCAGGCAGCAAAGCCCTGTGGCACATCTGCCCCCGCAGCAGCTCTGCCCATCCCAGCTCCTGCCTGCCTCTTGGGATGTGCCGTGGGTGACATCAGAGGCTCCTGGAGGTAAGGACCTGTTGTGATCCCTATGGGGGTGAGGGGGGATGACCCAGGATGTGCTGGTGATGCTGTGGTGCTGGTGGGACATCCACCCTGTGATGAGCTCTCCTGTCCATCACCAGCTGTTTCCCTTGGCAGCACCACAAGGAATCTGTGTTTTCACTTGTTGGAGATGATACTGGAAGAAGTTTCTCTCCACTTCTCTCCTATGGCCACTGGTCCAGGCTGAGCATCCCTGTGGGCCCTGTGCCTAGGAGAGGAGTTGGCACTGTGCTGGCTGATGGCACAGCTCGCCTCAGCCTTACCCTGCAGCAATAGAGCCATTTACAGGGCGCTTGGCTGCCATGGGACACATTGTGCCTTTCCCATATGGGTGCTTCCCTTGGTGGGGGGCACCCTGGCAGCTCATTCTGGACTCCTACTCAGGGTGTGTGCGCAGGGTGCCCCTTCCCACTCATACCCATCTCAGCATCAGGCCATGAGGATGCATGCAGGAGGCTCAGAGGGTGAGTGCCGGAGCCAGGCTGACCATGGCCAAGCAGAGGGCACTCAGCAGTATGGCACAACCTGTTCTGCCAAGTGCCCTGGTGCACATCCCTTCCCTGCTGGCAGCCCCATGTTGGGAAGGCAGCACTGGCAATGGAGGCTGTGGTGCTGTTTCCAGGGCTTGTGGGTGTTGGGGTTGGGGTGAGTTGTGTCTGCTGCCATCTCGCACCCCTAGAGGACACCCCCATGTCCCCTCCTGGGCTCCCCAAGCAGGCATGGAGCTGCAGTGATGCCCATGCTGCAGGGTCCATCACTGACATCCCATGCCAGAGCAGGAATGCCACCTCCAGCTGGGATTTACGGCTCTGGATCCAAGCTTGTGCAGTTGGGCAAGGTCTTGTTTTCCATTGTGAATCATGAGGCCACCTAGCAAGATGCAGGTTCCCCTTTTGCCAAGTTGTGAGTTGGCCAGCTTGGCACCCAGGGCTTGGGAAGAAAGCAGTCCCTTCCCCACAGGTGCTGCAGCAGATTGTGCAAGGAGATATAGTGCCATGGCACAGGTGATCCATGATTCCTAGAGAGGGGCAGCTCCATCCATCCCTGAGGACCCAGCAGAGCCACAATGGCAGCATCCCAAAGACAGCATGGCATTAACTTGCAGGGCAGACAAGTCCTCCTGTGTACAGAGCATCCCTGGGGCACCTGTGCTGTGTGATGCTCCTTGTGCTGGCCATGGGGTTGTGGTACCTGCATCCCTGGGAAGGTAACCAACAGTGCTGCCCAAACCTGGTGCAGCCTGGAGACAGAACCACTGTGCCCTGCATGGAGTTGGTGGATTTGGGATCAAACACACACATTCTGGGCAAAGCAAGAGGGTGTTTTCCATGCGTCCTCACTCACCTGGCGCAGACAACCCCTACATGATCTACCTTGGAGAACACTGAGTGACAACCTGAACAGACCATGGCGGTGCAGCCTGGTGAGAGGGATGTGAACAGCCCCAAGCATGGTCAAGGCAATGAGGGGCAATGCCAGGAGGGGGGAACCCCTTTGCTTTCAATATCTCTTCTTATTTAAGTATGAACAAGTGAGAACTCCCCTTCCAGCCCTGCGCTGTGCTCTGGATCCATGAGTCCTGTGGCTGCACAGGGCATGGATTTTCCTCTTCCTGAGAGGAGAAGAAATCAGCTTCCTTGTGCTGAAGAAGAGCAGGAGGCCAATATGTCCCTTTCTTACAGGGACACATCCCATGACTGTTTTTGCTGCCTGACTCGGGGCTTTCGGATGCTGCATCTTGGCCAAGCTGCTTATTTTATCAGGAAAGTTCAAGTGTTTCAGGGTAATACAGTTCCCTCTTCCGATGCCTGCCCGGCAAAGGCTCCACATTGTTCCTGCAGCAACATGTTTTTTTGGGAGGGATGAAATGCCGAAAGGAATGTAACCGCTGACCTTGGGCTGCAGTGGGGTTAAGGAGTGTGTGCCTATGAGTCACTCCAGATAAGAGCCTTCCACGGCTTTTTTGCTCCAAAATAATTCTTTATCTCCCCTTTCTCACAACAGCATATTTTCTTGACATCTCCCATTCCATAGCACGTGGAGGAAATGTGCTTCTCCAATTTGTTCATCTGATGAAATATAGATGCATTGTTTGCTCTTGTCCTTGGCAAGCCGGGGGTTGTGGCCCTGTGACTTGGGGAATGCTCAGCATGATTGGTGCACAGGGCTTTGGGAATGTGCCTTAGGGTCAGTACACAGGGTTTTGGGATGCTCCATAGAATCAGAGCATGAGGCTTTGGGGATGCTCAGTAGGTTTGGTACCCAGGATGTACCTGGAATGGGCAGGAGGATGCTGAAGCAGGAGAGCATCACGCTCTGTGTTACCAGCTCTGGGGAGGACAAGCTGCTTTCAGCTTCCCCTCCCTGCTCCAGCGGGAAGTTTGGCCGCTCACTCGCTTCTCCATCTCCCAGCTGAGGCCTCTCATGCTACTTCCAGCTCCTATGATAATGCGGAAAGTTGAACTGGCCCCATTACTGCGCTGCGATGGTTGCCTCGATAACGCCCCGATAATGGCAGCGATAGCGGCAGCTCGGTAGCCAATGGCTCTGCCGCTCCTCCCATTAACATTCCCCACCACGGACCGGCTCGGAGCTGCCTATCTGCTCTCCATTTCCACTCCTCCGCTAGATAAGAATGGAAATACTGACTTCATAGCTCACTGATTAAAGTGTCTGGATTTCTTGATAATACACAGATAAATTATGTTTTTCAAAAAGAAGGTAGGGAAGGGAGTGTGAGGGGAGGGAAAAGCCTCCAGTCCATTTTTATTACTTTTTTCTTTCCCCCTTTCCTTCTTTCTGGCCATATTCTGGGTTTTGGGGGCTTTTCTGCTCCCCAAAGCCCTCCCCAGCCTATGCATGGGGAGGGCATTTGCAGTGGGCAAAGAGTTTTTGGGAGCTACATGGACAGGGTGTATTGTGTGTGCAGTCACATCCATGTGCTGGGATGGAGATACTGTCCTCTAATGCCAGGGACCTGCTCCCATCACAGGGATGTTCAGCTTTACCAGCTATGGTGATGCCATGTGGCTTTGGGATGTGGTTAGGATCCTGTCACCAAGGACCAACAGAGGCCCAGGGATGCTTGGGAAGTGTCTGCCTTTCTACACCTGAGCCTCACTGGTTCTATAGGATGCTACCCACTCCAGTGGGATGTTTTAGGACCAGCTTCATCCCAGTTATAGGGATCAGGCTTAAAGACTGACTTTCCTCACTCATCCCTATTAAAACAAACGGGGCTTCCAGACTTTTTGGTTCCTTGCACTGGGAAAGGTATCAGCCACAAGGATCTAAGTTTGTTTCATCTAAATATAAAACTAAAGAGCAAACAGTCTAAAGTTCATTTTTTAATGTGCTGCCCCATTCCAGTTGGGCTGCTCTCTTTATTTTTTTTAGGGGAACTGTGATAAAAAGCAGAGATAAAGCCAGGGCTGTTTTGTGTAGGAGTCGGTATCTGCGTTATCTATCTCCCTTTTTCACTCTCCGAGCAGCTCTGTTGTTTTTTACTCTTATCTCGCTCCACCAAAATGCCAAGAACAGGAAAAAAAATATATAAAAAAAGAGACAGCACAGGCACGTTTGCATGGAGCAAACTCAGCATCCATGGGGCCGGGCAGGAACAGCCACCCTGCCTGGAGCTGGAGGAAGAGGAGGGTCAGGGGTGCTGGGTGAAGGTGCAGGTGATGTGCCATAGAGGATGCTTGTGCTGGTCCAGTGAAGGCTATGATGTGGGGGAGCCAGTAGCAGTAGGGTTGTATGGGACAATGATGTCCCAGTAGGTTTTGGTAGCCTTCATCTGCTGGTCTCATTGCCAGCAGCCAGCCCTGCTTCTTGCTTTCCTGGTGCTTTTCTGCTCGTGGAGCTCACCCAGCCCTGCTCATTGCTTCAGTGCTGGTTGGAGACCCCACTGTGGTCCAGGATGGCACTGGGAGCTGGCACTGGGCACCCCAGGATGCTCCAAGCAGCAGGGACACCCCAGCCAGAGCATCTTCAGTGATGGGTCTTGTGGCCTGTCCCCATCCCTCCATCCTCATCTGAGCCTGGTGCTATCATGTACTGAGAGAGCCTGAAATCAGTCCCCATTCCCCTCCCAGCAGCTTTTGGCAGTGGGATGTATCCGTAAGGACCTGAAGCCGCTTCCCATGGGAAGGGGGACGGCTCCAATGTGGCATCTCTGGGCTAATTTGTCACTAGATTAGCAAAGAGCTTGACCTCTGTCCTCACCATCACCTGGTATTGGTGGGCTCTGCAGGGCTGTGCTGCTGGGTCCCCATCCCTCCCCACTCCCAACCATTCCTGACTGCAGCAGCTTTATTCCAGGTGAGAGGAAAAGGACTGGAATTGAGGGGCTTTCACCCAGAAGACCTCCCTTTGGCCAGGAGCAGCGGTAGCAATGAGCCTTGCATGCCCATGCTACCTTGCAGCTCATGCACATTTGGAGCCTGATCTTCATGGATGGAGTTTCCTTCCATGTTACCAAGATAACTAGCTGATCCCTAAGTGTGAGCTCACACTGGGTGCCCAAATCCCATGTTAAACATCTCAAACTGCTCTGGGATGGGGATTGGGATGGAGGATGCCCCTGGGTCCACCAGTAAGGACACACTGCAGAGGGTCCCACCAGTTCCTTTAGTTTCCCTGTGCTTTGATCATCATCTCCTCGTCCTGTCTCCCTTGCCAGCTGGGAAGGCAGGACCGCGTTAAGCATCACATCCCCTTCTCACAGTGCAATCTGCTCCCATCCATCTGATGTGCCAGGCCTGGGGACGGCTCTATTAGACTCTCTCCTCTCTTAAAATCTATCAGGGCGTTATCAGCCCCATCTGAAACCTAAAGTCACTCCATTGTCATTGTCCCTGTATTTCTTCCTCATTATTTTCCCTTGTCCCCCCCCTCAGCCTGTATGTGTCATGTGTATGTGTGTATATGTGTGTGTGTGTGTGTGTCCCACAGCCGCTGTTTGATATGATGCGGGCTCTCTCGCTATTAGTATTAGTAATCGCGGCCCCTGAAGTGAAACAATCTCCTGTAATCTATCAGCGGTTTATCGGCCCTATCTGAGCGCCGGGAATGGCTGGGCTCGGCGATGGCGCCATGCTCGGCCGCTGATAAAGTTACAGAGTTCAGGCGGTGATGAATGTTAAGTAACTGCACCCCGCGCAGATAGGATATGGACTTGGCAGGGGGAGCAGCTCCGCCTGAAACCAATCTCTCCCCTATCAGCACGGCTGCTTTTTCTCAGGCTCTGCTTCTCCACAGCTCTGTTCTCCCCACCAGTTATAACTGGGGGGTTCCATGGGGTGACACCACCCCAGATTGAGGAGGGATGCTCGAGGTGCTGTGCGTTGCTGGGGGTACCACCATGGGTGCTCATTTGAGGTGGTGGGGATGCTGTAGGGTATGGACATGAGTGTTCCCCCATCAGTAATTGTAGCATCCCCCAGTGAGCACTTGCAGGATGTTGCCTACCATAAGAAATCACAGCAGCCCCATCACCTTCATTCCCTCTCTATACCCATCATTCCCCTTCTGGACAAACTAGGCCTAAATACATAATAAATGTAATAATAAATAACTATAAATACCCCCCATGAGCAATTGCAGCATCACCCCCCACCTCTGCTCCCCTACTATCCTTTATGCCTCTCCTGGATGAATTAGACTAAATACTTCATTAATTTAATTATATATTATCACAAATCCCCCCCTACAAGCAGTTGTAGCATCTCTTCTTGTGAGTGATTACAGCATCCCACCAGCAATCATAGCATCCCCACCACCTTCATTCCCTTGCTCTCCTTCTTTTCCCTCCTGGATAAAATAGGCATAATTTAATGATAAATTATTAAAAATGCATTATAAATCCACCCCTCCACCTTCCATCTCCCCAAACATATCTCTTTTTTTACCTTGCCCTTTAACACAGGGCACTGCGGGAAGGATCAGGGCGAGTTTTATCTGGTGGTGATGGAGAAGGGCCCCATATTAGAGATAGGTACCGCTGGGGTTGGCCTCAACCGCTATCGCCTCCACGCATGGGGCTGATATTTCATGTGCTGATATCCATGGCAGGAGCCCGGCCCAGGGATGCTGCAGCTGAGCTGATAGGGCATAGGGTTTATTTGTGCTCAAAAAGGTCTGTTTTCCTCCAAAATGAGGTCCTGAGTAGGGGTCTTACCCACCAGCACCCCCTTTTATGGATAGTATTACAATGTAGTGCTGGATCCCAGCAGCATCAGCCAAGAGGAGGGGGAAAATAACCCACTGGATAACATGACCTTTGAGGACTGGTGTCATTTCCCAGCCATTGAAACCTCATTTGCCCTCGACCGCAGTGCTTGGCATCCCTGATCCTCTGGGAACAGGCTCGGGGGTACCCGAGGTCATGGGTGAAAGCAAACATTAATACATACCAGGGAAAAATTGGGTGAGAAGAGGCGGGCGGTTGTCCCATCAGATACCAGTGGTTTTTGGATCTGCAGCACAGGTTGCTCTCTGGGTGTTGCTTGCTGCGGGGCTGACATGGCACAACCCTGCTACAAGACCCTGGGGAATCCCCAGCCTGGGCCAGGCCCCACAGAATCACTTGGAGATGGTTTTGCAGCCAGTGCAAGGAAGGATCAGGAGTGGATGTGACCCTCTCCATGGGTGTCTTTCCATGGGGAATACCAGCTCCTTTGCCTGCTCCTGCAACACTGCTCATGGCTACAAAATCTGGGGTGAAATAAGGAGGTTTTGGGGCACCGGCACTGCCATGAGGAGGTGATGCCCGAGCATCTCGATCGCAAGGTGATAGGTGAGCATAGTGGTGATGCTTCACATGCCCTGAGACCTTCTGTGCAGCCTCCCCCAGCTCCTTTGGGGCTTATTGATTTATTATGGTATATTTTCAATTGGAAGATGTACTCAGGGCCAGCACAGGGGTGATGATGAGGAGCTGGAAGGGGGAAAAAGAGATCCCCCATCATGGTACCCACATGGTCCTGCTGAAGCCAGGGGAGCTGCCTTGAAAGTCCTATTCATGGAGTCAGATGTGGGCTGATGCACACCCAGACTGCCCCCATCCTGCACGTGTTTCCAGTCCAGGATTCGCTTTCCACTATGGGAACTCCTCTTCCTCCTCTTCCTCCATCTCCTCCTCCCTGCTCCAGAGCCGGTGGGAAAGTCTGGGGCTGTTGCTATTTTCTATCTGCTATCAAGGCCTCTTATCACTTTGCTCTTGTCTGTGTGCCGGCATTCGGAGCGTCCAGGGTCTCACTCTTGGCAGCATGGAGGAGTCCCCCTCCTTTTGTGTTATCCATGTATGTTTCCCCTTGTGTTTACCAGCACAGCACAAGGAATCAACAACCTTCATTTGAGTGATCAAACAGTTCCCTGGGTAATGATGAGCTTTCCTGCCATTGGGAATGCCGGCCTCGATGGCAGACCTGCATCCCCAGACTGAGCACGGGTGACAAGAGCGCATCACTGCGAGTTTTGGACAATTGTTGTAATCTTTTTTGTGAAGAAAAAGGGAAAAAATAAGAAAGAAATAAAGAAATCCTTCCTTGTTATCAAACATAAAAAAAAGAGGGAAAAGAGGGAGGGAGAAGAGTTAATCGTCAAAGCGGAGTATCTTGGAAGGGAGCATTTTTTGGCTCTTCCCCTCTCTGTAAAGCCAGCCTCAGTAATTCAGTTTTAAAGCATGAAAAAAGGGAGTTGATGAAATTCCACTATCAGCACTGAACCAATATGCAAAATATCTCGCCGAAAATCAAATAGCTATTATGTTTTCATTTCCATTTCAGCGTATTTGCTTAATGAAGAATAGACAGATCAGGCAAGCCGAGGGAGGCTGTGTGCGGTGATAACTGTGCAGGGCTTCCAGCAATCCCGGAGAAGTGACGCTCCGCTCCCTGCTCCACGCTCCCTCTCCCTCCCTGCTTTTCCCTTTTTTCCTTTTTTTTACCTCTTTTTTTTTACCCTTTTTTATTTTTTCTAAGCTATCCAGTAGCTCATTTAACCCACGCAGCCGGCGGCACCGATGGCAGAGCATCCAATGGGAATAGGTGGTGGGTTGGGAGCGGGATGCTGCAGTAGGGCCGGCTGGGTGCTGGAATGCATCTAAGGACCATGGTGACATGGTGCTGGGATGCTGCTGGCCACCCATCATCCCTATAGGCGCTCGGTGATGTTGCAGCACCCATACTCCTGGTTTTATGTCATTGCATGATATGGGGCATCCCCATCTCCATCCTCAGTGTATTAGGGCAGGATATGGGTGATCTAGGCACCCTGGGTGGGTACCACATGCAGTCCTGTCTCCATCCATTCCTCCCCAGTCCCATCCATCCCTCCATGGGTCTGTCCATCCCTTCCTGGCCAGGCTGGAAGTGCCAAGCTATGGAGCAGGCGAGAGTCGGGTTAACTTTATCAGAAGCCCAAGAGCCGTGAAGGCGTGAAAGAAGAAATTAGCCTAACAATGTTTCATTTGCAGCGAGAGAAACGATTTGTTAGCTGGCGATTGTTTCTGAATATTATCAGAGCCTTTTTAATTGTGCTGGAACTGAAATTAGCAGAATTAGAATAAATTGCCTTCCCTTCTCCGGCAGCCTCTTTATTCACGCTCATTGTTGTCTGCTTTGTATAGATTATGGGCTCTTTGTTCTCCTGCTGTAAATATACATGCCTGGAGTCACAGAGAGCAGCTGAGGTCTGCAGTGGGTTTGTCACCGCGCCATTCCCCCCCTTGCCTGCACCGGGGTGGTGCCGGATGGGCACCGGGCAGCCCCCGGCACGAGCCACGCATGCTGCTCGCTCTTCCTTCCTTTCTTTATTGATATGAGCATGGATGGGGATGCGTTACCATGGAAACGGCAGCATGGGCTGTCAGGGCTGTCTGGGGGAGCTGAAGGGGTGTCCCCCATCGTGAACCCCATATGCACCCTCCATGTGCCCTGTGTTCCCATTGCAGCATCCTCCTGTGTGCAGGGCTGTGGGCATGGCAGGGGGATGTGTTGTGGGTCTCCTGTGAGATGAGGGGTGCTTGGGGACCATGGAGATGGTTTTTGGGGTCCCTCACCCTGTTTAGATGCTGGGGGTTCAGATGGGAGGCACAGGTGAGCAGTGCAGCAGGCTGGGTACCTCACTATGCCATACCTATGTACACATAGTACTTGGGGATGTATAGGGCTCATTTTGCACAGTGTGGGGATCACTGTTCCTGTAAGTGTTCAAAACCATATAAGATAAGGCCTCAGTGACATGGTTTAGTGCTGGGGAACAGTTTGACTTGATCATCTTAAAGGTCTTTTCCCACCCGGTTGATTCTATGTGTGAGGGGCACCAAGGGGTACACCCCTAGAAAGCCACTGGTTCTATAAACCTCCCTCTGCAAAGGGACATTGACCCAAGGGAGAAGCTGAACCAGAGGGCTGGATGGGGATGGGGCTCCCTTCCCTTCCCATGGCATTCAGAGCATCTCCTCTCAGCCCTATGTCAGGTTAGGAAATGGCCCTTTGCCATCATCCTAACATTCCCAACTGGGATAACCCAGTGCTGGGTTTATTCCCATCCAGTTCTCCCACTAACCACCCCTCTGTGTTTCCCAGGTTCCTTGGCAGTGATGGAGGAAGGTGAGGATGGCCCAGCGGCAGAGAAGAGCCCCTTGGAGAGGGATGCAGCCACCTTGGACCTCGAGGGCTCTGTTGAGCATGATGCCTCCAGCCCCCCCGACAGTGAACGTGAGTCTCACCATGGTGGCAGGGGGCTACCTATGGTGTCCCCATGCCATGGGGATAGGCTCTGCCACCAGAACACATGGGCATCATCACTGCAGGGTGTGAATTAGCAAACAGAGCATCCCACCCACCCATTGAGGTTGCCGGTTAAGCAAGACCCCTGTCTCCATGGGGTGCTCCATCCCTCCAGACAACAGCAGCACGCTGGAGTGGGGCACAAGCAATGATGCTTGAAGTCAGAGACAGTTTGCTCACCACAATGGCTGCTGATGAGCAGCATAACCTTGTATCTGTATCAGCAGTGGTAGTGAAGTGGGGGGGTATGCAAAGTTCTGGGTGACTTGTTCTAGTTAAATATGTCCATGCTCATTGCAGGGGGTTGGATTATATAATCTTTGGAGGCCCCTTCCAACACAAACTATGATATGATTCTGGTTCTATGATTCTATAAAGTGACCTTCTTCTCCCCAGGATGAGCTCTGAAGGCCCCTTCCATGGCAAACTATGATATGATTCTGATTCTGATTCTGATTCTATAAAGTGACCTTCTTCTCCCCAGGATGAAGGCCCCTTCCATGGCAAACTATGATATGATTCTTTGTTCTGTGACTGTATAAAGTGATCTGCTTCCCCCAGGGTTGCAAAGTGACCTTGTGATGTTCAGAACAACATCTTCTGGGGTGCAGACTGCCTCCCCAGGGGGCAAAGCAGTTCCTAAGGCCATCAGAATAGTCTGGGTTAGAAGGGACCTTCAAAGCTCATCCTGGGGAGAAGGAGGTCACTTTATAGAACAACAGAGCCAGAATCATATCATAGTTTAGATTAGAAGGGACCTTCAGAGCTCATCCAGTCAAAACCCCCTGCAATGAGCAGAGACATCTTCAGTTAGATCAAGACACCCAGAACTTCGAGGCCATGATTCTGTGGTTCTATGAAGTGACCTCTTTCCCCCTAAGATAAGCTCTGAAGGCTCCATCCAACCCAAACTGTGATATGATTCTATCATTCTGTGATTCCATAAAGTGATCTCCTTTACCCATGAGCTCAACCTGACCTCTTGGTGTCCAAACCCACATCTCTAGGGTGCAAACTGCCTCCCCTTGGTGCAGAGCATCCCCTGAACCCACAGGTGGTGGCACGGATGGGGATACGGGGCCGTTGCTGCCTGCTTCCTGCCCTTGCCGCCTGCCTGCCGCCGCTGTGCCATGCCCCACCCCAGAGGTGGCTGCATTACAGGGCCGGGCTGAAACAGTCCCCAGATATCCCTTAAGTTCCTTCCTGTGGAGGTGGGGGCAAATCCTAATCAGTTCGTGTTTGCAGTGCCCTTCGAGATAACCGCGGCAGGGCAAGGCTGCACCGGCTAATGCAGCCGGATGGGTCAGCAGCAGGCAATGGTGGCTCCTGAGAGCACCGGGGCAAAGCAAAGTGTGTATCCCCCTTTCAAACCTATTGGAATGATGCTATGGGGATCCACACCAGGCAACACTGGCTCCTGGGAAGCACCAGAGCAAAGCAAAGCATGTATCCCCATTCCAAACCCATTGGAATGATGCTATGGGGATCCACACCAGGCAACGCTGGCTCCTGGGAAGCACCGGAGCAAAGCAAAGCATGTATCCCCCTTCCAAACCCATTGGAGCGATGCCATGGGGATCCACACCAGGCAATGGTGGCTTTCAGGAAGCACCAGAACAAAGCAAAGAGTGTATACCCCTTCCAAACCCATTGGAGCAATGCCATGGGGATCCACACCAGGCAATGGTGGCTCCCGGGAAGCACCAGGGCAAAGCAAAGTGTGTATCCCCATTCCAAACCCATTGGAGTGATGCTAAGGGGATCCACACCAGGCAGTGGTGGCTTTCAGGAAGCACCAGGGCAAAGCAAAGCATATATCCCCCTTCCAAACCCATTGGAGCGATGCTATAGGGATCCACACTAGGCAACGGTGGCTCCTGGGAAGCACAGGAGCAAACCAAAGTGTGTATGCCCATTCCAAACCCATTGGAGCGATGCCATGGGGATCCACACCAGCCAACACTGGCTTTCAGGAACCACCAAAGCAAAGGGTCCCCCTTAAAACCAATGGAGCAATGCTGCGCGGATCCCAATAGCCAGGGCAGGAAGGGCTCACAGGCAAACTTTGCTCTGCAGCAGGGAGAAGCGAGTGGCTCTTATCTGATGGGGGAGCCGGGCTGGGGGCGAGGGAGCCGGGAGCCCGGGCGCGTTGCTGCACCTGGCACTGGGCTGCCTTGATAAAGAGGTGATAGCAGAGATAACGCGGAGCAGCAATAACGGCCACTAAAGCTTTCAGCGCGATGGATAAAAATCGATATGCCAGGCACTTTGATTTATAGCCAAAAATAATAGGACTTTTATACCCGGTGATTGATTTATTTGATGTTAATCATTCCGCTTATCACCTGTATTAATAATCTCCAATGCTGGTGACGTCACCCCTGGGTGTTCGCTCTGGCGCCGATCGATTGGGCTCCGTACTGGTTATCCGCCCGGGACGCCAAGGCAAACATGTACTTTGGGCGCTAATCTTCCACACTGTCATATGCAGATAGGCTCTATCAGCTGCATCTCCAGCAGCAGTTAATGGAGAAAATAATTGTTATCAAGTTGCTATGAATACGCCACAAATAGAGCTGTGATGGGAGCGGGGCTGAATCCGGTGACATGGGGCCCAAAGTGGGATGGGAAGGATGGATGTGGGAGGGGTTTAGGGGTGAGAGGTGAGTGCCTGCCCATTGAGGATGTGTGATGGGCTTGGCTGTCATTATGGGGCATCCCATGGGGAGAGAGGACCCTACAGGTGGGCAGTGGGGATGTGGATTTTGAGGGGGACCTCCCTATGCACATCCCTTAGAGCATCCTGGCCCTGGGGTGTCACTGGTCCAGTGGTCCCGGTTCCTATGAGATGCTCCCTCTGAAGTTCCCCATATTTGACCTGCTGCCTTCCCTCTCCTACTGCAGATTCCAGAGACACCCCAGAGAGTTCGAAGGAGATGGAGAAGACAGATCCTGGAGAAAACCTGCAGGAAATAGATGTCTGGAATGGGCCAGGTAGGTGCCCAGTGTGCAGCCGGTCATCCTGCTCCTTCCCAGCTTCCCACTTGGGACACAGGCTGGAATAGCCGGAACGGTCTCCGTGCATTCATCTCTTGCAAACCAGTATGAGGACTGGGAGCACTGGGAGCTGAGCAGGCTGTATATACATTACTTCTGCAGAGAAGGGAGATATGAGATGATGACTGCGGTCCCCATATCCCCAGGGCACTTGTTTGGGACAGTAAAACACAAGCTGGGAGCTGCGGGGATGCCATCACTGTGGCTGGCATCATTCTTCCCAGCACAGAGAGGGTTTGGACCTCGTCCTGCATCGCTCCACGCTTGCGAGGGCACTTCACAAACATCCTGGCAACCACAAGAGCGACGCTCGAGTGGTTTGGTGATGGTTATCAAAACCCCAAGGAGTGAATAAACGCGTCTATCTCCCTCTCAGCATCTCTGCTGGCACCCTGGCAGCCCAGCAATGCTGCGTGTGCCATGTGGGTACCCTGCGCCCTATCGCCCTGCTATCTCCAAACCACCCCGAGATGGGGTTACACTTGAGGCTCCATTGTGCAGATTGGGTTTGTGGGTGCCCGTCCACTGGGAACAGGGATGGGACAGGGGGAGCTGAGCCCCCCAGGGGTTGATGTGCCACATTTAGGGCCCTGTTAGTGCTTCTCCAAGGGGGGATGCTGATGGACCTGGCTTTGGAGCATCCCCCTGGATGCAGCAGCATGATAGGACATGGTGACCCTAATGCAGGGCAGCGATCGCCTCTCAGTGACGGATGCAGCAGGGCAGGGGTGGTCCCATTCTGTCCCCAAGGCCACCAGTGTCCCATATGGGTGATGGATAGGCACTGGGAACCGCCGGCTGCAGCACACGTGCTCCTGCAGCTGCCCACATCCCCACGGCCCGGCTGGGAGCCATGGCCCCGCTCCCCCTTCCTGCCCCATCCAAGGGGAAGCTCTCTCCGGCCCCGCTGATATCCCAGCCCTTCCTGCGTGCGGAGCAGGAAGGAGATGCGAGGCCTCCCCAGCTCCTTCTTATCTGCTCCCCAGCCCTTTGGCCCCTGCACTGCCGGGCCCCTGCTCCACCGCATCCCAATAGGGATGGGGCTTCCATGGGTGCCCCCATACTGAGGGGTGACAACACTGCACAGCCCCATACCCAACAGCTCCATCAACCACAGGCTCCCCAAAAGGGACCACGAAGCCTTGTCTGTGTCCATGCTTCCCCCTTCCCCCTCTCCCCTCTCCGGAGCGGGTTATTTGCATTCTTTATGTAAAAGAGATTTTATTATCGCCTTCTCCCAGCCCATCTCTATTCTGGTAATTGGAGTGGTATTAATTTCTGTGTGGCTGGGAGTTGATGGCGGTCCGGCGATGCTGCAGCGATAGGGTGTTCCTTTCGCACCAACCGCCGCGATAGCCGGTCTATCAGGCGCTCTGCAGGCTCTGCACTTATCAGGGATGGAGCTGGCAAAAAGGGAAACTCTGAGCAGCCTGAATTTTCTTCTTTATCTGGCAGGATCCGCCGTATGTCAGCAGTGGCAGCTGTGAAGATGCAGCGCATGGGGGGGGGACACGACAAGCAGGCTGCTCCAAGTGCCTTTGTTTGCACCCTGAGGGGTGTCCCCTTCCTCTGGCTCTTTTTGGGGGGCTATGGGGTCACTCCCCATTATGGCTTTGCTGTCTGGGTCTCCAAAAGTGGGTGCGTTGCTGTGGCAGAGGATGGGCAGTGTGGGGATGCAGCATTCCAAGAGCTCGCCATGGGGCTCCTTGGTCCTGTGGGTCAGTGAATGACAGGGAGTGTTCTTGTGTTATCTTTGCAATGACCTTGTTCACTGGAGGGAGCTGCTGCTCACCCGTCTGATATGCAAAGCCCCAGAGCTGCAGGATGTGATCCTCAGCTTGGGAGCCTTTATCCCATCAACTGGGGTGCTTGGTTCTGCTTCCTTACACGGTCCTGGGATGGACCATGGCCATGCTTCATACTCATCCTCTGATGGGCTGGAGAGGGGATGTCCATCCTCCCCACATGCCCTTCGCCACAGCCCCACTAGTGCCTCTCATCCATGCCCATCTTTCCCCCTCCTGTTTGTTTGCTCTGGAGCAGGGCCGGTAGCAGAGACCTTTGGGAGCTCCCACAGCCCCTGGCTCCCATCCCATCCCACCCCATCCCTGCCTGGCCAACCCAACCAAGTTCAGCCAATTTTTCCTGGAGAACTAAAGTGAAAAGTTCCAACAAATTCCATGAATGCAGTGTTAGGACAAGGGGGGTGGAGGAGAGCAGAGTCCTGCCAAGGGACACGATGCTCAACCGCTTTACGAGACAATGGAGAATCCCCACCAGGCACTGCAGCCACAGGGAAGCCTGGATGGCACTTGGCTTTGTGGGATGAAGGTTTTTGCTGTTGTCCCTATGGGGACACTGACAGGGAAGGGATGGAGCAGACAGAGCCAAACCCTGGTTCTTTGCCTTGTCCCCAATGGCCATGTCCCATCACCCTGAAACAGCAGCACTTGCTTCCAGAGGGTCCCTCACTCCTTTTCCTGCATCAGCTTCACCATTTGGGTCTCCACAAAGGTTCCCACCTTGTTGAGCCCCATCAGAACAGAAACTCATCCCTGGCAGTGTTCAAGGCCAGGCTGGACAGAGCCTTGGGTGCCATGGTTTAGTGTGAGGTGTCCCTGCCCATGGCAGGGGGTTGGAACTGGATGATCCTAAGCTCCTTTCCAACCCAAACCATTCCATGATTCCCATCTATTCATGGCTTTATTTAGTAGCTCCCAGGCAGTAACAATGCTCTGGGTTAATTACAGAGCATGGCACAGGTCCACCTTTCAGGACTGACCACGAACCCCAAACCCACCCTCACCCCCAGCCCCTCATGTGGGTATCAGGGTGGCACAGACCAATCCCCTATGTCTTTTTGGGTGCATCTAATTAAAACCACGAACTTTGTCAACTCTCCCCCCGCCTCCCCCTTTGCCTTCGGTTGTGTTTATCTGCACTGCAACTCCTACCCGAATAATCTCTGTCTGCCCGGAGCGTGTCTGCAAACCTCAAGGTTTATTATCGGGGCGAGCAGGGCACGAGGAGGACGGCTCATCCGGATGGCTGTCCCCGTGCCATATATCCCCCTTTTCCCCTTTGTTTTGAGTGGGAGGCATAAGTTATTCCTGCTATTCCTTTTTATCACTGGGAGCTGGGCTGAGTGGTGATTGCTGTGTTGGGGTTAGATTGTTGTGGGATGGGGGGAAGATTGGGTTTGGGGGAGTTCCTGTTGTGCTGAAAACTACACCCTGTGTGGTTAGTGTTGGCTAAGCCAGACAATGAAGGCAGCAGGATGGAGAGTGTCCCATTAGTGACACTGGTCCTGGATTGGGGATATGGAAGGGGACCCTGTCCCTGCTGGGGTTTGTATCCTGGACACCAGTTCAGGCTCTGTGTGGGGACACTGGAAGGTGGAGGGATGGCCAGGATGGTTTGGGATGGTGCTGAGTGGGAGGATGCTCAGACCAGTCTGGAGTGCAGGGATGCTCAGGCTGGTTTAGGGACACTGGTGTGGTGCAGGGATGCTGAAACCCATTTACGGACATTACTGGGATGCTCAGGCTGCTTTGAGGACATTGCTGAGTGGAAGGATGCTCAGATCCACTTTGGGATACTGCTGGGATGCAGGGATGCTCAGGCTGCTTTGAGGACACTACTAATGTTGAGGGACACCCAGACACAGCATGGCAGGGATACCCCTGCATTGAGCAGCACCAGGATGATGTTGAGAGGTGCATGTAATGTCCCCCCCAACTCTGTCCCAATCCTTTCCCTTGGGAAGGAGGAAAATGTCTCATGTACTTGTGGAGAGAGCCCTGAGGGTGATGCTGCCGGGCTCAGTGTGACTGACAGCTGTCAATCACTGCTGCCCTGCCTGTCTGCACTGGGCTGGAGCTGAGGACCAGTGGGGCTTGTGTGCTAAGCCAAGCTCCCTCCCTGCTCCTGCCCAGTGCTGAGGAGTGACCCCCCCTTGTGGTCCCCTCCTCCTTTCCGGAGGGGATATCTACCCTGTGCATCAGCTCCAGGGGCCCCTTCACTCCCCTTCCTCCCCCTTCCCAGCTTCCTGCCCCCCCCAGCACATCCCTACCCGCTGCTTGGTACCAGCCTGGGCAGAGTTGGGGGGTCCCAGCAGCCCTGTGACTGGGGAGAGAGCAGGGATAGGGGGTCCCTGTCACAGGGGTCCAGCCTGCCTGGAGAGCTGGGAATTCTTCCTCCTTCCCATCCTCCCTCAGCACTTTCTGATGCTGTTCCCAGTGTTAATTCCTGTCCCCATACCCATGGCTCACTTTTACTACCCAAGATGGGGACCCTATTGAGAGAGGGACCCCTGGGAATGGGGACCCCATCAATGCCACATCCCCACAGTGCTCAGCAACACCCCAAACATCCCAGGGACGTTATCAGGACGCATCCTGCTGGGGCAGGGCACCCTGGCTTACATGGGGCATAAGGAAAGGGCGATCCCAGGGTGACACATGGCAAGGCTGGCACCAGCACCTGCCAGCTGTGCAGCACAGCTGGCAAGCGGGTGCCTGGCCCTCTTTGGGGTGCAGCACCTCGTGGGTGCCATGGTCCCCCCTTTTCCCTGGGCGCTGGGAGGTGCAGCTCTGCTCTGCAGGGTAGGTCACAGCTCCTCCATTAACCAAGGGCAGGGTTCAGCCTGATAAAGATTTGCTTTTGTACTCTGTCAAAAAGGAAATCAATAAATGGCAGGCGATGGGCAGGACTGATAAAGGCACAAATCTCCCCTTAGCTCCTGCCATGCCAGGGCAATGGGGTGCCCCTTCTGCACCCTAAAACCCGGGGGGGACACACACAGGCAGAGCCCAGCTCTCCCATAACCATCCCCTCTCAGGCAATGGCAGCTCAGCCACAGCAACCCCAGGCTGAGCCTAAGCAGGCGCAGCCCAGCAAGGCTCAAATTGAAACCCTCCTCGCTCCTTTGTCGTCCCCAAGGCTGCCCTGATTACTCGAGCACCCGGGACGGCAAAGCCGGGATAATCTCCTTAGCCCCTTTGGAGAGATTTCCCTTTGTGAGCGGAGGTGAAGAGTGGAGATGCTGCGTGTTCGCAGCTTAAGACTCTTCCCAATCGGCTCCCTCCATCTTATCGGAGCGGTGCCATCACATCATTTCACTAGTTGAGTTGTCAGGATTTATTCCTTCCGCCGTGCACTCGCTGCTTCTAAAAACAGCAGCTGGGGCGTATGGCAGGGCTAGGGATGCTCTGAGAGATGGGGCTGCTCTGGGATGCTGGGTACCAATGGATGGATGGATGGATGGATGGATGGATGGATGGATGGATGGATCCATCCTCCTTCCCTTTTAGGGCTCCCCTGCCATAAGGACATCCCACACATGCTGTGATGGGAGCAGAGATCCCCTGTTCATCCCTGTTCCCCTAGGGTTCATGTGGGGGCTGTACCTGGTGTTGTGGTCCCCCCCAACAGGGCTGGCAGCTCCTAGGGCCAGGCACAAAGCGCTGTATAAATAGGAGCAGAGCACAGTGCGGCTGATGCTGGGATGTGGTCCCGTGACATCCCGATAGCAGTATTTATCCAGATAGTATCCAGGCAGCTGCAAACACTGTGGGGACCTCCAAGCCTGGATCCCTGCCGAGGGGCAGAACCCATCATTCCCATTGGATTAAAGCCACACTGGTGCAGTTGGGGCAAAGGGGGTACAGGAGTTGGTTGGGATGGGATAGGTGGGTTTGCCCAGGGCTGCTGTTTCCTATTGTTGCTCCCACAGGGAAAGCAAATGTGGGTGCATGGATGCAGCTGCACCTCTGGAGCATCAGGAGCAAAGGCAGGTGGATACAGGAGCTGACCCAGTTGGGTACCACTCCCGACAGTGCATCCTTGCCCAAAAGCACTGTCTATTTCCCTGGCCCTAAGAATACCGTGGGTCACCTTGTGAATGGGCTCTTATAGAAGCTCTTCACACCCTTGCCCTGTGCTCACCCTGTCTTGCATGGCAATGCCTGCAGGTTTCCTCCCTTCCTGCACCTCACAAGTCCGGGGGGGCTCTGGTTCCAGCCCTGCCTCCGCAGCCATTGATCGCCCCATGCGTGGCCATGGTGTGATGACAGGATTAATCTTTGCTCTCCAGCACAGCTCAGCCTGTTTCTTTGAAACCTCTCGATGGGGAGATAAGCCGAGGTGCAGTGTGGGGCGAGCAGGCGCTCTCAGTTCCTGGGGGCAAGGAGCAGCCCCAGCGCCCTATGTTCCATCAGTGGGGCAGAGCACTGGGGTCCATGCATTGCACCTGGCTCACCGGGGGCTTTTCCCCTCCCTCCTTCCTTCCTTCCTGCTGCTTTTCTTCAGGACACAAAGCAAACAGCCCCGTCCCTGCCCAATTTGGTTAATGATCAGGGAGATAAACGTGCCGCGATAACAGGAGCACTGCCTGCCTGGGACTGATGGCCACAGGAGATACCCGGGGCGGTGTTCACCTGCCGGGGGGATCCCGCAGGAAGGCAGCATTGGAGATGTGGACTTTGCTCCTTGCCAGGCACCCCATGGGCTGGCACCAGCAATTCCCAGCTCTCCAGGCTGCAGGAAGGGGGATGCAGCTGAACCTGGTGCTGCTGGAATGTAGGGATGTGGATCGCTTGCTTTGGGCTTTGTTATCAAGTGTGGACAATGTGCCAGGCTGTGCCATCCTGCCTTGGCATCTGTTTTCCCTTCCCGATGGACAACTACAGCAGTACCACATACTTACTTTGTAAAACCCCCTTTTCCTCCTCTTTTTCCTTGCTGTATCAATGTGGGTACAGCCAATGCTTCAGGGGCTGTGTCAGCATCCCTGTCTGGGCACAGGGACACCTATCCGCATGGAGAACCACTCAGCACTGCTGGATGGGGTTCACCACATCACGTTTTGGGGGTGACAGCAGTGCATTGGGCCAGTGGCCAGTGCCATGGCCACCGAGCACTGGTGGGGAGCGGGGCCAGCTCCAGAGGCACTATTTTTGTCCCCCTGTCTGGAACGGTTTTGTCTTTATCAGCGCCTGCGTGTTTTCTCTGCTGGGGATTGATACACAGAAGATGAAGTGCTCTGACATGGGAAGTGTCAGGCGAACGCTCTTATCTTGGAGACATGGTCTCCTGACCCAAACGCTGCTGATTACCAGTGAGACGGGGGGAAGGAGGGGCAAAAGGGGGGGCATAAGGGGGGGGGGAAGCAGCGGTTGGGCTCTGTTCCCCAAAAGCAGCCAGGCTGTACAGAGGGGAGACACCACCATTGGGAATGTGGGGCTTTGGTTCCTGGCTCCAGTGATGGGGATGCTGGGAATGGGATGGAGGGGATAAAGGGAGCCTGGCAGCCCAGTGGTACATCAGGAATCAGACAGGAGCAAGGGCACCTTTGAGCATCCAAACCAGCACCAAGGGCTCTCAGGATGAAGGCACTGAGGGCAGGAAGGGGAGGCAGGAGCCCTGCCTGTATCCCAGCAGGGCAGAGCTGCTGCAGGCAGAGCACATCTCATTCACCAGCATGTGTTGGAGGCTGTGGCATGGGGATGGAGGGTGGCTCAGGGATGATACTTGGGAATCTCAAACACCTTTGCAGCCTTTCCTCCATCCCACCCCCCAGTAGGGAACAGGGTTTGCCAAGGGGCACCAGTTGATCCCTTAGGACACAACTGGAGACACATCCCTGTTGGCACAGAGCATCCTTGGTGAACAGAGCTAACCTATGGGTGATGCTGGGACACAGGTGATCTCAGGTACCGCCAACCCATGCTCACCACCCAGACACTCACCTTAACTCACCCTGTTGCCGACAGGATCCAGATGTCAGCTGGGCTAATAAACACATCAGATTTCAATCTCCGCAGCCATGGGATCACTTTATCCTCCCTGTGCTCCCAGCTCTGAAAGCAATTTTGCCTTCAGACCAGTGCACAGGACCTGAGCACCGGCTGCATCTGCTGCGGTGCCCTCAGAGATGGGGCATGGGGCTTGAAGGGGCTCTTCTCCCTGCTATGGTGATGGGGGGAGCCCCATTTCTCCCCCGGAGCACCCTAGGGTGGTAGGAGCCTGCCTGGCTGCAGATGGGTGTCCAGGGCCTCACTGGTACATGGCACACTGTCCATCATGGGTTTTGGGGTGCAGCATCTGGCTCCTTCCGCTGTACAGCAAGGGGCAGCCAGCACACATCCATCTGCGTATTGGTTACCTGCCATCTTATCTGCGCTCCGAAAGACAAAGGCACAGTTAAAACATTTTAGAGCAGCCTTCATAGCGTATTAACATGTTATCTAACCCATTAAACCAGAGGCTTATCAGATAATCAAAGCCATTAAGCCCTGAAGCTGCTTCAACTTTGGGTGCTAGGATGGGAAATGCTCCTTCCTCTCCACCACTGTGCTGTGCCTGGACCCCCCAGTGAGCAGCCGGATGCCTCCCACCCATTAGGGATACCCACCAGCAGCTCCAGGCTCCAGATGGGTGCCCACATCCCTATGGAGCTCCTATGGGGTCTGGCTGGGGGGCATCATAGTGATGCTGTGCCTGTCTCCCCACAGATGAGCTGGACCAGGTTGTGCAGGATGGGGAGAGGCAGGTTCGAACCCGCAGGAGCCTCCCCAAGGGCTTCTCATGGGGACCCTTCCAGGGCAGCATCCACAGCGAGCAGTCGTCACCCGGACACAGTGACACGGTAAGGAGCATGGTTGTGGAATGGGGTGAGGAACAGCCTGAGGAAACAAGGGGGTTAGGGAGAGGGGTTGGTTTAGAAGGGATGGAGCTCCTGGGAACCTCCAGGTATGGGTGTGCGGGAGGTTTCCATGCCATACACTGCCCATCACCCTGAGATGAGAGCATCACCACAGGCAGACAGATGGGATGCTGGTGGTCCCCTCCTGCACAAGCAGGCTGTGTGGTGGTACCTGTATCCTCACAGAGGGGATGGCATCTGTGTTTCTCACCCAAAATCTGCTCCTATGGCACTCTGGTTGTGCCAGCAAAGCACCAGGGCTCTGCAGCACAGGAGAGGAGGCAGCACAGGACACAGGTGGCTGTTGGTGGCAGGAGCATGACAGAGACTTGGGTGTATTGGAAACACTGCATCCTCACATCCCAGCCGCATCCTTGCCCTGCATCCCCCCATACCATACACAGACAGCTCCATCCGAGGATCCTCAAGGCCTCAGAATCCCTCAGTCTCCATCCCCACCTCCTCCTTTCTCCCTCTTTTTTTTCCCTTCCCTTTTTTTTTAGCTCAGGCCCGTTTATCTTTGCTGAATTAAATCCTTGATTAACCCTTATCTGCCCAGTTTGGCTCCTATCTCCCGGTTGGCGCCGTGTGTCCAGACACCCGGTACAGGATGATTGATTTCTTAAAGATATGCGCAGCTTTTTTCTGATACTTCATTTATTGTCTAAATATTTTTGCTCCCATTTCAGCAGCTCCCTTATCGAGCCCGGCTGATGATTCCCAGCCCTGCTCTCCTCCGCCACTCTCCTCCCTCCCTATCTCTGCTTGGGAAAGCGAGGAAGGAATCGCAGCCCCATCCCTGATACAGGCTGTCGCCCTCAGGTTCCTTCGTCTCTGTTGCTGGCGGCAGGAGAGGGCATGCAAGGGGGTCTCCCCTCTCCCCCAGATCCTGCCCAAGCTCTGCTCTTTGTCCCCATGTGGGAAATTAGCTCATCCCAGTGGGAACTGGGAACACTGGGTGGCTTTAATGAGTCTGTGGCATGGAGCATCATGGGTGCCCATTGGTGCACTGGTGGAGGAGGAGGAGGAGGAAGAAGCCTTCCTGCTTCCCCAACTAGTCCCATAGGGCTCCCCCAACGCATCCTTGCTCCATCAGGTGTGCCTGGGTATGCCAAGGGACCCTAGAGCTCCATGTGCCGGCTGTCCCCCACTTCATCCCTGCCCTATGGTGATGCCCACAGAGGGGGGACAGTGAGGGCACAGGGCTGTTCCGATAACACATCCCAGCGGATGCGGAGCAGATAGGGTTTCCGATGGTTATCGTGCCGGTGCAGAGCGGAGACACTGACCCCTTTGTTCCAGTGAGAACAAGGAAGGGCTTGACGCAGGGGCTGGGGCCACCAAAGGGAGCTGGGGCAGGCACCCTGGGGTGCTGGGAGTGCCTTTGGGGTGCTGGGAGCACCCTGGGGTGCTGCAGGTGCCTCCCTCTGTTGGGGGTACCCATAGTTCCCATCATTATAGAGCAAGAGCTCCACAGGGATCCATCCTCTTCTCCCACATAGGGGCCACCGCAGTACCAGAGGGTGCTCATCCCATGTGCCACCACCAGCACCCATCCCTAAGCCCCCAGCCCCATTTCCCACCCACTTCCCATATAGCAGATGGGTTCCTGCAGTTCACACGCGTGTGTGAGCACCTTGCACACGTGTGTGCACAGGGGTTATCACTCCCAGCACCGCGCTTCTGCCGGTGATAAGGCCACAACCGCTGCCACCATCAGGCTGAGTCCAAGGGCTTAGAAATATTGGGATGAATAATTAGATTTCATATCGTTACGGCCGCAGCCATCAGAGGATCAGGCAGATTAATTCTAACACACACCCCCTTCTTTATGGTCATTAATATTCATTAGAGATGCGGGAGGCAGAGTGGGATGCGGGATGCAGGGGAGCACCATGACCCCAAAGCCCAACTCAGTCCCAGCCTGTGTTGGGGGGACGATGCTCACCCCACTCTCTGCTCCCAACAGAGCCCACCCGTGACGCTGGTGCTGGGGGATGAGAGCTGTTGGCTGTCCCGTCTGCCCCTCATGCCCGGAGAGCCCGATGCCAACGCCGTCATCTACAGGAAGGGTTGGTACCAGTGCTGTGTCCCTGTACCCAAGGAGGGTTAATGGGGGGGACAGGAATGGCTATCTCGGTGCTTGGGTGATGGAAGGGTCCTTGTCCCCCTCCATCTGCTCTTCCACCTCCTCCATGACCCATCAATCCCTATCCCAGCCCTTCCTAATTGGGATATGAGGAGGGTCTCAGTGGCTTGTGCAAGCACTAGTGCATTACTGCATGCAGCTGGGGCAGGACCCTTTGGAGAGGGTGCAGAGAAGGGCACAAAAATGATCCAAGGGATGGAGCATCTCTCCCATGAGGAAAGGTTGGGAAAGTTGGGGTTGTTCAGCCTGGAGAGGCTCCAGAGAGGCTTTATTGTGGTCTTTCAGCTCTTAAAAGAGGTTTATCCCTTACAAAGATGGGATGAGACTTTATGTTGTGACAGGGTGAGGGGTGATGGTTTTAACCCAAAAGAGGGAGATTCAGGCTGGGTATAAGGAAGGAGTTAATACAATGAAGGTGGTAAAACACTGGCACAGCTTGTCCAGAGAGGTGGTGGATGCTCCATCCCTGCAAACAGTCAAGGCTGGGTTGGATGTGTTCTTGGGCAGCCTGACCTAGATGAAGATGTCCCTGCTCATTGCAGGGGGTTAGAACTACATGAGCTTTGAAGGTCCCTTCTAACCCAAACTGTGATATGGTTCTATGACTCAGGGCATGCACCATATAGGTGAAAGACTCAGTGTAAGCATTATTGCATGCACTGGTGTAAGACTCAGGTTGGGCATTACTGCATGTATGGATGCATGTACAGGTGCATATATTGGTGCATGTACAGGTGCATGTATGGGGTATGTACAGGTACATGTATGGGGTATGTGTAGGCACATGTATAGGTGCATGGGTGCAAGCACCAGCGGGAGCAGCGCTCGGGCACGGGCAGACACCGCCATCTCCAGGCAGACCTGGAGGCAGCACCAGGCACAATGGGGACAGGGAGCCCAGACCCATGCAGGCAGCATCAGGATGTGGATGCCATACTGACCATCACCCCCTTGTCCCCCATCCCTCCGTGTGCCCCCAAGATGAAGCCCTATGGTGCCGGACGATGCGTGCCCTGCAGGAGGATGAGGTGCTGTGTGCCTTCGTGTTGGCGGAGCCGATGGCCATCCCCAACAACCATGCAGTGACCATGGAGCCCGGTGACTCGCCGTACCCGGCTGCACTGCACTCGGACATCCAGCTGCTGCCACAGCAGGCGGGCATGGCCACCATCCTGGCCACGGCCATGGTCAACAGTGAGTCCTCGGGGATGGGCAGCACTGGGAATGGGGACATGGTGCAGCCCTATGGGGCCAGGGCTGTGCCAGGCATCCTCAGTGTGCCATTGAAGTGATGGATGTGCTCTCCTTGTCTCTTTCCCATACACAGAGGATGTTTTCCCATGCAAGGACTGTGGGATCTGGTACCGGAGCGAGCGCAACCTGCAAGCACACCTGATGTACTACTGTGCCAGCCGGCAGAGTGCCGGCTCACCGGCCCTGGAGGAGAAGACCAAGGAGACCTACCCCAATGAGCGCATCTGCCCCTTCCCACAGTGCAAGAAGAGCTGCCCCAGTGCCAGCTCCTTGGAGATACACATGCGGAGCCACAGTGGTATGATATGGCATGGATGCTGCAGCCTGGGGCATCAAACCACACATAGGGACCCCAGGAGCTGGTGTGGAGGGGCAGGGAGGATGTGGGTCTGCAGCATGGGGACCAGTGATAGAGCCATAGAATCAGCTGGGTTGGGCAGATTGAGTCCAACCTCTATCCCAGGACTGACACTAACCCATGGCACTGAGGCCTCATATACAAGGGGTGTGAGCACTTGCAGGGATGGTGACTCCAGCACTGTCCTGTTCCAGCGCCTGGAACACTGGGGAGGGAATTGTTCATCTCCATTGAAACCATCTCATCTCCATCTAAACCTCCCCTGGTGCAGCTTGAGGCTGTTTCCTCTTATCCTATCGCTTGTTCCTTGGTAGAAGAGACCAACCCACCTCACTACAACCTGCCAGGCAGCTGTAGTTAGATGAGGTCCTTCCCCTGTTGGGTTATGGTTTGGGGCAGTTCATTGTAGGTCTTCCCCCATGCCAGCCTTGTAAAGATGGAGAGAGCATCCTGCCTCCCACAGCCGTGCCCTCCTATGGGGTGTCCCCATCCCCTTTCCCTCAGCACTAAGGTGTGTGCCTCTCCATGCTGCAGGAGAGCGGCCATTCGTGTGCCTGATCTGCCTGTCTGCCTTCACCACGAAAGCCAACTGTGAGCGGCACCTCAAAGTGCACACTGATGGCCTGAATGGTGAGTGAGCGCTGCACGGCATCCCCTATGGGGAAACCCCTGTCCCCATAGCACAGTATGGGGACAGGGACCTGCTCCCCACGGGTCTCTGCTTGCCCTGCTGAGTGCCGTCCTGCCTGCTCAGCCCAGCACTGTGTTCCCTGCAGGGGTCTGCCATAGCTGCGGCTTCATCTCCACCACGAGGGACATCCTCTACAGCCACTTGGTCACCAACCATATGATCTGTCAGCCGAGCTCCAAGGGAGAGCTGTACTCAGCAGGGACAGCTCTGGCTGTCACCAAACCCCATGGTGGGTACCACAGGGGACATGTGTTAGTGCCCCAGCATCACCACCAAGGGATGCAGCCACAAGGAGGGAGGTTGGGGATGGGGTGAGCATCCCTATACCAGGATGCTGAGTAACACCAGTGCTTCCCATCCCTCTGCAGGGCTGAACCAGACCAACAACGCATCCCTACGGAAGTGCACCCTGACAACGTTCCTGCCCGAGGGGCTGCCAGCACTGACACAGCACATGGTGCTGCACAGCCCCCTGCCCGCCCCACCGCCCGGCCCCGATGCCGTGCCCCCCGTGGCACCCCCCACGTCATCCCCTAACACCACTGCTGGCAAGCTGTCCCCAGCAGTGCAGCCGCAGAACGGGGAAGGGCCATCATCGTCGTCATCATCATCATCATCATCATCATCCTCCGGTGAGCCCGTCCGCATCAAGGTGGAGCCTGCCTGCAGCCCGGTGAGTGAGGCAGAGGTGCCCAAAAGCAGCGGTCCTGGGGATGGGGTCAGCAGCAGCCCCAGTGCTGCCTCCCACACCTCATCCCCACGGAGCCTGCCCTCGGCAAAGGTGAAGTCAGAGCTCGTGAGCCCCACGCCAGGCTCCAGCCCGGTGCCCAGCGAGCCGGGGACGGGCACAGCCGGTGGCACCATCTTTGTGCCCCAATACGTGTTCAGCCACGAGGCCGCGGTGGTGCCGCAGGCATCCGAGATCCTGGCGAAGATGTCGGAGCTGGTGCACAACCGCCTGAAGCAGGGTCACGGCGGTGGTGTGGTACAACCCACGGTGTACAGCAGCACACCGGCACCCAAGGGTGCCACATGCTTCGAGTGCGACATCACCTTCAACAACATCAACAACTACTACGTGCACAAGCGCCTCTACTGCTCCAGCCGGCACCTGACCGAGGACAGCACCACTGGGGCACACAAGCTCAAAGTGCCCCCCGGAGCACCCAAGGGTCCTGCTACCCTTGGGATGCTGCTGTCCTTACCGCTGGGTGACGGGCAGGGGACACCGGGAGGCAATGGGGATGCCGGCCGCAATGCCACCCCACCAGCCATAGTGCCAGAGCTGAAGGTAGAAGAGGGGGGTGTTAAAGCAGGGACCCCCGATGCGGAGGGGGGGTCGGGGCGGTGCAGTGAGGACAGCCATAGCCCCGGCAGCTCGGCAGGGGATGAGGGGGACGAGGACCCCACAAAGACACTATGTGAGGCATGCAACATCCACTTCAGCCGCCATGAGACCTATATGGTGCACAAGCGCTTCTATTGCGCCTCGCGCCATGACCCCCCCATCCGCCGCCCCACAGCCCCCAAAGTGCCCCTTCCTCCCCAGCCCCTTCGCACCCGCAAGCGCCGCAAGCTCTATGAGATCCATGGAGCCGCTCATCGCCCCACTGAGCCCTCCCCAGCCCCTGACCCACCACCACCGGTCCTAGAGCCGGTGGGGGCTGCCCCATCGCCCCGCTCCAGCCCGGATGCCGATGGTCCCATTGACCTGAGCAAGAAGCCGCGGTGGCAGAGCGAACCGGCACCGGCAGCATTGATGCCTTTGGCTGACTACCACGAGTGCACCGCGTGCCGCATCAGCTTTAACAGCCTTGACAGCTACCTGGCACACAAGAAGTACCGGTGTCCGGCCACCCCACTACAGCCCCGCACCCTCGAGCACCTCCAGAAGATGAAGGGGGCCATGCCTGCCCCCATTAAGGGTCAGCACAGCCCCAGCAGCCCTGGTGAGGGGGACCCCGAAGGGATGCGGGTGAGGGCAGCTCCAGCAGGGAGCCCCAGCATCCCCTATGCCGGGGCAGACTCACCACAGCGTTACCCCAAGAGCCTCCTGTCAGTCCTGGGGATGAAGGGACCCCTCTCTCCTTGTCCCTATTGTCCCATCAATGGGACCATTAAGGGCGATCTCCTTGAGCACTTCCGTGTTGTCCATGGGCTCTATGTGGCCAAGCCGGTGACGGGCAGGCAGCGGGGTCCCGATGCCCGGGTCTCCGGTGCCGGCAGGACACCAGAGCCCCCATTGCCTGCGGTGTCCCCAACCCATCCTCCTGCCCCCCCTCTCTGCAGGGATAGCTCCAATGGGAGGGAGAGTCAGGATGGCAGCAGCAGCCCCCAGCCCCCCTCCTTACCCCAGACCCCCATTTCCCCCATGGCCCCCGAGGGGCTGCGGGAACCCCCCCATAAGCACCCCACGCCCCCCACTTACACGGACAGGGCAGTGCAGACCCCCCCGGCCAAGGCTGCGTCCGTGTCCAACAGCAACCACAGGTACTGTCGCCTCTGCAATATCAGGTTCAGCAGCCTCTCCACCTTCATTGCCCATAAGAAGTATTACTGCTCCTCTCACGCCGCTGAGCACATCAAGTAAAGCCCTCCTTTCCCTGCCCCATTTACCATTATCATCATCATTCAGGGGGGCTGCAGGGGTTGGGGGACCAGGAACTGATGCCCAGCACCTCACTCTCGCAGGGCTCAGGGTGATCAGGACCCCTGGGGCTGCTTCAGCATCCAGAGGTCCCTCCTGTATCCCTACACATCATCCCAGGCTGGGAATCCTGCACATCCTGGGTCAAGGACCCCATGGAGAGAGTGTGGTGCTGGCAGGGGTCCGGTCCCCCCCTCCAGCACATGGTGCATGCGGTGCCCATATCTGTGTCCCTGCTGCAGCCTAGGCTGATGCTGCAGGGAAACTCAAGCTTAAGGTGCATGGCCTTGTCCTAGCCAGGGGGCTCTGCCCCCAAATAGACACTACAGGGGTGGGAAAGGGGATAAAGCGTGGCTGGGGTTGGCCCAGGGCACACTAAGAAGTGTGTGGGTGCCCCACCACAAACCAGACCCTGCAATGAGACAGCACTAGAGGCAAGATGAAGCTATACTGGGAATATCCGTGTGTATAAGTGTGTATAGAAATAAATATGTCTTACGAAGCTGGGATGGTGGCTGCATGTGAGTGTTGGTGTGGGCACTGTCACCCCTGGGGTCAGGACATGGGGTGCATAAGGAAGACATGGAGGTGGCCATGAGGATGATCAGGGGTTGGAGCAGCTCCTGTATGGAGGCAGGGTGGGAAAGTTGGGGCTGTTCAGCCTGGAGAAGAGAAGGTTGTGTGGAGACCTCATAGCAGCTTCCAGTGTCTGAAGGGGACCTATAGGGATGCTGGGGAGGGACTCTTCATTAGGGACTGTAGTGATAGGACAAGGGGTAATGGGTTGAAACTGAAACAGCAGAGGTTTAGATTGGATATAAGGAAGAAGTTCTTTACTGTGAGTGTGGTGAGGCAGTAAGGAAGCCAAGGGACTTGGAGCAACCTGCTCTACTGTGAGGTGTCCCTGCCCATGGCAAGGGGTTGGAACTGGATGAGCTTAAGGTCCTGTCCATCCATAACTATCCTATGACTCTTTGTATAGCCGTGGTGCAGCCTGCAGTGATGGGGCAGAGCACGGTGTCCCCATGTCACCCCTGGCACTGCTGGTAGCACTGCCTCACCCTGGGTTCAGGATGTGAACCTGAACCTGGCTGTGCCACAAGGCAATGCAGCCACCAGCCCCTGGCTGTGCTCCAGCTGACACTGGGCTGATGGGTCATTAATTATCAGCTAATGAAGCTCCCAGATGGGTTCTGCTGCTCTGAACCTGGTTCAGGTCTCTGCCACATCAGCAGTTCCTGTGCTGGAGCCCCATACCCCCCCCAGGTTAAGCATGGCTCAGGTCCCACATCCCATGCAGTGCATCACGGAGGGATGCACATAAGCACCCCCAAAGCACAGCTTTCCTGGTCTCCCCAAGTGCTTCCCAGTATAGGAAGCAGGTCATTCCCCTATAGCCCACTCTGAGCACAGGGCTTGCACTAGAGAAACCCAACCTTGGCTCCCCGTCAAGGATGTCTTTCAGCTTCCAGCTCACTATAACAGTGGCCCCCAGGCTGTTTTGTTTCCCATTCTGGTATCCCTGGAGCTGTGGGGTGTTTGCAGCCCCAAGGGCAAGGCCATGGCTGCAGCATCCCACAAGGATGTGCAAGGCTGGGGCACAGGGCTCTCAAGGAGACCAGGGACTAAAACCCCCATCCCAGAGCAAGAGGAGCATATCCCTCTGTGTGCTGGGTGCCTGTAGCACCAAGCAGGACCACTGACATCCTTCATCCCTTTCAATGGAGCAAGAACAGGGATTGTGCCAACAGGCACGTGGGTTTGCACCATCCCCTCCTCATGGCTTGAATGCAGTGACAGAGGTTGGGACCAGACCCTATGTGCCAACAGGGTGCTAGGGTGACACGGAGGAGGAGAACGAAGGCAGCAGCTCCTTTGGGAAGCACTTGCGACAGGTCTCCTCCTTGCATGCTCTTGCACCACCACCCAGCACAGCCCTATAGTGCCAAGTAGGGCAAATGGCTGCAACACCCCCACAAGCAAAGATGAGACAAGAGACGACTGAAATGAGCAAAGCTTTACTTAAATAAATATATTTACACAGCAGCAGACAATAGAGATGCGCTGGCCACAGTCAGCCAACAGAGCACAAGGACTGGCTATGGCAAGCACCACAGCAGCCTCTATCCCCAGGCATTGACCCATTGAGGACCCCCCCCCGGCATTAGGGTAAGTGGCAAAGGAGGGGGACAGAGCACCCAGTGCTCACTGCAGGGTCTTCTTGCAGGGCAGGGGGGGGAGGCTGAGGGGGGTCTGCAGTGCTGGGCTGCTCTCTGCCTCCTTGGGCTCCTCTGTGGCATCCAGGATCTGCTGCATGTAGCAGGAGGTGCCAAGCAGGACGTGGCCAGTGGCCTGCATGGTGAAGAGTGTCCAGCGCAGAGCTTCCCTGGGAAGGGAGGAAAGGGGTGAGCATCCCTCCTTGCATCTCATAGAGCAGGCAGGTCACCCACTGCAGCATCCCCACACCCGGAGCCATGTCCTGCTCCCCCCCACACTCACTTCATCAGCCGCTTGGCCCCATAGCAGCGCAGGTCATAGGACATGCTGTAGGTGCCATAGAGCGTGGCTTTGACATTGAGGCAGCCCAGATCCCGGGGGCTGGTCTTGTACAGATCAAGGGTGACACGGGCGACATCGATCCTCCGAGGGGGCTTGTGGGACAGGCTCAGCTGGTATCCAGGGGTCTGAGCATGAGCAGGAACAGGGTTACCCAGTGGTACCCCCACCCTTCCAGTCCCACCTCACCCAGCATCCTGGGTACCTCCCATTGAGCATCCCATCACCTCCATGCTGCTCCCAGGGACACCCCAGGCTCTTGCCCCCACCCCAAGGGATGCACTTACCTTGGAGGCAGCCCAGGTCTGCCCCTTGCTCAGGGCCATCAGCACCGTGCCCTCCTCCAGCGTCTGGAAGAAAGACTCCGTCTCCACCGCGGTGCCATCCTCATCCAGCACCAGTGAGATGGGATCAGGAGTGAGCAGGGCAGTCTGAGCCTGCAAGGATGCTGGGGGTGAGCAGGGCTGGGGGCAGACAGCCCCCCATACACCCCTGTGGACAGACAGCCCCCAGGCAGACAGACTGACACCCAGCAGCTCACCTGGTGCAGCAGCTCGGAGAGGCTCTGTGCCATGATGCCCTTCCGCATGCTGCGGTCCCAGTTGCAGACACGGAAGGGTCGGGGCCGTGAGGCAGGAATTGACAGCAGTTGTTGGGTCATGGAAGCGCTTGCCGAGACACATCTGGGATAGGGATGGAGGCATTGGAGTCTCCCGAGAGCCACCTCCAGCCCCATAAGACCCAGTGGAGAAGGGCACATCCACCCAAGAGGTCCCAAAGCAGGGAGGGATCCCATGTCCCCCACCCCAGGATGCTGGTTCCCCAGTGCTTACTTGGAGACAGGAGCAGCCAGGCGCAGGCTCAGGGACTTGGCATAATCCATCTTCACACGGAGCACGGTTCAACCTGCGGGGAGCAATGGTTCAGACCCAGATGGGATCAATCCTGCTTCTTTCCCTCTGGTTCCTCCTGTGCTCAGCTCCAGCCCAGCACTGACCCAGCTCCCCGTCACTGCCACCTTTACACAGGGGCTGTGCCTGCCCTTTGGCCGGGGCCAGGCTGGTGGCAGCCTCCCTGGGCAGAGTCTGCTTGCCAGCATGGCTCTTACGCAAAGCAGCACGTGGGGCCCTGAGTCAGTGCTGGAGCAAAGGTGAGGACCAGGCACCGGCTGCACCCTCACCCCGGCTCCTGGGGCAGGCAACAAGCAGTGGGGAGCCAGGGGCACCCATGGCAGCAACCCCAACCCTGCTCCTCCAGGGATACCTGCAGTTAGGAGCCCACTAGGGAGAGTGGGGAAGGTCCTGGAGAGCATCCCCATCCCCATCTCCCCAGCCCCACCATCCCCACCATCCCCATCCCCATATCCATATCCATATCCATATCCATATCCCCATATCCCCATATCCCCATATCCCCATCCCCATCCCCATCCCCATCCCCATCCCCATCCCCATATCCCCATCCCCATATCCCCATCCCCATATCCCCATCCCCATATCCCCATCCCCATCCCACCTCCAGCAGTTCTCCACCGATTTATCCCCTCCCACCTTATGGAGCCTAAAGACTCCGCCCACCTTGCCTCAGCCAATCACCTCCCTGCCTGATGCCGGGGGGCGGGGTCAGTGAGGGTGGGCGGGGCCAGCGTCGAGCTGGGCAGTGCAGCGTGGCATGGGCTGTGTTGGGTGATGGAGGGACCCTAAAGCTGTTCCAGTCCCAGTTCCCAGCATGGGCAGGGACCCCTTCCACTGGAGCAGCTGCTCCAAGCCCCTGTGTCCAACCTGGCCTTGAACACTGCCAGGGATGGGGCAGCCACAGCTTCTCTGGGCACCCTGTGCCAGCGCCTCAGCACCCTCACAGGGAACAGCTTCTGCCTAAGAGCTCAGCTCAGTCTCCCCTCTCCAGGTTCAAGCCATTCCCCTTGGCCTGGCCCTACAGGCCCTTGTCCCAAGCCCCTCTCCAGCTTTCCTGCAGCCCCTTTAGGTATTAGACGGCTGAACCATAGAATCATACAATTCCAGGTTGAATGGACCTCAGGGATCATCTGGTCCAACCTTTCCAGGCAAAGCATGACCTAGACTTGATGTCCCAGCACCCTGTCCAGCTGACTGTTAATTGCCAACATTCAGGAGCCCACCACTTCCCAGAGGAGATTATTCCAGTGGCTACTTGTTCTCATTGCCAAAGATTTCCCTCTTGTTCCCAAATGGAATCTTGTGCCCATCACTCCTTGTCTTTTCTATATGACTCCTTATAAAAAGGAATCTCCTTGGCAGCCCCCCTTTAAACACTGGAATACGGTGATAAGTTCTCCCCTGACCCTTCTTTTCTCCAGGCTGAACAGTCCCAGCTGTGTCAGCCTTTCCTCATGTGCTTCAATTATCCCTGTGGTCCTTCTGCAGACCCTCTCCAGCCCATCTACATCTTCTCTGTAGAGCAGGGACCAAATCAGAGCACAGCATTCCAGGTGTGGCCTGACAAGTACTGAGTGGGATAATGACTTCCTTATCTCTGCTGGTGATGCCCTTGTTGTTCTCCAGCATCCTGTTGGCTTCCTTTGCCACAGTTGCTCCCTGTTCACTCCTATGGAGCTTGTGTCCACCAGTACCTGCTGTTCTCTTTCCCCAGAGCCGCTTCCCACCAGATCCCAGCCTGTGCTGCACTCCTGGATTGTGTTTACCCAGATCCAAGACCTTATACTTGTCCTTGTTCAGCTTCATAAGGCTCCCATTATCCCACCCTTGAAGCCAGGACATCCTGCAGGGTGGCTCTCCCTTCCCAAGTGTCTTCCCCACTTGGTTTGATGTTCTCAGCAAACTTACAGGGTACACTTGATCCCATCATCCACATCACTTATAAAGACATTGAGCAGCATTGGGGCCAATATCAATCCCTGAGGAGACCCCATTGATGGCAGGTCCCCACTTTGAGAAGGAGCTGTTCCCCACCATCCTCATGGTGGTGCTGGTCAGCCGGTTCCTCCACCACCACATATCCCACTTGTCCAGACTGTGACACATCCATTTCACTAGGAGGAGGCTGTGGGAAAACCTATCAAGACCCTTGGCTGCCCTAAAACCTCTTCATGCTGAGCTAGGGTGGAGGAGCATCCTCTAGCCCAGACACACCAGCATCCCCCAGCTCAACAGGCTGACCCCAGTGAGCCCTTTACTGGTGCCCCCAGTGAGCACTTTACTGGTGCCCCCAGCAGCAGCACCTCTGGGATATGAATTTGGCCCTGGGTTGAAGAGCTGGGACTCATGGGGCTGTTGAGGCAGTGCTTGGAGCCTGAATGGATGGAGGGGACGGAGGGTGAGCTCCTGGGGGATGCTGGGGATCTGGGGGGTCCAGGACCTCGGTGCTGCTGCAGAGGATGCAGAGCAGCACAAAGCACTTGAGTAGCACTGGGTTTGGGGGGCTGGAGAAGGGAAGTCCCAGCCATGTGTGTCCTGCAGGTCAGGTCTGCACCCTGCAGGCATGAGCCATCACCTCCAGCATGTCCATATGTGTATGTATGTCCTGCAGGTCAGGTCTGCACCCTGCAGGCATGAGCCATCACCTCCAGCATGTCCATATGTGTATGTATGTCCTGCAGGTCAGGTCTGCACCCTGCAGGCATGAGCCATCACCTCCAGCATGTCCATATGTGTATGTATGTCCTGTAGGTGAGGTCTGCACCCTGCAGGCATGAGCCATCACCTCCAGCATGTCCATATGTGTGTGTATGTCCTGTAGGTCAGGTCTGCACCCTGCAGGCATGAGCCATCACCTCCAGCATGTCCATATGTGTATGTATGTCCTGTAGGTCAGGTCTGCACCCTGCAGGCATGAGCCATCACCTCCAGCATGTCCATATGTGTATGTATGTCCTGTAGGTGAGGTCTGCACCCTGCAGGCATGAGCCATCACCTCCAGCATGTCCATATGTGTATGTATGTCCTGTAGGGCAGGTCTGCACCCTGCAGGCATGAGCCATCACCTCCAGCATGTCCATATGTGTATGTATGTACTGTAGGTCAGGTCTGCACCCTGCAGGCATGAGCCATCACCTCCAGCATGTCCATATGTGTGTGTATGTCCTGCAGGTCAGGTCTGCACCCTGCAGGCATGAGCCATCACCTCCAGCATGTCCATATGTGTATGTATGTCCTGTAGGTCAGGTCTGCACCCTGCAGGCATGAGCCATCACCTCCAGCATGTCCATATGTGTATGTATGTCCTGTAGGGCAGGTCTGCACCCTGCAGGCATGAGCCATCACCTCCAGCATGTCCATATGTGTATGTATGTACTGTAGGTCAGGTCTGCACCCTGCAGGCATGAGCCATCACCTCCAGCATGTCCATATGTGTGTGTATGTCCTGCAGGTCAGGTCTGCACCCTGCAGGCATGAGCCATCACCTCCAGCATGTCCATATGTGTATGTATGTCCTGTAGGTCAGGTCCGCACCCTGCAGGCATGAGCCATCACCTCCAGCATGTCCATATGTGTGTATGTCCTGCATTACAGCTTGCCATGCTTACATGCATATCCCCATGTTCATGCATGTGTGCATGGCACATGCACACGTCTAGCTACAGGTATCCACCTGCATGTGTGTCCATCACCATGTATGTGCACCATGTGTGCTCACACACATCCATCTCCATGTGCACCTGTACTCGTCCATGTGTGTGCATACATGTACCTCCCCCTGTGTGCAGACATGACTGTGCCCTGCATGTGTGCACCCCTGCATGTCTGGGCCTATGCTTGGGCATCCCTCCCTGTGTACATGTGTGTGGACCCATACACCCATACATGCATGTCTGTACACACACACACACGTGTGTGTGTATGTATGTGTATGTATGTATTTGTATGTGTGTGTATGTGTGTGTGTATATATGTATATGTACATGTGTATGTGTGTGTATATGTGTGTGCATATATATGTATGAGTGTGTATATATGTATGTGTGTGCATGTGTTATATGTGTGTATGTGTATGTGTGTGTGTGTACGCATATGTGTGTGTATATGTATGTGTGTGTGTGGTATGTATGTGTGTATATGTGTGTGTATGTATGTGTGTGTGTATGTGTGTATATGTATGTGTGTATATGTGTATATGTGTATGTGTGTGTGTATGTGTTTGTGTATGTGTGTATATATGTGTGTGTATATGTGTGTGTGTATATATGTATATGTGTGTATGTGTGTATGTCTGTGTAGTATATATGTGCGTGTATATGTGTGTGTCTATATGTGTGTATATGTGTATGTGTATATATATGTGTGTGTGTATATATGTATGTATATATATATGTACAAGTATGTGTGTGTATATGTATGTATATATATGTACATGTGTGTGTGTATGTGTGCATATATATATGTACATGTGTGTATGTGTATGTATATATATATGTATGTGTGTGTATGTGTATATATATATGTACATGTATGCGTGTATGTGTATATATGTGTATATATATGTATATATATATATATATATATATATATATATATATATATATATGTACACGTGTGTGTGTCCCTCCCCGCCCACCCTTACTCGCGTCCCCTTTAAGCCGCGGTTCGGGATCGCGCCCGCGCGCCGGGACGGGGGGGGTGGGGGTGGGGTGGGTGTGTATAAAAGCCGCGCGCCCACCCCGCCCTCCCACTCTCCCGCCACCCCCCTCCCTCCCGTCGCGAGGCGCCGTCGCGCGTGGATGACATCACGCCATGGCCGCCGTGCGCCGCCGCCGCGAGTAGAGGCCCGGTCCGGTCCCGTTCCGTTCCTCACCGCCGCTCCTTCGGTCCGGGCCCGTTCCGTGTGTGTCTGCGGGGCCCACAGCGACCTCCGCCGCCTGCCGGTCCTGCCCTTACCGGCCCGGTGCGCACCGGTGAGCGCTGCCCGCAGGCCCAGCTCCGCAGGCGCCGGCTGCGGCCTAGCGCTGGGGGGGGCGGGCCCGAGAGCCGACGGAACGGGGGGGGGTTGTACCATGGGGGAGAGCGGAGGGGGGGGAGCAGATGGGGGGTGGGGGTGTGGGGCTGAATGGGGAGCACTGGGTGGGGGGTGGGTGGGTGGGAGGGGGCAATTGGGGGGAGCGTTGGTTTGGGGGTGCTGTGGGAGGAAGGGGGGGTCTGTGTTGGGGGGCAGCGCTGACCGTGTGTCCGTGTCCCCCCCCCCCAGGCAGGAACTGCTGCACCGACCCCAGCCGGGGGGCATTGCGGGAGGATCTCGGCCTGGATCCTGAGGTAAGGGGGCAGTGGGGATGAGGGTTGGGGCCGTCCGGTGTCACTGAGCTCCGGAGGGGCTGCTGTGCCCTATATAACAGGGTTAGGGTTACCCCATCATCACCCTGGGTTGTGTTGTGTGCATGGGGCAATCACTGCCCCAGCTGCTGTTGTGTCTATGGGCACTCCGATGCGGTGTTGCTGCAGTGGTTTGTATTCCCCCACCCCATGAGTTGTTGCAGTGGGGTTGTGTTGTCTCAGAGCTGCCCTGTCAGCCTGTGCTAACAGGGTGTCAATAGCTCAGCTCGTCTCAAACAACTGTTAACAGCGTTGCTTTGGCTGTAGCAAGAGTGTGAGTTGTTCCTCGTGGCCTTCCTAAGGTTTGCCTAGGTTAAGGAGAAGGGTTGTAGTCTAATCAAGACAGTTCTGACAGTGCAGTTACCCTATTGAGTGTGATTATCCACCAATCCCACAGAACACCGGTATAATAGTGCTTATTTTCTTCCATGGGGCTGAGGCACTTTTAATGCAAAATTAGCATTTGCCTGCAGCTCTCTGCAGGAAGAGGAGAGTCGGTTACACTGTGAAAACAAACTCCAGCTGCTCATGGCGCTGTTTTCTCTTCATGTTCCCTTCCCAAAGCCTGCCTGGCACACAGCAGTGGTTCACATTCCAGATCTGAGTTCTTCCTTAAGCATCATCTGCTGGAAATGGCTGTCACCAGGCAGTTCTCTTAAGTTAATACTAAAAGGCAGCTCAGTTTTCTGCATCCCTAATGGCTACTAGGTAGCTGAAGAAGTTTGCAATGCATCCTACAAGTCAGTGCTTCCCTAAGGAACTCAGATAAGTGTGTGGTTCATTAACCTTGTAAACAGTAGTAGTTTCATTCAAAGCAAAGGACTGGGTGCTGTGCTCTTGTTCTAGGGTCTTTTCATTTTTATGTGATGCCTCTTTCCTGCATCATGAGGAATTTTATTTCCTTCCTGTTGTTGCTACTCTTCCATGGTTTTTTCCACATTGAAGCTCATGCCCTTCATTTCTATTTTGCTTCTGTTTTCCAGTTCCTTGTTCCTTAGGTGTTTTTGTGCAGTGTTTCTCTTCTCACTTGTCCTGTCAGCACTAGTTCCCATTCATTCTCCTCAGTTCACTCACATCCTTCACCCACCCTTGTGGCTAGATTTAGGCTGTGCTCCAGAACTTTTCTGTTCTGCATTAACCCCTGGTTCTCACATATCTAAATAACTGAAGTGTTCTGATTTTGTGTCAGGCTGTTTGGCTGTTAAAAATGGGGTTTATCCATTCTATCACAGAGATTTCTGCCTGAAGCAAAGATGTTCTCTGCTTCTTTCCTTCATGTCTGATCCCAGGAGCTTGGAGCTCTCTACTGGAAGGCTACAGAAGTTGTGTCTGCTCTTGGCTCTTGCCATCTGACTGGTGATTTGTAGGATGTCAAGACTGAACCTGATGGCTCTGTCAACCTCCAGTTTTCTGTAGGGTATTCTTTGCCTTCCTGCTACTGGAGGTTTTGGAACCATCTCAGCTGTTGGTTCCTGTACTGTTTCCAAGGTGTATTCCTTGTTTGCTTGGAAGAAGTTTTTTGTGGCACCATATAAAGGCCTAAACTTGGAGGGAGGAATGTAATGAATGGAAATAATGCTCACCAGGAGCATTTTTTCCTTGGTGAATGTTGCAAATCATGTCTTAACTCACAGCTTTACCCTACAGGTGATGCAGTGGGTTAGAGTAAGCTGCCATCCTTTCCATACTGGTTCCAGTTTGTGTGCTCCCAAGACACTACCTGCAGCTGCAAGTCAGTTGTTAGTTGTACACAAAGCTTAACTCTGTTGGCTTAAGTGAAGATGCGGCTCAGACCTTTCATGGGTTCTAATTGAAAACAGCACAAAGCCATAAGAAAGAGCATTGAGCCCCCTGCCAGCAATAGGCAGTGTTGAGAGCCATGGACCCAGAATGCAGTCACTGATACACTGCACTGCCTTGGAGTAATGTCCAAGGTACACGTGTGACTACAGACTGCAGCTTGCTTGGCATTTCTTCCTTCTGGTTTTATACCTTTTGATTTAAGAGAATATAAATTGGGCTTGATCTTGAAAACAGACCTGCTGCTAAGAATTCCAGTGTTCTGACTCATGTGCCTCTTGCCCGAGGCAAATCACCTAACAGAAGTGTAATGTTAAAAATACTGTTTAAAATGCATCCAGGGATTATGTGACAATATTGAAGCTGAGTTTTAAAAGTGTCTTAAGTAGAAAAGGGCTTTTCTTTTATTGCCCTTAGTGCTGTGTCAGGGCTTCTTAATCTCAATGCTGTATTTTAAATTTAAGAGTCCTGGATATCGTTAAGCTTTGGACAAATATATTGTACCATGGCCAAAGCAGATGAATTTAAGTTTCTGTAACACCTTCTCAATGTAATGTGCCATTTTACCTGTGTGAGGGGGGAAATGTCTGTCATTTTGAAGCTTTCAAGTAAGACTATGAGACTCAGTGAGAGCAAGATGGGCCCCTTTGTTGTTGCATCGAGGTCCTTGCAGGTGAGGATGGCTGTATGAATGCCTAGCTTAGAAGGAGCATTTCTATTCTAGGGTATGCAGTGAAACACTGACAAAGTTAAGGAATAGTTAACAGTTTTTTTCCCTACTTTGAGAAATACCAGAGCTCAGTCTGTGAAACTTCAGCACTGCCTCCTGTTGCATATGTACTGTGTAACTAAAAGCTTCCTTTTTCTACCAGACCTGACTCTTTGGAGCTGCTGTGCAAGGGCAGGGAGAGAAGTGAGGGACTGCATGGAGAAAAAGCAGGTTTGCTGCACATAATTGCTGCTGAATGTCCCCTGTGACACCGTGCTGTTCTAGCCCTTTTTATCCTGCTCTTAGCTGATGCTAGGCATGTCTCTTTAGAGTGCTTCCCATCATTTCTGGATACCCAGTGACCAAAGGGTCAGACTTAGGTTTGCGAAAGCTGCCTTTAATTCTCAGCTATAGATGGATGCAGCAGGTTTCTGCTGGGGCTGTGGAGCATGATGCAAAGGCACTGCTGCTGAAAATGAGATGACAAAGACCCAAGTCTTTTTCAAGGGATTTCTTTACTTCATGTTTTTGGTAGAGTATTCTGTAACACTGCTGGCTCACAGCACCAGCAGGAACACTGCAAGCTGACAGGGACTGGCTGGGGACATGAAGATCCAGAAGGAACAACTGGAGGGAAAGTCCTGCTTAACCTGATTGATACCTGTGGTGACAGCAGGTGCTGTGTGGCTCACACCCAGGAGGGTGGCATGTGCTTACTGCAGATGGGATGGCTGGAAAGTTGAGCTGCCAAATCCTCATTTTCTTCACTGAAAACATGTGAGCTGCTTTTTAAGGGGCTTTCCACTCAATGAGGCATGCACAAATGATTCTAGAGACAAAGACACGTTTTGGGCTGAAAGCGCACCCTACTATTGTATTTGCTCCAAAGCCTCTCTATAGAAAGGCTGTACCAACTTGTTTAGCCTGGCAAAAAGAGGGTTTTCTAAGTGCCATCTAAAATGCTTGATACCTGTTCTGAACTAGCCTGCTTCTTCAGACATGCAGAAAATGAACATTTGATACTCTGAGGAAATGAAGTCAGTTTTTGAATAGTGTGGCTTTGCCTGAACTGTCTGTAAGTTAAAGGTAGCTCTGAAGACAAAACGCTAGGTGAGGAGTATTACTATATACCTGGTTCTTGCCCCATTATCCTAAGCTACAAGTCAAGGAATCTTATCTATCGGTTAGGTTTGTTTTCACTTATAGCTTGTTTTGAAGACAGTAATAGACTGGCCTGGTTTTAAGGTACAAAAATTCCACCCTTACGATGAGGGATGAAACCTGTGGATTTCTGCTCTACTGTTTCTGCTCTATTGGGTTGCTCAGTTTGAAGTAGTTCTATCTAGTAATTTTTCTTACCTTTTTCCTGGTATTTGTATGTGTAGTTGAATGACATTGGAAAGCAAATGAGTGCAAAGACACACACCAGGAAAATCAGGAAAACTTTGCAGGAGTCCAGAGATTTAGTATAAACTGTGATTTGCAGATTATTCTGAGACAGTGCTTAGAACATGCACTTTAAATGGAGTGAAATTTGCTACCATGGAAAGAATAAATTCCCTGAAGCTAGAAAGGGAGCTTCAGTGAGTAGAGCAAGTACTCCAGTGCTTCACAAAATCCTTGCTGTGGTACTCTTACCTTTCCTAATGTTCAACTCTTTCTTTTCCTACAAACCAGTGACTACAAGTAACACCGACTAGCTCAGTGATGAGGCATTCTCCCATCTCAGATCCTGCTTCTGTGATGCTGCTGTCACCTGTAAGCTGCTTGTTTGAATGCTGTGCCTTGTTTCTTCTCTCTCCTCTTGGGCTCAGAGCCTTGGGGCTGCACAAGGCTAAGGAATGGCTAGAGGACACTTTCTTTACCTCCCCTGTTGCAGGAGGAGCTGCTGTGGCAGTGAGTTAGTGAGAGTCTAGCCTAACATTTGGATGGCTGCTAGGGCTGTATCTTGCCATCATGCAGCAGAAGTGTTATCTAGTCCTGTTGCACCATTAGCCTGACAGTTTTCTTTAAATCTCCAGCTCCCTATTTTTTTTTCCTACTTATTTTACATTTGCATATCATGAGGTTTGCTTTGGGATATTTCCATGCAGTTGCACATAAGATTGAAGCAAAAATCTGGTTCTTTGAGTTTTGGGGTATCTTTTTCTCAGCTATTGGTGAATAGCCCTTGGAGACTGGCTGAACTGTGGATTTACCAAAATAACTACCAAATATTACCAAATAATAATTTATTTACCAAAATAATTCAGCATAAAAGGTGATGGAGGAACTCTGACGAGGACTTTTTGAAGTGCTTTCTGTGCACTGCATCATTGCTGGCACAGATAGAGGCACTGGGGAGGGCATAGCGCCTGTTGCTGAAGGGGAACTTGCTGTTACTTGAATCCAGGGAAATCCACACCAAAACTAGCCTGCCTATGACAGCCCAGTTGAAGAGGGGTCATTTACTGTGTTTCTTATAATTTCTGTCAATAGAAATTAATAGGAAATGATTGTAACTGATGGATGCCCTGGGGTTTTGTAATAGCTTTAATAGCTGCCAGTGGAGGTGAATGTTTTATACTTATTACCTTAGCTGGTGGTGAGAATCCACTAATATTTTTTTCCCCCCATCCCTCTAAAGGTCTTAGTGCCAAATGAAGAAAGGCATTTGGTTCACTTAAGTGCTTTTTCTTTGGTGCTGCTTGTTTGCAAGAAATCAGAAAACAAATTTCCTGAGTACATCTGCCCTTGACAACTTGTACATTTCTCCTGGCCTCTTAAGTCTGACCTTTCAGATGTAATATGCTAAGTTGTTCTGTGTGCACATAAAGTGTAACTTCTCAGGCAATTAAAATCGCTGCCATAAACTTGATCTTAAAGCTAGTAATAATTTGTGCAAGCATTTATGAACTCGGCATCAACTTTTATATACCCAGTAAGACTATAATTTGTTTTGGATTGCATCCTGTTTAACTGTCCAGAGCCGTTATCAACAGAGGCAATTGCTGTCTTTTAATTTGGATTTTAACTTTTCAGCAAAATCAAAACTTCAGTTATGAGTAAGAGCCAACTTCAGATGTGTGGAGAAACTGGAGCAGTTGGTAGGAAACTCAAAATATGACTCTTCTGCTCAAATGTTGTCATGGTTTAAGCCCAGCTAGTAACTCAGAACCTCACTCTCTCCCCTCATCTTCCTCCCCCCTCTCCTGGAGGGGTGGGGAGGAGAATCAAGAGAACATAACTCCCATGGGTTGGGGTAAGAGCAGTCCAGTAACTAAGGTATAACACAAATCACTGCTGCTACCACCAATAATAATAATAATGATAAGGGAAATAACAAGGAGCGAAAATACAACTGCTCACCACTCCCTGACCAATACCCAACCTGACCCAAGCAGCAGTCTAGCCCTTCTGGGTAACTGCCCCCAGTTTATATACCAGGCATGATGTGCTGTGGTATGGAATACCTCTTTGGTCAGTTTGGGTTAGGTGTCCTGTCTCTGCTTCCTCCTGGCTTCCCCTCCTCCCTGGCAGAGCATGAGACTCACAAAGTCCTTGATCAGAGTAAACATTACTGAGCAACAACTAAAAACATTGGTGTTATCAGTGCTGTTGTTAGGCTGAAAGTCAAAACACAGCACTGCACCAGCTACTAAGGAGAGATATGACTGCTACTGCTGAACCCAGGACAAATGTTTAGATCATTCCTTATTGCTTATCAAATATCTGTGGGGCTTTGAATGTGTAAAGCAGAGCATGGTTGTTAAGTACTTCTGGGAGTGCTTTTCATTGTGATTTTTCTCTGCAGACCTCCTGTAGCATAATGAGCAGCATTTTCTTGAGTGTGACTTTCATCTTGAGAGTTTGCTGCAAATACCAGCTCAGCATGTCTTCACTAGGGTGAATACACAAGATGTTATCTCAGTGATGACAGTGCATCTGGCAGCATACAGGACATAAATACAACAGCCCTGGTCCTCACAGGTTGATGAAGAAGCTAATGAGTAGCATGGGTAACAACATTGTGCCTTCCTGATTTCCAGGCACAGGCTCTTGACACATAAAAGAGATGCTGCATGTTCCCCAGTGCTTACCCTCCTGCTGTGTTTCAGCAGAGATCCCCAGTTCCGTTACTACCAAAATGTATTTGGGTTTATATGATGTGAAGTTTTGGATTTGCTTTGGTGGTGTTCACTGTAGTCTGTTGTGGTTTGGCACGCCTGTTCTTGCTCTTTGATGGCAAGTAACCTTTACTGTGCAGAACTAGTTGGAGGAGCATGGCAGGCAGAAGTGACAGTGTGGGTCAAGAAAAGGTTAAGTAGCACAGAGCTACCTGATGTTATAACTATTTCACAAAGTATTGCTTGGTGTGCCTAAAGGAGCTACCAGGGTCTTGTAGCCTTTCTGTGTCAAGAGTTGACAGTAACGGGTAAAAATCTAGTAATTTAGGCCATGGTTTTTGTTGCACCAGCAGTAAATATGCTTGCAAGGAGCTTGTAGCTAGAAGCAGCTGAAGTAAAACATGAAACATATTGAGATGAATAGGTCCTATTGATCTGTAACCCAGTGGCTTTTTGCTTCCTAAATATGCTTCTGTAAGCCTTGGTTTGTCTTTAGCTTTTCATTTCTGTCTGATGGCTGCCCAAGCTTGTTCCTGTGCAGACCTTTGGGTTTGGAGGAGGAGGTAGCATATAGTGAAATGGTGAATTTAGTCCCCTGGAAGAGTGCCACCTTGAGAAGAGCCAGTGCCTCTGTTGAACCATTCTACTGGTACAAGCACAGAGCTGCAAGTGGCTGTTTTTATCTCTCTAAGCATTGGCTGCCTTGGTGCTGGCAAACCTGCTAGGACACCTCTCTCTGCTTGGGCTCTTATAAGGTAGCAAGCACTGTGGTTATTGCTGAGGGGAGTGAGAAAGGAGTTGCCATCATTTATAAGGCTGAGTACATACTGGAGCAAGAGACCACAGATGAAGGGTCAGAGTTCTTAATCACCAAGAGCATTTGTCTAGGTGTAAACCTGTAATCTTCCTAGTAACAGACAGCTCAACCAGTTCCTTGGGTCAGGGAGTTCTAGTATTCATGGTATTTTTTTGTTTTCCAGAGTAAAACAAGCAGATATATGGCTTGAGGGCTTTTCTGGCTTTGCATCTTGTCTCTTCCTGTTGCATTTATTGTGCTTATTCTAAGGAGACATCTAATTTTTAGTTTACTTGTATTGAGCACATGTTCATACTGAGCTTCTAGCAGAAGTGCATGGTGCTGAGAGTTATGAAGTTCATTGTCTGTAAAGGAATTTTGAATCTTTAGTCTGTGAAGCAACTGGAGATTAGGTGGCAATACATACACTGTCTGAATTAAACCCGATTGAAAAGCCAGGTGTTTTTTGTGATTGAATACTGCCTTTGCTTTCATATCTGTTCTGTGTGCAGTGTAAAAGATCCTGTAAAGATACAGGCTATTTTTTCAGCATCACTATAAGTTGTGCTTCTGTATGTCTTGACTCTGTAGGGCCATGTGCTTATACTTGAAAAATACACCTTGGAGTTTGACTTGGTGAATGCTAGAGCTTGTAGGTAAAATTCCAACCTCAAGCTCCGTTGTTGTATGTAAAGGATGGCAGACTCCTGTCTATTCTGGAACAATATCAGAATTGGTTTCTTATGCAGCTTAAACTCTATATTTCCTCCTTGAAGGTACTGTGATAAACCATGTTAATGAATTCAAGCAACATTTTCATCTTTAGGAGGTAAAATACAAGAGTACCAATTCTGCAAGATGAACCTTCTTTGATCTCTCCCATCTTACTCCCCATAACTAGTGTTGTTTTCTACCCTCTGCAGACTATTGGGTACTGATGGACGTTTCCAACAGCCCTGAGCGAAACCCCTGCTCTCCTGATGAAGAAGACCAGCAGCTTTCTGATGAGGAAGTCCTGAAGGAATGTTGTTCAGACCGTGAACTTGATGGAGAGGGTGGGCAAGGCAGCATTATGGGAGAGGAGGAGGATACAGCCAGGGGACTGGGCCATGGTGAAGAGGAGAACCGCTCAGATGAAGAGGACCGCTTAAGTGAACCTAAGTCTCACCAGTCTGACAACAATGAGCAGAGTGGGGAGCTGAAGAGCCCTGCACCTCGCAAAGGTGAGGAGGAAGACAGGACAAATGATCTTGGTGATGAAGCATCCTCTGTCACCCGTGAACTTGATGAACATGAGTTGGACTATGATGAGGAAGTTCCTGAGGAGCCAAGTGCTGCTGCTGCAGAGGAGGATGGTGAGAAAGCTGCTGGTGAGGATGATGAGGAAGAAGAGAAAGGAGATGATGCTCCTGAAGATGAGAAAAAATCCAGTAGCAAAAGTGATGATGAAAAGGATGGCCAGGATCCCCTCAAGGAGAAGAAGAAAGAAGAAGATGATGGAGAAATTGATGATGGAGAAATTGATGTAAGTAGGAGCTGGTCCAAGTGGGCAGAGCCCTACAGGGAAAGACCTGTCCTCGTGTTTCTGAACTGTTTGGCTCTTAGACTGCCATGCCTCCCTTCTTTGACATGAATTAGCTGTGTTAGCTGTGTCCCCAGTGTGCAAGTAACACACTTTCTCTCTGGAGGTAAGACCATACTGTGTACCAAATCCTAAACTTGGTGGGTGGAATGTCTGGTGCCATGTACTGTAGAAAAGCTTTGTGCCAAATACTGTCAGAGATATCACAAATAAGCTTTGTTCCCATTGAACATGGAAGGGCTCCAGTGCTTTAAGAAACTATTTTGCCTCAGCTTTTGGAGGACTTTTGAATGATGCTGACAGCAAATTAGTTAGCTGTGGATTAGGTGTTCATAAGCTGTCTCCTTGCTTGAGGTTGAGAGGCTGTTGCTGGGGAGTGGAAGCCTGTGGCCCTGAGATGGTTGTTGGGCTTTAGCAGCATCTGGATGCATGGAGGAGGAGGACAAGGTGCTGAGCTCTCTGGAAAGTGCCTACCCAGGTGGCCCCTGCATGTGGTTTAGAGGATATTTTTAGTTATATGCAGTCGCAGTAGCTGCTGTTTCACAGCTGAGGGCAAACAGCTATTTAATAAAATCAAAACCTGGGTTTAATTGCCTTGGTGACTGGGGCAAATAGCACTCTTTATTCATGTTTGTCTTTACATGTTTAATACAGCTTAATACCAGTTTCCCTCTTGCAGGCAGAAGAAAACAGGACAGAGTGATTCTAGCAGTAGAGTAGAAACCCTCCTGTGGGTTCCTGGTGTGCTGGACACCTTGCTTGAATCAGAATAGTGGGAGTGCAGCAAAGCACTTCAAAGAGAAGTCTGTGGCCCTGAGCAGGCTCTGTTCTCAGCTGTCTGTACCAGAAGGTGTCCTGCACAGCTAAGCTAGGTTGTGAGAGCATCCTGGTGACCAGACAAGAAACAATGCACTGTGGATGGGTTCACTGGTGAGGATTCATACTGGGGAAGTGGTGTTGCCTTCCAGTCTCCATAGCTGTGTAGCTGCCCTGGCCATGTGCTCAGGAAGCTCTCAGACCATCACAGAAGAGACCTTACTCCCTTTTCACTGAAGAGTTGTATATTGTGTGTTTTTTTGCTTTGATAAGTTCTGTTGCTTAAAAAAGGTGATGTAATTTTTCGTCCTCCTGGCCATTCTGGCAGACGATTTTGTTTAAAAACACATTTTTCAAAAGTTTTATGTGTTTCTGGCTCACTTAGGAAGAGTTCTACTGTCTTGTGAGAGTCCAGGCAGGGGGAGAAAAATTCCTGGAGCCATGACTCCATTCCTGCTTCTTGATTAAAATATGAATGCTTTCCTTTAAAGTCTAAGGCATTCTTAAGAGCGCTCTCCTTACAAAGCACAGGATGAGTCTGTACTCTGGTTTTCATATATTATCTCATAACAGGGCTCCCAGCTGCCTGATTCCAAGGAGACCCCACAGAAATAAATACTTACCCTTTTGTTCAAGTACAGCACTTGCAAAGACTTCACACAGCTCCTTTGACAGAAGCAGAGTTGAGCTGGTTATGCCATTCACACGTCACTGAATGCCATCCCCAGCTTCAGGGGGAGCTGTGAAACCTCTGCATTTTATCCTGCTTTCAGACTTCTGTCTTGGAGGGAGGGGAATATCAATGCAAGTTTTAATTTGAATTTATCTGTAGTATTTTAAATCCCTGCTTGTTCAGGAGAGCTCTCCTTGTATTGCCCTCGGAGGAATGCAGGAGCTGTTAACCCATCTCTCTAGAGGGCTCTGTGTATTTACAGCCAAGTGATGTTCTCTTCTTCCTTTCCAGCTGCTAAATTGATCAAAGCACATAACTTTCCTAATCTTTTCCATGTAGACAACTGCTGTCTCTGCCACAGGGTTGCTGTGATTGCCACACAAAGGGAAGGCCTCTACCAGATGCTCCCTCTTCAGATGTGTTTCAGATGCTGAAAACTTGTGTGGTGGTGAATGGAGGCAGAGTGAGGGAAAGCCAGGGTGCCTTTTAGATTAAATAGCTCATTTCCTTGCCACATATCTCTGACAATTTTGGTCATGTCTTTGCCTTCTGCATTGCCTCCCTTTGACTTTTTCCAGCTGCAGCCTCATGAAGCCAGGGAAGGGCTTTCTTTTCCCCCCTTGAGAGCAAAGGCAAAGGCAGGTACTTTCAAAGTCTCAACAACTCTCTTCTGGAGGTGTTTTGTGACTGTTATTTCACACTCTCATCCCCTGTGGTTCTTAATCTTCAAAACAACCTCCATCTCCCAGACTTTCTTCCTGGGGCTGCTGTGCCTGGAGATGATGTAGAGTTTTATATGAGCTGATTCAGAGCTCCTGCCTGGAGCTGAGGAGTAGAAGGGAAGGTGTCAAGTTGTTGCCAGAGAGGACTGGAAGACATATATGTGACTTCATTCCTAAGAAGCTTATGTGTGAAGCTGTCACTCAGCACTGTGGGAAAGCATGTGGGAGTTAATTATTGTAATAGCAGTTGTCCTTCAGAATTGGACAGATGCTGCTGGGTTATTGCATTAATGCAGGAATACTGCTGTACAATAGATAGAAGGAATTGGTTTGAGCTTAAATACAGGTGACATGAGTGCTGAGCAAGGACAGTCCAATATACAGCAGGTAAAATGGTGCAGCTTGAAACCTTGTTCTGTGGTGTGGCATCAGGATGTGCTTAACACCTAAAGAGTTTGACATCACCTTTGAAACACTGAAGTTGATGCATCTTGCTGTTTGTAGAAGCACATTATGAAGATGCTGTGGGGTATTTGTTGAAACTTTATACTGTTTTTCTCTTCTGTTTTGCTCCAGGGTGTGTTTTCAGTGACTGATATTTGACCATATTGTGAAATGTCAAGTCGCTGCAGAAAATGCACCACGTGAAATGTCAGCTTGTCTGTCTGTTCCAGGATGATGACTTGGAGGAAGGAGAAGTTAAAGACCCCAACGACAGAAAAGTGAGGCCACGTCCCACCTGCCGGTTCTTCATGAAAGGTAATGGCAGACTGTAATGGGGGAAGAAAACCAAAGGTGCTGTAATTTCTCTTGTTTGATTTAAACCATTAAGCTGCTGTCTGCATGATAAACTCTGCCCCAGGTGTCCTCAGTATCACCTTTCTGTTCCTTGGCAACCAGATGCTGAATTTACATAGAGCTGATATGCAGAAATGTATTTGCCCTAAGTGTGGTGAGCCTGATGGAAGCAAATAAGGGAAGACTTAGAATCACAGAATGGTTTGGGTTGGAAGGGACCTTAAAGCTCATCGAGTCCCAACCCCTGCCACGGGCAGGGACCCCTTCCACTGGAGCAGCTGCTCCAAGCCCCTGTGTCCAACCTGGCCTTGAACACTGCCAGGGATGGGGCAGCCACAGCCCATCCCAGTGTCCCAGCATCCTCATAGTGAAGAACTTAAGAGCTCATCACAGCCTCCCTCTGGCAGGTTAAAGCCATTCCCCTTGGTCTGTCCCTGCAGGCCCTTGTCCAGGTTTCCTGTAGCCTCGAAGGCTCCCCTTAAGGAGCCTTCTCTTCTTCAGACTGAACAAGCCCAGCTCTCTCAGGGTGCCTCATCTTCATCTGGACTTGCTCTGACAGCTCCATGTCTTTCTTACACTGGAGGGCCCAGACTTGCAAGTGTTCTTAAAATAGCATGGATAGAACTACCTTTTTTTACTCTATTTTTTTCCTGTAATGCTTAATAGGACATTCCCCAAAGTTTGGGCAAGTCTGCAACAGGTATCTCAGGCTATCCTGCAATTTTGCTTTAGTTTAGAGAGTTAGGTTTTATAAAAGTTTACGTGTTTAAACTGACTACAGGTTAATGATATAATCTTGCACTTCCTCCAGCTGCATCTCACTTTGCGTTTGCTCATTTATTTGGTTTTATTTACAATACCCTCAAAGCAGTTCATGAAAATCTGGATCAAAAGAAGGGTGGGGAGCAGGGTGGAGTCTCCTGCTCCTTACGTCAGTGGTGTAATGCAGAGCAGGGAGCTGCTCAGGGGGTTTCCGGGGACATGACCATCACATATCACACACTCTGCTTCCTGGATGTCTTCCGGTATCAGATTTGCTCTGTATGCTGAGACACAAAGGTGTTGGTGGTGACAATGGTGGAACAGGGAAGTCCCTCGGCCAGGAGAGCTGTTTGTTCCTGAATCCTTAGTGTGACACACGCCTCCGTGCAGCATGGAAATATTTGCCTGAGTCAAAGTTCAGGCTGCAGGATCTCCTGCTGTAGTTGTTCTTTGATTTGGTGTCAGTTCAGGTAATGTTGACACTCGCTCCTGCTTGCCCCATAAAGGCTTTACTGCCACCAGGAAGATGAGGTGCTGCTCTTCAAGGCATGCAGATTTTAACCCTTGTTGTGTTGGAGGAGCACTCACGTGGCTGCATCTATCCAGTGGTGTGAATGACCAGTTTGCAAAGCCTTCCAGCAAAGTAACTTGCTGTATAGCCACCTTGACATGAGCAGGGCTCGTTTCTTGTCTGGGTGATCATTCCTCTTGACACCTCAGTAGGAATGCAAGTGTTGGAGCCATTGACCAAAGGGATCTGTTGTGCTCTTGTTACCTTTGACAGTACAAAAGCATACAGTGTTACCTCTGACACCAGCTCATGGTTAGTATGGGACTGATGAGGAGCATTTCCAGGCACCCAAGTGCAGTGTGAATTTCTGCTAGCCAGCACTGGGGATTCTTCCTTGGGCTGAAGCAGTGTTAATGGCTCCTTTACCCCTCAAGTCAATGTGCTAATGACTGAGCTAGCACACAACTAGCAATGACTTTGTGATGCAGTTGTCTGCTGGGAGATGTGCAAAATGACTCTTGCCTGATGTTGAACGGATTGCTGGAAGAGAAACAAAAAAGAGTTTTGTTTCTGAAACAAGTTAAGTTAAAGATGGGAATTAGCTTTGTACAGACCCCTGAGTGTTACCATTTCTTTGGGAGTGGTACCTGAAGCTAATGAGCGGCCTCAGGTTTGTCTGCTGCACTCAACAGTGATGGCTCCTTTCCTACTTAGTGTTAGCAAGCCTGTGGATTCAGCTGGAAGGAAAAGCTTTGATATACTTAGAATCACAGAATCATAGCACAGTTAGGGTTGGAAAGGACCTTAAGATCATCCAGTTCCAATCACCTGCCATGGGCAGGGACACCTCACACTAAACCATATCACCCAAGGCTTCATCCAACCTGGCCTTGAACACTGCCAGGGATGGAGCATTCACTACCTCCCTGGGCAACCCATTCCAGTGCCTCAGCACCCTCACAGTAAAGAATTTCTTCCTTATATCCAGTCTAAACCTCTGCTGTTTAAGTTTCAACCCGTTACCCCTTGTCCTATCACTTCATGCCTCACCAGAGAGCTGTTCATTTTGAATGCACTGCAATGCTTTCTTTTCCATCAGGTTATATGCATTCATTGATTTTTGTGAAAGGTAAAGCTCCTGACTTGGAGTGTTTGTCATTAATAAGACTTGAAGAGCTCATAGGCTTATTATGGCATTTGTCTAATGGTCTGTTTGCATCCATACCTCCCTTCTCACCATAATGAGGTTCTTGTACATTCATCTGTCTGTGACTGGATCTGTTTGTCCTCTCTGGAAAGGTGTTGGATGGTGAAGGTCTTTCCATGTGTATGAAAACAGGTAAATCCCAACAGAATTGGAGAGAAGAAAAGTCACATGTCTCAAGCAGCATTATTCCTTGCTGGGTTTTAAATGCCTGCGGGGCTAAACAAACGTTTGCTGTGGGGATCTAAGAGAACTCTGTTTCTACAGGGCACTGTACCTGGGGCATGAACTGTCGATTTATTCACCCTGGTGTAAATGACAAAGGAAACTACTCCTTGATCTCCAAGCCTGAGCCCTTCTCCCCAAATGGAGCTCCTCCCATCGGCCCTCACCCACTGATGCCAGCCAATCCTTGGGTATGGACATCTGTTTATGGATTTATGGCTTCTGCACGTAGTTTTTGTCTCCTGTTCTGGAAGTGAAGATGATTTGGGTTGGGTCTTGTTTTGTGAGCTAGTAATTTAGGAACATTAGTCACTATCCAATTCATCAGTGGGATGTATGATACTCTAAAAGGTTGTCTTGTAGTTGCTAGTAGAGCAGAATAATTTTGCATGTGTATCCCAGTTTATGCCCTGCTGATACATCTCAGGAGTGTCTGGAGGTACTCTGGGGTAACTGGATAGCAAAGCATGAGTTTGCTGCTCAAAACTAATGCCAAGTGTGTGTCTTCTTCCTCTTCTTGCCTTTCCAACAGGGAGGACCAGTTGTTGATGAAATCTTACCTCCGCCCCCTCCAGACCCTCCAACAGAAAGTGCCTGGGAAAGAGGACTCAGGCACGCTAAAGAGGTAAATGCCATCCTCAGGAAGCATGCTGATGTCTCCTAAATCCAGTTGCCTACTTCACAATAAGCTTCCTTTGGAGCATATAGCTTCTTGTTCTTTCTGAGGAGCTTTCCTTTTGCCTTTAAACCTGTTAATGGTGTCTTGTACATCACAGTTGTACAGTCAAGAGATGCTGACGCCTAGGTTTGGTGTTTTCATATGACCATGAGCCAGGGGGAGTTTGTGGCCCTGAAGTCAAAACCTCTACAAAGCAAACCCTTCTAAGCTGGGCTAATGTCCTTCAGTACCTGTCTCTGTAGCATGTATCCATATGTCTGATCATTGCAGAAAAGGGGGTTAGATGTGTGAAACTTTCTAGTGCTGTTCTGAGCTGATGGAATAGTGAATTACACTTTGTACATGAAGGTCCAGTGTCTTGCACATTGAGATCTGGGCAGAAGAAGGGTGTTTTAGCCAAAGGGCAGGTTTCTCCCAAGTGAAGGATTTTTAAGCCTGCAGTTTCTCTGGGTCTCAGAAATGCTCTCTTTACAATGCTTTTTATATTATGGCAGGTACTAAAAAAGGCAACTATGAGAAAAGAACAGGAGCCTGACTTTGAGGAGAAGAGGTTCACTGTGACTATTGGGGAAGACGAGCGTGAATTTGACAAAGAAAACGAGTTCTTCCGTGACTGGAATTACCGCATCACTAGAGATGTCAGAGATCCAGCGTAAGTCTTGGGTTTGCTACATGGAATACACTGGGGGAAATGTAGTACAAAATGGCAGCCTTCAGTTAACTTCTTCTACAAACTGGAGGAATGCTCACCTCAAAGTGGAAACAACTTCCATTAAGCAGTATGTGCACCAGTTAAATGTGAGCTGCCTCCACTCACTCCAGTTCACACTATGTTCCTTTACAGTCATCTTTAAACCTTTCTGCCTTCAGTGGTGTTGGCACACGGATCCCTCAAGGGCATTGTCTAGTTGTGCATTGCCTGTGTCACACCAGTGCATTCTTCCAGTTGCTTTTCCTCTTGTTTTTCTTATTCCAACCCATGAAGGTTTTAAAGCTGAAGCTGCAGAGTTGGAGTAAGGTCCAAGAGCTTTGGGACAGCAGTTGTACTGTCTCAGCCATCTGGGTGTTTATTTGCAAGGGCACAGCAACTGGTCTTAAACATTTTGACTAGTCCCAGGTAAACTGTTAAGTAAGACAGTGATCAGAGAGTAAACCCTTTAGCTGCCAGGGCATAGCCTGGGCCAGAACAAACACCCTAAACTTCAGTGCTTAGATGATTGTTTTTGTAAGGAGGTGACATGTAAAATGATGGAGACCCTCGGACCCACTCCTATTATGTCTGAGAGCAGGGAGGAGAAGATGCAAGGGTGAATTAGTCAGCTCTGGGAAACTTGTTTAGTGGTTCTCAAGCCAAGAAATCAGATGGAAAAAGAGTTTTTGAGAGGCTTGTATTCTGCAGGATTACAGGTGAATCTGTTTCTCTTGCTCATACATCCTCTGTTCTTCCTACACATACAGACTATGGAAACACTCCCACTCACAAAGTGCTGCAAGGCTTAATTCTGTCTTAGAGTGAATGAGTTGCAAAAAAAACCCTCTGAAAATGAACAAGGAGTGGGTTAAGCTTTTGTCCCTTGATTTGCTGTGGAGCGCAGTTCTTTTCCCCATTTTAAATACTGCAGCCTGAAATAAAACAGTTGCCTCATATTAATTTTTTCCTGTGTAGAAATATGTCTGTTGTATTTAACAGAGCAAGGTCTTCTGTTCCTCTGAGAAGGCTCTCAGTTGCACCTGGGACATATCACGAGTGCTCTGTGGGTTGACTGTACAGTATCTTTATTTTATGACTGTATATGGAAACTATCATCAGCGTTCTGGTTGTTCTGTGCCAGTGTCTCACTGATGCAGGGATTGTATTAGGTACAGAACTTTCTGGTTTTCATACAGTCAAGGAAAATAAATGTTTTGCATGTTGCCAATGTTAAATATGTTAACAGATGGAATTCCTGTAAATTCAAGCATCTTTATTGTGGCATTGAAATATCTTCATTGTGTGTAAAGGCTAAAGTTATGATGCTGATGCTGCTTAAACTCCAAAAATGGTGATTTTTCTCACACACATGCACCTTATTGCACAGACTGACACCTTGCAGCAAACTAACCACTGGCATGTTAATAAATGCTTTGAGGACTGTCTTGTGACCTATAGAGATGTCTAAAGAGTTCATGAATCCCTTTTTCTTTTTTGAAAAACTATAGGGAGGTGGACATCAAAGAAAACATTAACTATGGGTAAGCAGGTCTTTGATTCCAGTACTGTTGCAACTGTAAGAAAATATTCCCTTTCCTTTTTCCATTGTACTTCTTAAAACTTCCTAGGCCACAGACTGCTGTCTCATCTGATGTGGCAGGCAGTTTAACTGAGTGGATGTATTTGATTTTTTGGTCATACCAGTTATTTGCCTAAGCATTTAAGCACTGCATTATCTAAATGTGCAGCAGCTAATTAAACAAGTTAAATGATTGCTTACATGAATAAGAAGTCTGCAAAAGCTACAAGAAGGGAATGGGAAGATTTGGACTTGAATGTGTTAAAAAGTACAGTTTTCTTTTTGGTGTAGCTTAACATTTTTTGTGTCTCTTTGGACACCTGATGTCACTGAATCTACACTGTTGTCTGGTTGGCATCAGGAGTTTCTTGCTGGATTAAATATCAGTATTCAGGAGTAGCTGGTATCTTTCCCTTGGCTTGTTTCAGACAAAAGTGGAAATCTTAGACCATTTAAAAGCACTGGAACAAAGCTGCAAGTAGCAGCTTGACTTGCAGGGCAGCACTTACATCGTAGCCAGTTTTAGATTATTTAGCAGCTTTTAAAATGCAAAAGTGGGCTCTTTATTCTTCTTATGTACAAGTCAGAGTGTCATTATGGATAATCTGGAATTTGGGAGCATTTGGTTTATACCTTAGTCTGCCACTGACTCCTCTGTGGCCCTGGAAGTTTCTTGTTTCCTGTACCCACCTCCCTGTCTTTACAATGGATGTGATATTTCCACTCCAGGTGGCTGGCAGGGATTGGATATTGTTGAGTATGTGAATTAAAACCATTTAATAATGTTAATAGAATTCATCAAATGGAGGAAACATTGCAGATTTAAGGAGGGTGGGGTTTAAATCCCTTTTTGACCCAATAGTTACTATTTTACAGTTGGGCAGCATGTACTGTGTGCTTGCCTGTTCATTTGTGTGCTTGGATGGCCAGGGCCCATTTTCCCCTGGACAATATGACCTGCAGATGCAGTTATCTTCATTGCATGGTATCAGGGCAGAGCATTGCTGGCCTGACCCAAAGCTTAACTTCCCCAGTGGAATGCTCAGCCACAGCTCATGTTCTGCACTGGTGGCAGTGGGATGCATCCTTCATCTCTGGGGGCAGGGTGGGTAGGAGATGACCCTTTCCACTTCAGATGTGAGAATGCTTGAGATTAGTTCTGTGTGCATGAACAGAAAACACAGCTCGAAATCAATGAGGCAAAACATGTTCTGTTACATTTGCATACATTTGAAGTATCTATAAAAAGCATTTTTACCACATTGATTTGAAAGGCTGAATTTTATGTTTAGCATTTTTCTTTTGTGTTTATCAAGAAAGGTTTATGCTTTTCTTTGATAAGCTTCACTTTTAAAAGCCTGTCTGTTTGGCATATGTAGAAAATAAACCACTGTGTATGGTCATGCTCCATTGAACACATTTTTTCTTGTCAGTGCACAGTGACTAAAACCTGAACTAGAATATGTAGGATTTCTGTGTGGCGACAAGGTGATGCTTCCCTTTCTAACCTTCCCTGTTTTTCATTGTAGGCTTGATCCCTATACAGATCCCTATTATGACTATGACATAGAACGGTTCTGGCGTGGTGGGCAGTATGAGAATTTCAGGGTTCAGTATACAGACCCAGATCCATACCGTAACTACAGAGTAAGTAAGGTAATACCCCTTTCCGTGCTTCTCCTTTCAGCTTTCTTCTAGGTACTGCTGGTGCTTGTCATGTTTCCAGTGCAGTGTTGAAACAGGCCTTGTGATGGATGTTCAAGATGCTTAATCTTACAGATAGTTAAATCTTGACTTAATTACTGCACAGAGCACTCACTCTAAGTGCCAGCGGTGGGAGGATGTTCTGTTGCAGGGTGATGAAGGCATGTCTGAGTGGGGAAGATGGTTCTTCTTGCTGGTTGCATCTCTGCATACCAGGCACATGCAGCCACATCTGCTGCCATTCTTGGACATGTCAGGAGAGTGAAGGAGTTTCCAGGAAATAACCTTACTGTGGTTTGCTTGTTAGTTACTGGGACAGAAAGGACTGGATCTGGATAGGTGTGCTTAGTGTGCAGACAAGAGGTTCCAACATAACCGTCCACTGCTGGTGGAGTTCTGTGGTAGTTGATCAAGTCAGGTGAGGAAAGCCCCCAGCCAGTTGCTGAAATCCCAGATCAGTTGGTGTTGTACTGCTGTAAGTTATCGAGTTCCATGAAAATAAGGCTATGAACCCTTTCCCTCTGTTTCCTTTTGCCCTTATGCAACGTGTTGTGCCTCTAAAGTAGTGGCAAAAAACAATAAGTCCTGCTCAGTGGGGAGCTTTTCAGTGGTATTTGTCACATCCTGTGGCTTTCCTTTCACTGGAAGAGCTTGCTGTTCTGCAGAAGCAGTGCATAAACAGGAGCCTGTCCTCGCTATTGTTGCACATGCTGCACCACCAATTATTTTCATGGTGCTTGTTTGTACAGTTAATAAGCTAAACACGATTAGCAGTGAGAGTAAATACTTGTAAACATCAATACACTTATTTAATAAGCGTAATAAGCCAAATTAATCTTTGACTGTTGCCTTTGAAAATTACAGCTGTGATGAGTGTGATGTATGCTTTGTTCCTGTGCACTTTCTGCCTGCTCAGCAAACAGTGATGGCCAGCAAGCTCCATGTTTATCTGTCTCAGTGCTTTGCTCTGACATGGGGGGGTGTCCATAATTCCTTGTGGTCCAGGACCTTGGTACCTGCTTTGTTAAGGGATGTTACCACACAGTGATTTCTCTTTTCTGTTTTGAAGGAAAGGGAACGAGAACGTGAACGGGAGAGAGAGAACAGGCAACGAGAAAGGGAACGGGAGAGGGAACGGGAGCGAGAACGGGAGCGGCGCCAGAGGGAGCGAGAACGGGAAAGGGAACGGGAGCGTGACAAGGAACGCCAGCGGCGGAAAGAGGAGTGGGAACGTGAGCGTGAACGGGTGAAGAGAGATGAAAAAGACAGGCAGCACAGGGACCGGGATAGAGACCGGGACCGGGACAGGGAACGGGACAAGGAGAAAGAGAAAGTCAAGCCTCGGTCCCCGCTGCTTCCAAGGTAAGTGTTGGCTGGAACTCAGGTTTGTCATGTTATCTGCATTGCTTTATCTGTGGATCGTGAACCAGGGTGATGGTGATCAGAGTGGGGGAGATCACTGTTGTCCACAACTCTTCCATAAAGCGGTGGTTGCTACAGGAAGGCAGTGCTTTAAATGAGCCTTGTTGGCCACTAAGTGGAGCTAAAACATCAGTAAGAACCGAGTGTGCATGACCTGTGTGAAAGGAGAGCATCTGTCTTCTGGCCTGTAGGTATGGAGATGTTCTGCTTGTCCCTGTTTCCTCAAGGCTAGAGCATGTCTTGGGAGTGCTGGGAAAGTCCTTCAGGCCGTGGCACTTTGACAAATCTTCTTTGATAAGAGGCAGGGCTGGTTTGGGAGTTTCATAGAATCCTAGAACAGTTAGGGTTGGAAGGGACCTTGAGATCATGCAGTTCCAACCCCCCTGCCATGGGCAGGGACACCTCACACTAAACCATATCACCCAAGGCTTCATCCGACCTGGCCTTGAACACTGCCAGGGATGGAGCATTCACAGCCTTCCTGGGCAACCCATTCCAGTGCCTCACCACCCTCACAGTAAGAGTTTGTTGATAGCAAGTGTATCTGGAGAGCTTTTAAGTTAAACTCAACAAAGAGGCTAGGAAATGTAAAAGGATTGTATGCCTTGAAATGAGTCTGTGCTAGCTGCTATGGTGGAATATGATCTGGAGCCAGGTTTCTGCCTCAGACTGCCCATTTTTTCTGAAAATCCTGGTTCTCACCTGTGTGTAAGAGAAAAGTGAACCAGGTAGATGAAAAGTCTAGGAATTTCAAAAGTGATTCCTATTCTATTTCTCCGACAGTTAAGTACCGTGGATTAGGCATAAAGCACTGCATAATTATCACTGCAGAATATAGAATTTGTCTTCTGAGAAGTTCTGGTGTCACATGTATCATGGACACACACGCATGTGTATGTGTGTGTTGGAGCAAATTGGGGTGTGGGGAAGCTGTTTCCCAAGTCATATTTGACCTTCTCCTTCTGCCTGATGTCTGTGGTGTTTCCTGAGCACTAGAGGAAGGTTTGAAACATCATGAGCATGGTGTGTTTTAACAAACAACAGTGCTAAGGCGGCCCTGAATGGGATGCTGAATGCAGTTGTGTGGTTTCAGGTGGGACCAGGGTTTTGTCTTGAATCTGGCCCTAAGTTTTTATTTGCATTAGCAGAAGGAAATGTGATTTTTGATGATGAACCTTTTTTTCCAAGAGGAAGTCACTTTTCAGAACAGTTTGAAGGTGTCTTGTGAGCACTTTGGTGCCATAGCAGAGTGGTTACAGGAGTGTATTCAATTATATGCTACATTTAATTATCTTCACTTACAACCATAATTTGTGCACCTTAATTACCACATTTGCTGTCGGTTCTGGTCTTGTTCAGTTAGCGCTGGAAGAGATCTTGCTGTCCAGAGTTATGTGATGGTGATGATGAAAGTGACATCAGCTGATGGACAGCTCAGGTTGTTAGTCATTAACAGTGACTGTGACTGGGATCACTGCAAAGTTCAATCTGTTGGTTGCTTCTTCCTTTAACACTCATGGGGCAGGGATTTGTGGGAGAGCTTTTGCTGTTGGTGCTGCCCAAGGTTTGCTGGGCAGGAGTGGTGGCCATGTTCCCCAATCTTAAATCCATCTTGCCCCATGTAACCATGTGTGTGAGCTAAGATATGGGATTTGTGGTGTTTGTGATGTATGCTCTGTGCATACAGGTTCCCTACTTCCCTCCCATGAGCCCTCTCTAACATAAGCACTGTTTAAAGGAGCTTTAAAAGCTGGTGACAAGAAGCATTTGTCATTTTTATGTTGAATAAGGAGCTAGTATTGAGCAGAAAGCTTTAAAATCTTCCTGGAAAATCTTAGGTGAGCACCTACACACAGTACCTCATCCTAGGGAAGAATGGAATTAATGGCAGTACTTATCCCATTAAACTAAAAGCCCTGCATGTTAAAGGCAGCTCTCCAAGTACTCTTAATGGTTCTTCAGTTCTTGCTGTTGAAACCCATATCAATGTGAACACTCTTAGTGAAGCATTTACAGGTGTGTGGGTGTTTGCAGAGAAAACAAAGCTGCAGAAGTAAGTTTTGAGAAAGCTTTTCAATGGAGTGAAAGCAGAAGTCAACTTCTTTTCCCCTGGAGAAGACATCTCTCATCCAGCAGCTTGTGTTTCCCTACATAGGATTCCCCAGAAGCCTCTATCACACTTGCAGTGTGACTTGGCTCTGGGCAGTGCCGTTTTGTCCCACATAACCTTTTTGACAGGCTCCAAACTTCCTTATGGCAGTCAGAGCTGTCTCACCTTTCCTCTGAATACCTTCATGCCGTGCTGCAGAGGGTCAGGTTTGGGACTTTGGGATTAAACAGCTCCCGAGGTTGTTTGATGTGTAAAAAGCTTGTGATTGCTTCACGCTTCCTGGACAGCAGGATGCGTGATAGTGGTGTTGCACTCACCTATGGGTGTATTTATAGACTCTGGGCTTTCCCTAATTGCTAGATCCCAGCTTTTGGCAAGTCCGGCCTTTCCAGGCATCATATGGCAATGGATGGAGGCTGGCTCTGCCCAGCTGCAGGCAGCTGCCCGTTAACATTCCAGCACCAAAGGCAGCACTAAGCCCACGCGGCCCTGCTCTTCACTTAGTAATGAGCTGAGGAGATTGGAAAACTGCTCCACAGAGGTTGTGCAACAGGCCACAAGCTTTGCCAAAGGTAGAGCTGAGGATGTCTGTAATTACAGGTAGATGCTGGTCTGTCCATCAGCTTGAAACTCGCTCAAGTAGAGGCAGGAACAAAGTGATATAGAGACTGTGGATTTGAAAGGATGAAAGAAAATGAAAAGCAAATAGCCAGGAGTATGGAAACAAATTCTCCTTCCATTATATTGAAAGTAGGAAAGCTTAATCTGATCTCTAAACAACAGCAGAGCAGTTATGGGTAATAACACAGAGGACTTCCTGGCATCACTGGTTGCTACAGATGAGGAGGATTAGAATTTAACAACAAACAGTGATTATAAACCCTAATGGACTTGGTGGCAAATGTTTCTCCTTGAACCTTTTAAAAGAGGCTGCAGTGTTTGGGCTTCAGGTAGGATTGTCACGTGTGGATTGGACTCTTCTTTGGAGGAGTGTGCAGTTGCTGCTTTGTGCTTTGGCTTGGTTTTTCCCCCTAAGCTTAAGATGAGCACTCCAAGAACTTTATGATCTGAGATTGCAATACTAGTAAAACTGTTCCTCCCCCTCCTCCTCCTCCCTCCTCAGGCATCGAACACTTAAAACAAGCCAGGACACTTTATGATTGACTGGAGGGATAACTTGGCTGTCTGGCCTCATGTTCCCCATCTCCAGAACGAGTTCTGATGCCCCAGGCTGTGACTGATTTTGCTGAGTGCAGAATTTCTGCTTTATATCTGTCTTGCCAGTGTAGCTCCCTGCTGTGCAAAGCATTTTGGGGATAAAGAAATGCCATAAAATGTTAGTTGAAGAAACTTAGAGCAGTGCAGGATGTTCTTACCCAGGTTGTTGGACTTCAGCTGCAAGCAAAGGCCCTATCCACAGTAGTATTACTTTGCTTTAATCCTTCTATTGTTGCATAGGTCTTTATCCTGCCATCGCTCAAGTGAATCTGATTGTTTCAGGATCACATTGAGCAACAGTCAGTGTCATGGGACCTGGTAACAGTTATATTTCCAAAGCACCAAGGGATGTTGAGGAGTTGGACCCACTGGTGAAAGCAGCAGGGTCAGTATCATTGCCACATTTGCTTTGGTGGCACTAGGTGGTCCTCAACCATGTAAGGAAGAGGAGGGAAGCACTCCTGTGCTGCAGGTCTGTGAGACGGGTGTTGTTTTCTTTCCCACCTGGGTTCCCTTTGCAGGAGATGCTCTAGGCCCTGGTGAGAAGCAGCATGGCAAAAGGAGCCATTGGGCAAGATCTTTGTCCTCTCCAGGCCTTGAAGTTTGTCCTGAAATCTGAGTTAAAAGCTGTTTCCATTCAGCCAGGTTTGGTCAGAGCCCATGGTAATTCTGTGCTCGTGCCAAGAAAGGTGAGGACAAGGTGGCTGTTGTCTTCAGAGATGTTCCAGAGGCTGACAGGAGGTGACAGCAGCTCTGAAGGAGCAGTGTCTTGGTGAACCATGCCATGATTATCACACACAACAGTTGTTTTTTTTCTGGAAGGAAGAAGACTATTGATGGAGTGCACTTATGCAGCCATTAAAATACAAAAATAACACCTGCAGGCAGGGACACAGTGACATTTAAAGCAATGTCAGAAAGAAGCAAGTCATTAAATCCTTTGTAAAACCCTTCAAGCAAGGAGCACTGTGCTACTTTGCAGCTTCTGTTAAGGTGTCAGTAGCCCTCAATTGTAAGATGCTATATAAAGCTGCAGACCCTGGGACAAAAGGTTGTGCTATCACACTTGTGTTGTTTTTCCAAGCTAGCTCAAGCTGACTTGCAGAAGGTTATTGTTAATCTCTGGGCTGAGCAAGTTAATAAGCAGGATAACCTGGAGTCTAAAATCAATGAATACAAGTTACCCAGGGCTTGCAAGTTAGAAAGTGATGGAATGAGGTTGATTAGATAAAGGAGTGGCAAAAGTAAGGGAATGCAAATGGAGTGATTCATGACTCTGTATGTGTGTGATCATAAACCAACTGAACTTGTTTTTTGGAAGAATCTGTAATTCTAAGTGTTCCTGGGTCTTCATCATCTTCTCCAACAGCTTCTGGTGGTCTCCCCATGCTGCTGTCTGGATCTGCTCCCTGGTTTTTGTGGGGGATCTCAATGAAAGGAGCTGTTACTCAAATAGAGCTAGGTGTTTTGGTGGGCTTAGTAATAGCATCTTATCCTGTTGCATAAAGGTGGTGTGATAAGCTGGTGAATTTTGTCTTCTTTCATGTTTCCCTGTGGAAATATAGTCTGTTTCTTAAAATAAATCCTTTGTTTGTCCCTGTTTGTCCTGACACAGGAGGGAGAACAGGCAGGAATGACAACTCTAAGCTCTTCCTGGTTTTCAGTCAGGCATTGGGAAGACCCTGGAGTGCTCTGGATAGGTCTTAACATCCATGGGAAGCTACCAAGGGGGAAAAAGCAGCCGCTGTCAGGAGGCATAGGTTTGTTCTCAAGGTGTCTGCACCTTCCCTGGGTGGTTTCTTAGGGTGAAGAGACATAGGAGAAGCAAATGGCCCCAGGCTGTTTGGTTTCCTGGGCTGAAACAAGGGGTTTTGGCTCCAGCTGGAGCAGAGCTCTGGACCTCCATTGCACACAACAGGTCTGCTATGCTGCCTCCAGCACTGCACCCTGCAGCACTGCTCAGAAGAGGATTTCCCTGCTCCCTGCATGCAGAACATGCCCTGTGCTGACACTGTGGTTCTTTGGACTTGTAGTTCAGTGCCGTGTATGGTAACACTGCAGTGATAAACACTGTAACTTGTTTACATCCCTGTTTTTGATGGTGCAGCTTCCAGCCGGAGCAATGGAACCTGTTTAGACGGCTTCACTTTCATTTCTGCTCACATTTCATTTGGAAAATTCATGATAATTAAAACTCTCCATGAAGCAAATCAGCAAAACTTCTCAAAGTTCTCCACAAAGCATTTCTGTTGGCTGGAGCCTTCGTTAGTCTTCATGGTACTTGAGGTGCTGCCTCCGCTTCCACAATAGAAGGGTTTCGTAACCCTAAATCAAGATGAAGGGCATTGAGTGACTCAGATGTGGATCTCAAGGAATGTGTTTTTCTTTGGCATTTCAGAGATGGAATTACTGGGAAGATCTCCCACACTGGATTTTATTAAGATCTTGCAAAGACCAGGGCAGAATCACTGCATGCAGGTACCTCTCATTTAGGGGAGGCTCTCAAGGCGTCAAATGCTCAGCCCTTAGGGTAGATCACATCTGGGATATGTTTATCTACCTGCTGTGATGATTTCATACTGCAGGTTCAGATTGTATCTCCACTATTTAATTTCAAAGCCTCTCCCCATCTGGCTTTGAAGAAATCTTTCTTCTTTTTTTTTAAAGCAACTGATAACTCTTTAGATTGAAACATCTTGAGAAAAGCATATTCTCTGCTAATGCTTCACCAGCATCAATTAGCACCGGCTCCAGGGTTAGGCATTTCCCATCATAGCTCCACATAGGTGGGTTTTGGGAGCTCTTGTCCATCTCAATGTGAGTGCTTTTGTTGTGCCAATATAGGAAGAGTCTTCCAGTGCACATGGGCACTGCTGGGGTTTGTCCTGCAGTGATGCAGGTCCCTTTGCAGCTGCCTTGGCACATGGATCCGGTTGTTCCTCGAGTCCGCTTCCTCTGGAAAATTCCATTGACAGCACATGGAAGCTGCCGGTGCTGACGCAACACTTTTCCTACAGGAAACCAAACAGCTTTCAAGTCATCACTGGACTTTCCTCCCTCAGAAAACCAAGCTGGAACTACCGGCCAAAACAGTAGCCCCGGAGCCAGCCTGACGTCACCCTCACTGTGGGTGATATGGTTTGCGTTACCTATGGGAGCAGTGTCCCACGGCAGGGGGAAGGAAGGAGCCACTTTCCCTAGGAAGCTTATTTTCCCCCTCTAAGATTAGAAATGCTTTGGAGTCATTTGCATAAGTACAGGAGGAGGAAAACTTGAGTTGTGTGGCTCTACTTTTCCCCCTTCGCCTCCATGTCCTTGTTGGATTCAGTGACGTGCTTCAACCAGGGTTTATTTGGGAGCCTGAGCGCGTGCGGTTGGGAGCTGGCTGACCTACGCTGTGGTTTGCCTTGCCAGCTGGAGCTGCCTTTGTTCCTCCTCTCGTTGCCAAAGCCACGTTCAGCTTCAGTTCTCCACTTGATTGCTGTAATTAAATTCCAGCCAAATATGCATTAACGTGTTCGTTCTGGAAAATAAAGCATTTAGTTATTTTTAAGGTTAAAATGGGCTTCGGAAATAGCTACGCTCTGCAGACCTTGCTCGTGCCCTGGTGACGCAGGATGCAGCTCCTCAGGGCTCTGCAAGGAAATTAAGGTGCTTTTGATCAGTCTGTCTTGTCAGTCTCTTGCTCCCTCTCTAATTTATTTGATTTTTAAAGCCTCATGGCATGGGGTTACCTAATTATGGTGTTAATTCTCAAATATTTGAGATGCTTCCTAAAAATCTGGTGGAAAAAGAGACCAGGATTCACACACGTGCTTTGGTAGCCTTTGCCAGCCACACTTTATGCATTGGGTTTGCCTTCAGCACCAGCCTGGGTAATTTTGCTGGGCTGAGGATGATAAGCTCATTTGAAGCACCATGAGCTGGTCTCCCAGCTCATCGCCATGAAGCAGTCAAGCTTTTTCTCTCCTTTCCCTCCTCTGTTCATCATGAGTCAGTTCCTGCCTTTGTTCAAACCCTGCTGGTTGGATTTGCAGCAAACTGTTTTTGTTCCTCTGTCTGTTGAATTAAGGATTTGAGTTGGCACCAGAAGAGCTCCAGAAAGGGCCAGACCCAGCACAAGACAGGAAGGAAGAATGAAAGTGAGGAGGAAGCCTCCTGCTTCTCAGGATCAAACACATCACTCAACCCACCCAGCACACAGCATGAGGAGTATCTGTCTCATCCAGCGTAGCTCTGGGCAGCCTTCCTGCCTGGTCTGGGCTGGGAGCCACAGGCTGGTAACTGCTGACTCTTTCCAATGAGCTTTTCTCTATAGGCCTTAAGGTTTCCCCCACTTTCATTGCAGCAGCTGCCCAATATCAGTGTGTGGCAGTAAATGTGTCTGGAGCACCGACTGTATTGTGGGCTGCCAGCCTCTAACAGTCTCTGGTGAGACTCACAGAGGCTGTAACTGAGATGTTAGTCTAAGGTGGATGGTGAGGATCTTGGCAGTTGCTCCAGCTCACTGTCAGTTCTGACTCCTGAATTCCACTGGGGGAGACAAGCCAAATGGCATCAGATAGCAGTCATTGTGTTAAGTTGAACAAGTTTATTTGGTGATGCTACATGTTGGGCACGCAGGTAGCTCTTGAGGAAAGACTTTGAAAATGTCCTGACATGAGCATCATCTTTCTTTCTTGGCTGTTGTATGGTAACATATTTACTGCTGAGTCAAAAAGCCGAAGCATAACCAGAAATGAGGCTTTCTGTTGTGGTTTTCCTGGGGTAAAAACCTTTCCTCCAGAAAGTGACTTCATTGAGAGAGAATTGCATCAAACCAGGTAATAGGTGCAAGTAATGAGATTTGCTTTCCTAGTCATCTTTGCTCCAAGCTCGCGCCCAAGTTATATTGTTCAACTGAAGTTGTTCCCACATGGGGTTGGAGCTGAGGTACAGTGGCTGTTGGATGTGAATTGGGCAAGTTGGGGGTTTTTGACACAGAATAAATTCAGTAGGAGAGTTTTCTGTCTGATAACTATTGTAGGAGAGAGGGGCAAGGATGTTTGTTGGCTTTTACATGTGTCACATTGGACACTGCAGTGAAAAGCTTCTCAGCAGGCTTTATCCAGGTATTGAGATGGAAACTACCTGTGCTAACAGAATTTTACCCCTGTATGTCCCAGAGCACACAGGCTGTGATCCCTTGGGAAGTGACACTGGAGCAGGAAACAGTCTAGCGTTATTCATCCTTGTGTGGTGTTCTCTTCCTCCATTCTGCTGTTCTTGATGCTGGAGAAGCTGTGGCTGCTCCATCCCTGGCAGTGCTCAAGGCCAGGTTGATGGGGCTTTGAGCACCCTGCTCTAGTGGAAGGTGTGTGTGCCCATGGCAGGCGGTCTGAGCTAGATAAGCTTTAAGGTTATTGAGGTAATAAACCCAGACCAGTCTGTGATCCTACGAGTCTCGTTGACTGTTCCCAACCTTCTTCTTATCTCCTGATATGCATTTAGTTATTTTGATGGTACTCTAGAGGTCAAGATGGCTTCAGAATGAGTTTGTATTACATCTGCTGGAAGGAGAGCTTCACCCTGGCTACAAATACTTAGTGTTATCAGAGTATAAATAAGAAGTCCAATTTACCTCAACCCCATGTTCAGGGTCATGGTCTTCCTCTGTGATTAGATACTCAGATACAGTTGTGGCTATAATACTTAAACCTAGACCAGCCTACTGCAGATGACTGTGTGCTGTGCTGAATAGCATACATTAGAGCAGCACTGGAAATGGTGATCATGCTGAGTGAAGATGCTAATGAATAATGCTGACCCATAACCCTGCTTGGGCCTCTCTCACTAGACAGTCAGCAATTTTGTGTTGCTAATACGTAAGCATCCTGTTCTGAAGCTAGAATGAGACTTGTGGGAGAGGTGAATGTGAAAGAAGAGTTTGTCCTCCCATGAAACTCCGTGTATACTGAGATGGATGTGGGACAAATTGCTGGACTTAATCAGCAACATAGGGAAGAAGTAGGATGCTGCACCAGTGTATACAAGTTCTGGAAGAGGTGAGAGGCCATAGGAGTTCTGACTGTGTTTTAATACAGCCAGGAGAGGAGCAGATGGAACTTCTAAGTGACTAGTGAAGCCTTCAAAGGGCTGCTGATGAAGAGCTTTAATTATCCTGTTGAAAAAGTGTTGTGGCAAGAAACTTGGTCCATAGGATTATTAGAAAACTTGGAGGTTGCTTTTTTATCTGAAAAGGTAGAGGAAGTTGTGTGGGGAGTGGTTGCTTCAGTCCTGTGACTAATGGGGTGGTACTGGCTGAACCCAGTGATGGAAGGTGCCTTTCCTCCCCCAAATCCTCAGAGATCTCATTATTTTGAGAAAAGGAATAAAGGTGCCATTACTGGTAATTTAATGAGCACAGGAGCCTTCAGAAACCTATCAGCAACCACAAGCTTTGCTTAAAACCCAAGAGAACAGGTTATAAGGAGGTAATTTAACAATCATGTGCAGGTTAGAGTGAGGGCAAGGAAAAATCCCAGGTTTTATCACCCATAGATAAGAGAGGTAATAAAGTCTAGGCTGAAAGAAACTTAACTCATCCTGGAATATTTAAGGAAGTATTTGATGCAGATGCTGAAAAGCTAGTTCTGAACTATTCTCAAATGGTTGTAGGGGAGAAGGGAACCCTGGGGAACCAAAGCAAAAGGGGAAATACAAGTAGAGCCCTTGAAAGGGAAGGGAGGAGATGGAGGGTATCTAGTATCTTAGTTATCCACAACAGAGCACATGTTCAATGGGGTTTGTAAGCACTTGGAGAATAATAGGGTGATAAAACAGCCATTATGAACTTATTTATGCTTAGCTGATGGGGTAACCATCCCCTTTGTAAAGGTAAAAACAGATGATGTGTCTTGGCTGTGACTTGTGACACAGGCCTACATGATGTTCTGATGAGAGAACTGTAGGAGCATGACTGAGGCTGAACCTCTTTTCTTAGTGCCTGCTAGTTGTTTCCAGCAGTTTGCTGCATGCAGGCAGTGTTTCAGATGCACACTCAATGTCTTAGTCTAGCTCTGTGTAGTATTTTCAGCAGCTACCTACCAGGTTTGGGTTGTTCCAGCTGTATTGACTTGACATAAGTGTAGGAAGAACCAGATTTCCTATTCCGTTCCCTCTTATGTCTGTTCCTGCCCACTCCTTGGAGGCCAAAAGCCAAAGCTGAAATCAGCTGGCAGGTTGCAGCTTGGTCAGTACAACAAAGTAGTTGATAAAACTCACAGGTAGTGCTATTTTGATGGGCTTGCTGCCATTGATTGACAAAATGCTAGCTATTCTAACACCTAATGACTCCAAAGTGATGCTGCATATTTCCTAGTTGAGGTTGAGAGACTACTAGTATTGTTATAAATGATGGATTTCTGAGGTGTTTTCCTCGCCCCGTGTTTCTATTGGCCTTTACACACATACACACACACATATATATATAAATCCTATCAACTTCTGTCTACTTTCCAGCCGTCAACCAGAGCCACCAAAGAAGGAGAAGGAGGCAACCGCAATTACCACTGCTCAGTCCAAGAGAGCAGATGAATGGAAGGACCCCTGGCGCCGATCAAAGTCTCCCAAAAAGAAGCTTGGTGTGTCTGTGTCTCCCAGCCGTGCACGCAGGCGCCGAAAAACCTCTGCTTCTTCAGGGTCTGCTTCTGGCTCCTCAAGGTGAGTGAAGGCAAAGAGTATACTGTATCCAAGCTGTTAATGTGTAAGGGAATGCAGTGTGGTGGAAGGTGTTGAGGTGCTTGGGAAAGCAGTTCAAGACTCTTGTGCTCAGTAACAACTATGAAGACCAGCATATATAGGTAGTGAGATGGAAGTCAAGGGGAGTACTTAACTGTGGGTGGTGTGTTGTGATCTATTGAAGACTAGGAAAAGTCCATGGAAAAGTCACTCTTCAGGTAAACTAGACCTGGTAGGAATACACAAGACGAGTAACTCATCTAGATGACAACTGACCTTAGCAGGAGCAGAAAAAGCTGGAAGTTGTAAACATTGGAGCCTGTTTGCTCCAGGAGTGCTTGAGAGGTGAAGGGAGCCCAGGAAGGGCAAACTGATGCTACTAGAGGGAAACTGGGGTTGTGGAAGCTCAACATAGCTTTAGAGGGCTGAAGTGGAGCTTGGAAACCAATGGGTATGAGCTTAAGGGAAATACACCTTTCAGAAAGAAGCATCCTGAATTTAGGGGAGTTGAGGCATAAGCTGGATCCATTTTCTTTAAATGCTTGAACTTGAAGCTCCTGAAAAGAGGGGGAAAATGTATCAGAGAGGAATGAGGAACATGCTGAGTTGAAGATACAGATCTAAAAACCAAAGCCCTCCTGAAGCAGATAGCTTTTCTTGCTGGGATCACTGCACCTGAGATTTTCCTGTTATCTCCTATGTGACCTAACCTATCAGGGGATCGTCAGGTGTGAAGGCATGAAAATGTGTGGAAGGAGTTCCTGAAGAGGGATGGAAAATCAGTAGCTAAAGGAAGGGAGGCTTGTTTGGGAGCACAAAGACAGCAGCAACAGCTAAAAGAAAAGAGGGGATGGAGGAGAGACTGTAGTGCTGACAGATCACTGTGGATAGGTTTTGGAGCAGTGTTAAGAGAACTTGGGAAGAACAAACAGGAAACAAGACCATAATCTCAGTGGACTTCTTGATAGGCTTTTAATTTAATCTGTTTCTTTCAGGTCCTCTTCTCGTTCATCCACCTATTCTGGTTCAGGTTCCTCACGATCCCGTTCCAGATCATCGTCTTACAGCTCTTACTCTAGTCGCTCTTCAAGACACAGCTCTTTCTCAGGCAGCAGGTCCAGGTAATGGCTCCTTGGATGTGGAAGTAATGTTTTACTGTTTTCCAGACACTTGCTAACAGCTGCTTGTTCTGCTGCTTGAAAGCAAATAGCCAAATCTTGAAATAAAACACTCAAAACACTTTTCTGAGTGAGGGAAATACAATAGACTGCAAGGCAGCCTGCTGATTTTGTTGTTGAATGAAGCAGATACATCAGCCACCCCCTTCTCTCCCCAGTGCTCCCACCCACTGTGCTGTTGTGGCTGGGTTCTTTCCCATGCCTGTGGTAGCTGAGCAATTGTAGGAGCCTGGCTGAGATGAACGTTTCCATCATTTGCATTTTATGATTGGAAGAAGTTACCGGCATCTCTTCTCTATTGCACTGGAATTTCTGTTTAAAGAGGCAAATCCCATTTCTTTATTAAAGCAGTTGTGTCTTGCAATAGTCTTTATACTTCAAAGTAGCAGTTCAGTGTCCCATGCTGATTAAACAGAGGCTCGTTTATTGCCCTGCCACTTCCTTGCCCCTGCAGACTGTTTTCCCAAGGCTGGAATATGCATAGTAGGAGAACTGGCTCCTTAGGCACCTCTTCAGAGCTGAAATCACACAGATGCCCAGAGTGGATCACATAGTTAATGGGAGTGCACAATGTCACTGTTGGAGATGTGGTTTCTCTTAGGAAAGGCTCAGGTGGGAATTATCTTGATGCAAGCACATAGTGTTTCTGGGGAGCAGGCTGGCCTTCCCCCATCCACCATATCCCTTGGCAGGACAGCTCCAGGCAGAGCTGACACACTCCAATTAGCTGCTTCTGTGGGAAGGCAGGAGAGTGAGGAACACCCAAGTGCCTAACTGTTCTTCCAAAGGCAAATCACAGAGGTGTCTGGCTTTCTGAAGTACTAGGCTGCAACAAGGGTACTTCCAGCCTTGGTGGTGGGGTGAATCACTCAAAGGCCAGCATCTGGTGAGCTGTGTAAGTGGCTTGCTTCGTTGGTCAGTCCCGATCTTAGGAAAGAGCCTTTGCCCTTTGATCTGTTGGCTTTGATATACTCTGCTTGTTTGGAGGCTTTTTAACCCTTTGTGTTCCAGAAATTGTGGATACCCAGTTAGAAGTATTGCTGTCTTTCTCCCAGGAGTTTTCTTTTTTGTTGCTGTTTAAAGGGTAGACTGTACGTGGAATTACAGGAATATAATGCAGGTCAAAACAAATTGTGCTGAAATTGCAAGTCAAAATCCTACTTGTTTTCCCTTTATTTCTCCCTAAGGAGAGAATACAGAGAGTATGGAGAAAGCCTCGGGTGTTGGTGTGGAATATCTGAGTGCCTCTTTTGCAGTCAACCCTATTTTTGTCTTTTGTTTTCTACTTTTACTACTGTTCTGGTGACAGAATCTAGTTCTGTTGAACAGAATCCAAATATAAAGCCAGGATAACCTCAGACCCACAGGAACTAGTTCCTGGAATGCAATCCATAGCCAAAGGAGGAGGTGATGGCTAAGTGCACCAAAAGCCTTCTGCAGTCCCAGAGACTGATGTGTCCTTTCTTTCTAGGTCACGGTCCTTCTCATCTTCACCCTCTCCTTCTCCAACACCATCTCCACACAAGCCACTTGGGAAGGCTAAAGGGGATTTATTACCACCTGCTGGGAAAGGGTAAGGCTTCATCTCCATTCTGGTAGAGCAGTGCAGAAGAGGCTCCAAACAGGAGCCCAGTCCCTGAGTCAACCCCTTCTTGCCTGGTTGACAGCTTAAGGAAGAAATGGAAGGTGGAAAATATGACCTGTACAGAAGAGCGCTTAGCTTTGCATATTTAATTAAAAGATGTCACTTTTACTTTATTAAATGCAATTGTACAAGTAACCTTAAGTATTATATATATACGTGAGTGTTTAAACACATGCATGGTTTATTATTCAAACATTCTGTGTTCACAGATATGTTTACACAGGAGCTATAAGAAAGTTCAATTCATTCCTCTACTGTGGCTTTAGTTAATGTACAGCCTTGGAATAAAAAAATGGTTCAGCCTCATCTACTTTGACATTTGTCACATTGATGACAAATTAAAGCAGTACTGTAGGGGTGAAACTGTTTTTGGCAGATTACCCCAGCACTTCTGCTCTTTTAAATACTTGAAGCTGTTATTTCACAAACTCCTGTAATACATAGTAAATTATGGATACGTTGGCGGTGACACAACACCATAGTGATGTCACCTCTTTCAAGGTGACCTGCAAATAGATTACACCATGGGAATGCCCCTGAGTTCTCCAGAATACGGGACAATCCCCTTTGCCACACTTCTTATACCTAATTGACCTTCCTTTGTTGTTTCTTCCTTCTCAATTCAGAGGGTTCAACCCTTTCAGGACATGCTCTCTGCCTGCAGCGATGTCTTTACACCCTTCTGGTGCATATTGCAGTGCTGGTTTGGTGACACACGATACCAGCCAACCTGCACTAGTATGGGGATTGTTTTCACTGCATAACACTGCATGTGCTTAATCCTGTGTTCTGCAGGGAATAAATACAGATACTCTTAAGCACAAGAGGAGGAATTAACAGTCTCTATTTTTGTATGCAGACGACTGCCGCCTCCCCACTTAATACTAGGTGTGACATCAGTGCTGGGGATGTTGAGGAGTAACCAGCTATTAGAGCAGAGATTGGAGTGCTCCGAGTCCAGAATTGAGCAGTGCTAAAGAGCCAAAGCACAGCTCACATAGTGGAGGGTAGATAAAGTCTCAAAACGGTCCTCTGCAGTGGTGTTACCCATCAAGCATTCCACAGGGAAACACAAGCCAAGGATGGGTCCTATGGGATCCACAGGCTCTTTTGCACCCTGATCTTTGTGAGAGAGTGAAAAATAGGATTTCTGCATAGTCTCTGTGTGTTTGATTCTGAAACCTGACTGGCAGATTTTAAGTAGGTGTATGTGTTTTGGATAAAAATGCACAGAGTCAGGTAAGAAACAGTGATTCCACACTGTCTACTTCAGTAGTTAATTTACAAGTCAAATGTTTCCAAAACTGGCTGTTGTAAAGTAACTTATGTCTGAAAAGGTGACTTGATTTAGAATGTAGGAAATGGAACCCTTTAGGAGAATCTGCATTGAGTGTGGTCTGGTGATACAGCAAGTGTCTGTAGCTACAGTAACCTGTATATCATTCAGTCATCAACGAACACGAGTGCATTTCATTGCTTTTTGAGAACATCTGTGGTCTGTACCTACCAATTTTGATGACAAAATCATGAAAATGTCCCTTTTGTAGTGAAAAATCTGTGAAGAAACTAGCTGCCCTTCCAGTCCTTCAGCCACTCACTAAACTTACAACAGCTGCACCTGAGCCAGCCAAACCCGGGGATAATAGAGAGGCAAGAAGGAAGGAACGTCAGACCAGGACTCCACCCAGGAGGTAAGAAAGCTGTGGGGTGGAGTGAGGCTTGATCTCCAGGCAGATACAGCAAATCCTGGGGTTCTCTCAGGTGTCCTGACTACAAGGGCTTTTCAGTATTAGAGGAGAAATCTGTTTCCTGGGGCAGGAAGGAAACAAAGAAAGAGGGAAGGAATTGGGGGTGATGCTAGTGACTAGCCACAGTGAGTGACTCTTGCCTCTGAAGGCTGGTTGAGGGATGAAGTAGGTGGAATACATTAAACATGTCAAAAAGCAGGGTCTGCAGTGCAAAAAAAGGCATATTTCACAGCCGCTGGTAGCCGAGTCCATGCAGCACTGAAGGAGAGGTGCGTTTGGTCCAGAGAGCAGAACTGATGTGTTGGAGTGATGAGCTCTGCAGCAAGGGGTTGGGACCATTTACTTAATGTTTGCCAGTGTGCAGGGAGTATTTTTGTGGTACTGGGAGCTGGTTCATCATCACTCAGTAGAACTATTGGAGGAAAGGACAGAAAACTCCACTACTTTCCCTGTCCCCCCTAGAGAACTTGCTGTCTCTGCTTTCTCTTCCTAGCTTCATCCCATGTGACTGTTTTGAATGTTTCAAGTGTCCTGTTCTGTCTGTCCTCTTAAGTGTTTTTTTGCCTTTCTTCTCCCTTTGCGTTTGAAATTAGAGGCTTCTGATGGTTTCAAGCAAGAGCATTTGTCTGTATTTAAATATGCTTATTAGCCTTAATCCATTGTACTGTATTTGGATGGTGTCTGTGAGTCTAGTCTATGGAACCAGAGGTTCAGTGCATAAAAAGTGTATATATTACAAATGCCTGGTTTATGGGCACACAAGGAGACTGATAATGCTTTATTTCTGCAGTAAGGCATATATGCTTTATGTAGAATGGAGGTTTCCATCATGAATGATGGTCTTTGTCAGTGTGCTTTGAAGATGGCTGGATGTATGGTTTCCACTAAGGTTTTCAGAAGCATTTCTTCATTTTGTGTGGGATTACATCTCCCATTTCTTCCCAGTAGCCAAAGAAAAGGCCTGGCATCTGAGCAGTTATGTGTCCATCAGTGAAAACAGATCACGACAAATTATTTTCTCTAGAAATTCCATCAGTTTTAGTTCCCATTTCACTTTAACTGGTTAATAATAATCTTGAATATCTTTATTCCAGTCTTGGAGTTTGGGATTTTGTGTTTTTCCATGCTTATACCCCCACAAACTCCAGTGTCCCCTAATCTGCCTGCCGTGCAAATGACTACAGCTCTGTTTATGTTAGTACTGGTGTGTTAGTCACAAAAAATGGGTATGATTATTTGTAAAGCCTGAAGTACAAGGTAGTACCACTGTGTAGTTCCAGTTATCAATTTCTCCCAGTAGGAAGCATTTGCTCCTGGTATCAGTAAAGGATTAAGTTACTTGAGCTCATTCTGTGCTTGGCTTTCATTAGCATTATCCAGTGTTGCATAAAACACCTGCTGTTCAGAAAACAGATGCTTCCTCAGGACTGGAAACACAAGGTTGAGAAGAACATCTGAAACAATTACACATCCAAAGCATGGATCTCATGTGTAGTACAGGACTACAGCACCATGTTCAAACTGCCCCTCAGCACTTCCTCCCAACACTGTTTCACAACAGCACAGCAAGCTGAGGATGCTGTTTGCTGTCTTGCAGGCGGACCATCAGCGGCAGCATCAGTGGCAGTGCCAGCAGCTACAGCGGTTCCAGTTCCCGGTCTAGGTCCTTGTCTCGGTCTCTCTCCAGATCTCATTCCAGATCATCATCTGCCTCAGTCTCCCACTCTCCGTCTGGGTCCAGGAAGTCCAGGTACAGCCTTGATCCTTCACAACCTTTGTTGAAGTAGGAGGAGATTATAACTGTTGTTCACTGTTGTGGTTTTCACAGCAAAAGCTCTCAGTAGCTTCAAGTATCAGAAGCTGTAGGTAAATAGGATGTGAAACAAGGTTGTTTGTGTGGTGTTACAAATCCAAAGTCCTGAATCATGGCAGTAGTATGACATTGGTAGTGTCCTTGCACCTTATTCAAGGAAATAATCTACCATGTGTACCAAGCTGTCCATTATTTGTTTTTTACTTAAATTATAAACAAAATATCTCCTTATGGCCAGGGTTGATCTCACATCCTAATTTACTTAGCAGTTAACAGTTTCAGGCTATGGAGCTTTGCTCTTCTAAACCTCTGCTACTTCTGGTTACGGAATGTCCTTAGGGAAGATGCTTGGCCTGTCAGAAGAGGTAAGTCAGAAAATACCTAAGAGGCCCAGCTAATGATATTTTTACTTTGCTGGCAAAGTTGCATGGCCAGTTCCATTTGTGTTTAGCCCCAAGTGAATAGTTACATGGCTGTTAGTCTGTGGGATTTGTAAACAGCTAACTCCCTCCAGTAAAGAGTGATGAAATAAACCTCTTTCAAGTCCTTCATTCATCTGGTTTGCATCTGTTCACACACAGAAATCCCTGAAACCTCACAGGCAGCCTTGAAACACAACACTTCCCTGTGACACAGTAGAGCTGTAGTGTAAAACTAGTGGATTAAGCAGGACTATGGCTGTGACCAGCGGTAATTCACATATCTGAACTCTGTGAGACTCCAAGCTTTAACATCCGTGTTATTTTACGGAAATACAAACTTGTTTACTACATGCTTGTCACGTTCATCAGATCAGGCAGGAGTGATGCAAGAGGTTCAGAGAGCAGTCGGGCACGCTGGCTCTGCACTGTGCTGGGCTTGAGAGGAGAAGATGGCAAAACTCACTGCAGGTGTTCTTTGTGTGGCACTGGGGCTGTGCTTGCTGCGTTCTCAGGTGTGTGAGAAAGGGGGAAATAGTGTATGCCCAAACCAGATTTGCAGTCACAACCTCATAGCCAGGAGCTGTCCTGGAGAAGGAGTTTCTGGCTCATCCAGTTGCCATTGCAACAGTCATGGAATATTTCGATGGTTGAGTGGTTTGGGTTGGAAGGGACCTTAAAACTCCTCCAGCTCCAACCCCTGCCATGGGCAGGGACCCCTTCCACTGGAGCAGCTGCTCCAAGCCCCTGTGTCCAACCTGGCCTTGAGCACTGCCAGGGATGGGGCAGCTACAGCTTCTCTGGGCACCCTGTGCCAGCGCCTCAGCACCCTCACAGGGAACAGCTTCTGCCTAAGAGCTCAGCTCAGTCTCCCCTCTCTTGGGCAGGTTCAAGCCATTCCCCTTGGTCTGTCCCTACAGACCCTTGTCCCAAGCCCCTCTCCAAGTTCCTTCAGCCCCTTTGGGTTCTGGAAGGCTGCTGCTGTCTGTCATGATGCTAGCAGGTAGAGACTTTGCAGCTCCTTCCAGACCTATCCATGCTGAAGCTGCTGCAGCCCATTCAGTCATTTCCAAGCCAGCTCCAGCGAATGAGGTCGGATCCTGCTGTTAGGGCTGTCTGGAGCACAAAAGTCGGTGTGGCCTGCAGAACCTGCTGGAGAGGCTGCCTGAATATTCATGTACTTAAAATATGCCTGGTCCCGCGCAATGGTGGCAGCCCCAGGTAGCTGGGATTGTTGGAGTCACTTCAATGTAGCAAAGCTGTGGTGGTGGTGTGCCCCTGAAGGGAAGTCTGTCTGATGCATAGCCCTGTATTTTTGTCTGTTACATTTCTAAATAGAAATTCTTCATTAATATAATAGCTGTCTGGCACAATGTTGTGAATCTATAAGATAGCCATCTTATACACACTATTAGAAGATAGCAGTCTTAAAAGCATCTCTCCTGTCATTATCAGTTATGACTTTATGTGCATCCTCAAAACAGGCAGCTGGGCTCTCCAGCACCCTGGGGAGCTGGGCAGGAGCTGTGGGCTGTAGGATTCCAGGGCTTTTAAAGCCTCCATGAATAATTGTGATCCAAACAACAATAACATTACCAGAGAACCCTTGACCTGAGCCATAACACTGACCTGTACCTAACACTGCACACCCTGCTTTCACTTTTTGTTTACTTGAGGAAACAGTGACCTGTTTATATATTGCCTTAATCCTGTTTATAAATAAACAGTACTTCCTAGGCTTGCATCGAACACATCTGGCATTTCTCATAATGTCAGCACCCCAGGAGGCACAGCCTTCATCTCTCCCTGATCACTGCCTGCCTTAGCAGCTGACATCCTAGCAATGCAAGGCACTTGAGACAAAGGTGTCTACCTCATCCCTGCCTGGTTCTTGTTGCATTCATGACTGTAACAGGCTGTTGGCTTTTTCCAGGTCCCTGAGTGTGAGCAGCGTTTCTTCTGTCTCTAGTGCCTCCTCCAGCAGCAGCTCTGCACGCAGCGCCGACTCCGAAGACATGTATGCAGACTTGGCCAGTCCTGTTTCCTCAGCCAGCTCTCGATCCCCAACCCCAGCACAGCAGAGGAAAGGTAGAGGTTCCTGGTTTGGGGGTTTGTTATGTGAGCGGTCCTGGGTGGGAAAAGAAGGGAGGGGAGCAGAGATCTGCATACGGTTTCCTTTGGGATACTATGGGCGCTGAGAGGATTGTTGAGCAGAGGCCAACTTTTGTGGCTGGCATAGAGTAAGGGGCCCAGAGGCTTCACGTAAGGAGGGTAAGGCCTTGGAATAGGGAGGCTTTGGAGCACATACACATTTTCATCCTTCCATCCACATGTCTCTAGCTGTAAAGTTGCTCTTTTCCTGCCTGGTTGTTCTGCCTGATGCTCTCTTTCTTACCTTCTCTTTCACCCTTGCAAGGTGATGCTAAATCTTCTGGGTAATACCAATACCCTGTTGCTCCTCCTCTGTTCTTTTCAGACTGTAGCAGAGTTGGCAGCAAGAGCCTTTTGTTGTTTGTCTTTTTAAGTGTCCTCTCTGTGGAAATTCTGGTTTCCTGAATCTGTTAACCTTGGGGCCACATGGTGTGCTAACTGGTGTGGGCTTTTTTAGTCCCTGGAGCAGCGTCCTCTTGCCCTGCCCTCCTAAGGGAGGTCAGGCAAAAGGAAACCAGTCACAAGTCACTATGTTTGCTCTCTGGTTTCAACAGGAAAGTCAAAAAAGGAAGATAGCACTAAAGAGGAGAAGCGGAAACGGGATGTGCCTGGTCAGCTCCTGAAGTCAGCCAAGCCCAACCAGGGGGGCAAATTGCAGCAGCTCCCCCAGACCCAGCAGCCATCAGCCCCCCAGTCTCAACAGGGGGGCTTCAGCGCTCACAAAGAGATCAAACTGACTCTCTTGAATAAGGTGAGAGGTGGGATGGCTGCGAATCCCTCCACACAGGGATCCAGGGAGCGGATGGGATGGATGCTGGGGCTCAGGGCTGGCAGGGTTGATGCTCCAGGCTCCGTGCTGTCGGGATGAGCTCAGCCGGGTAGGTCTGCAGCTGGGATTGAAGGGCGGCAGACAGAACCAGTCTGGCAGCACACACCCTGTGGTGGCTTCAGTTTGGGACTGTGTTGGCGGCTCCCCTGGGGCACATTCCTGCTGCAGCTTCAAGGGCTCTTACCCACTTTCCTGAAGGCTGCAGCCGGAGCACCAAGGCAAAGCCATGCGTGGTGCAGTCCCACATGTGCCTGCTGAAAGCATGCTTCCTGCACGCTTCCCAGCCAGCTCTCCTCCCACTGCCTGCTCCAGAGTGAGCTGCTGACAAGTCATTAACTGAGTCAGGAGGTAAAAGTGGCAGTTACCTCTCCTCTGTGGGTTCCACACATTTTCTGCAGGAAGCCTGGTTCTTTCCCCCCTACAACTGAGCCTGATGCCCCATATCAGTGCCTTTGGCTGAGATTGCAATCCAGATCTTATGGGAGAGTTTGGCCTCTCGGGGTTTTGTGCTGGGGCAGGGTGTTGGCCTCAGTCACATGGGTAGGTTCCTGGTGTTGAAGCATTAATGTTGTTTTTCTGACAGTCCAAATTCCCCGTTGCAGTCTAAGGCTGCAGTTTTCTCTACTTCCCTGTGCTATGACGTGGGGTGCGTTTATCAAGTCTGTGAAGCATGCTCCATAGGGAGGAGTGTGCCATGACACATAACTGCTGCCTGGCAGGGTTGGATCCTAGAAGAAGGCACAGCTCCACGTGCTTCCTTGACATTTGCTATCCTGGGAGCTGCTGGAAGAAAGAAAACTCTCCAAAATGATGATATTTTAATTACCATTATGAAAATAGCTCCTGTGCCAGAGAATGTTGCTTATTTGCTTATGGTGGTAGGGGAATTACATGGTGCCAATGATGGCTGGGGCTGGTATGCACAAAATGTTTAATAGGAAACACACTTGCGTGAGCCAGTGAGTACACCATGGGCACCCATCACAGCAGATACCTCTGCCTGTTTCCCTCCCCAGAGGGAAGTAGCTGGTCAGCTCCATTGTCTGTTTTAATTCCATTTCAGGCAGCTGACAAAGGAAGCAGGAAGAGATATGAACCAACGGACAAAGACAGGCCGAGCTCTCCTCCAGCCAAACGGGTGAACCTGTCGCCTGACAGAGGTGAGACATCCCAGGGGCTCCTGGCCTGGCTGGGCTCCTGCTCCACCGCTCCAGGCAGTGCTCATGCGACAAATGACCCGTGAAAGTCTGTGCTGCAAGAGCCCATGCTCTGGAGAGGTTAATTGCAGGCATGTGTCCTTCCAAAACCTCAGAGTGTGCGATTGCCACCAGATAACACGGGTGTATTTGCTGTCCTGCTGTGAAAACACCGTGCAGGTGAGACACTGGTTTGTGAAGTAAGCGAGGTGAGGTCAGCCCTGGGCAGCCAAACCCGGCCTTGCCTAGCTTCTTGTGATGCACATTGAGAGTGCCTTGGCTCCACTGTGTCTGTGTAAGTCCACTGCAGAGGAAGAAAAAACCCAAGAAAGCCCTCACTTTGAAGACACAATGTGCTCATCTCTGCTGTAACTGAATGCATCCATTCCACAGCAGCCTCCTGTTCTCTAGTAACATCACTGGATATGGCTGGGGAAGTCAGAGGGTTTTCCCTTGCTGTATCCCACAATTTTCTGCGCCTCTCAGTCTTCCTGATACAAAGGTTTGTGGTAGTGCTTAGAAAGGGAGCAGAGGCTGCCAAGGTTCCAGGATGGATGCAGTAATTGGCTCTATCACCTGTACTGTGAAATGAGGTGATTTCCCCACCTGTGTGTGACACAACCTGATCTGCCCTGTATGTTTAGAAAGACATGGGCTTTCCAGGTGTTCTCCTGGGTCTGAATCGTCAGCAGCAGAATGAGCACCTTGGAAAACTGAGCTAGTGAACCATGTCAAGAGGAACCTAAATGCCACACTCCAGCCTTTGCTGTCACTGCTGAACACCAAAGGGGGGGGGGAGTTGTCAGCCTGGTGTTGACGTACAAGCCAGCATTGGCACGTGATGTTGTTTTCCCTGTTGTCTCGGCTGTAGGTGTATCTTGTTGACTCTGGGTACCAGCCAGAAAAAACTTCTGTGCTAATAGCCTGGTTGCATTCAACTCTGCAAAGGGAGCATGGAAGGGACTGGGTGAGGTTTAAGTTCACTGGGTTCTAGTTCACAACTACTGCTGAGCTGCAGACAAATGAAGGGGCCGACCTAGCAAACTGTGCTGATTTTATAGATGCATAGGTGTAGATGTAATTATACAGTTTTATTTGCTGTCTGTGTGTTACAAAACCACTCTAAGCAGTAGCAAGTGGGACACAAGCCTGGAAGGCAGCTCAGCCTCACCTCCCAGTGGCGAATGTACCCTTGGACTGAACTGGGACTGAGCAAGAGAGACACTCCAGCATGCAGCTTGCACTGGTGTCCCAGCAAAGGGTGTTGTGCCTGAGTCTCGCTTCCCTGGTCTGTCACTGTGCTGTGATCAGATCTGCAGTGTCTGTGGCTTTCTCACAGTGTCAGTCTGTAGGAGCAGAGGGCTGTCCAAGCACACACAGGTGGCTGCTGCTGCAACAGGGAACTGAGCCCCTTTCCTTTCTGGAGTGCTACTGAGTGCAAGGTTAGCAGCCACCAGCATCACTGTCCCGGTGCAGTATAGCAGGGTGTGTTGTTCACCTCATCCCTGGGACTCATGGACAACACTGCAGGCATTGGGCTGCCTTCCAGTGGTTGCCTCTTTGTGCACTGGAATAGCAGGGGCTGGGAAACCCACTGCAGCAAAGCTGGGTAATGCTGCTGCAGGACTCTGTTGTGCTTCCCATCACTGCTGAGCCTATTTGGGCAGAGCATTGATGGCTCAGTCTGTGCTGAGCACACACAGATGACGCTGCCTGTGGGTTTGCTGGCTTCAAAAGCAGCAGAGCTCAGTCACCCATCACTCTTTAAGCCAATACACCCTGTTACCTGGCCAGCCTGGAGCCAGCTCAGGTGCCACAGTGCCCGTTGTGCACAAACTGGATAATGGAGCCCTGACTCTGCCTGCAAGGGCCAGCCCTGCCCCGCAGGTTTAAGAGCAAAGCATGGCCTAAAAGCACCGTGGAGCAGCTTTGTTTCAGCAGCCAGAGGGTGAGGAGAGGACAGCGTGGCTCCCTGCAGGTGCTGTTTTGTACAGCTGACCATGGGGCACAGCCTTGGCTAGCTTACCTGCTTCCCCTGGAGATGGGGTGCACGATGGTAGGTGTGTTTTCCAGCTGCTGCTGGACTTGGCCTGTTGTTGGCATGGGCTGGTAAGTCTGAAGAGAGCATCTGTACAGTGTGAGGTGGTGCAGTAGGCTGGGTAGTGAGCTGTACCTTGGTGGTGAGTGGGAACCTCTCAACCTTTCCCAATAGGCTCTCGGGACAGGAAGGCAACTGGAAGACTCTCTTCACCCAAGCAAGAACGACAGAGAGGCCAGAACACGAAACCTTCTCCTGCACAGGCTGACAGGTCAGTGCCCTCTTGTTCTCATGGGTCAGGCTTATCCAGCAGCTCAGCCCCTCCTCTCAAGCAGTTCTGAGGCTCTCTGGCCATAGTTTCCAGTTGCCATGGAGGCACACCAAGAGGAAGGACACCAGGCTCCCTGGGTGGGAGCCAGAGATGCCCAGGGGTTCAGTGGAAGCCACTGGCTAACTGTTCCAGCTCAGAAATGAGCAGGAGCCTGGGGGTTTTCTTGAGGTCAGTCCCAGCAAGAGGAGCCAACTGGGTAAGCTGCAGGCTCAGTCATGCCAGTGCCTCTGCCTCTCACTAGCACTGTGTTGTGCTAATGAGGAAGGAAGTACAACCCTATCCTCCTGCTGCCACTCTTCCTGTGGCACATCACTCAGGTGCCTGATTCCCACTCTTCCATAGCCTGGCAGAACCTCAGCTGCTAACTCTGAGATGGTCAATTGTGGCCCCTGCTTCAGACTGGCTGGTGACTGGCCCTGGCTTTGGGCCTTCCCATTCCCTCCAGTGATGGGTGTCCACCTCCTGCACCCACTGCTGGGAATATCCCTTTGCAAAACTGGGTGAGTGGCTCCAGGGACTTTGGGCTGTGCTGCACTCAGAGCCCTTTGGCTGAAGGGTTGTGGAGCACCCTCTGTGGCACACCTAAAGCTTCCTTGGTCCTCCTTGCCCATACCCAAGTAGTGCTTTGCATGTCTCTAGTGTCATCTCCCCATGGATCTGTGAGCCAAGGGATGCAGCCCTGCCTCATGCCCCTGTCCCCAGCCTGGGGCACAAGTGAGCCTCAATTTCTGTGTATCAGAGCCTTCCCAAATCAAAACCTGTCCCTGGTTACCACAGCCCTGTCCTCCTTCAGGACATGAGGTCCTGTTTTATAGCAGTGTAGAGAAACCTCAGCCTTACCAGACCGTGGTGTTGGCCACATCCATTGTTCTTGATCCTCATTTACCTACTGCTGTTGGGTTGGCAGTGTTGTGTGGTGGGTTTGGTGTTCCCTTTGCCAGACACAAGGTAGTTAGGGACACATTGGTGTGCTCTAGGGTAGCCCAAGGGTTGGTCTGTGCTTTGTTTCTGCTTGGGGCTGTTTGGGTTGTGCTTGCACAGCCACACTTAAGTGTAAAATGAAAGGGTGACATGAACAGGGGATGGTGACTCTCACCACTCACATCTGGCAGCAGTAGTGATGCTTTCCTGAATGGTCCAAGTCATTGGAGCCAGCCAAGGCTCACACTGTGCTCTCAGTGTGTCACCAAGCTGGTGGCACTGCCAAACCCCAGCAGGCTCGTGCTTCCTGGTCCCATCACCCTCCTTCCCCTATAGCAATGAGGGGAAATAGTGGCCTATGGTGGGAAAATCCACAGGCCAATTGCCTCCAACCCAGTCATGACCCAATCCAGGAAGAGCCACTGCTGCCGGTGGCAGGGACTGGTGGCTCCCGTCCTCCCCACATGGGCTCAGCCCCATCTCACAGCCCCAGAGTGCATCTCTGGGTGCTCCCTACAACTGCCCCATCCACTCTAGGGCAGGAGCTGTTGGGATTTGACACCATGGGGATGCTCCAGTGCTGCTCTGCACTTACCCTGTGCTGCATTCCCCTCTTCCCTTGTGTCCCTGCAAGCTCCTTTGTGTGTGCAAAACCCCAGTGAGCTGCTCACAACAGCCACAAGCTGGGTTTAAATCTCAGGATCCCCTTGGAAAGACTGATCTTTTACTGTTCCAGCCAGTTTTCCAACCCCTGTTTCCTTCCATGGGCACTTAGAGTGATGCTTCCCACTGGAGCAGGTGGCAATGGGGTTTGTATCCAGTGTGATGTACTCACCACGCTCTCCAATCTCTTCCAGGAAGCGCCAGCTCTCACCTCAGTCCAAGAGCTCCAGCAAAGTCACAAGTGTACCAGGCAAAGCCTCAGAGCCAGGCCCTCTGGGTGCCAAAGCAGGCAAATCCAGCACCCTATCCCGACGGGAAGAGCTCCTGAAGCAGCTCAAGGCAGTGGAAGATGCCATCGCTCGCAAGAGGGCCAAAATCCCAGGGAAAGTATAGTGGGAATTGCCCTGGTGACTGTTGATCCTTTTTATAACGAGTGTCAAAGCAGCCACGTTGGGATTTTGCAGTTCTGTCTTTATTTTGGCTGCGTTCTTTTTAGCGAGAAAACCAACCAAACCCACACAAAATACCCCAAAACCAGATTGAAGTTTGTCAACCGAGAGACGCCTGCTCCAGGATCTGCCCCATGTAAATTATGCACAGAGGACTCCAGGCTCCCCCCACGTTGGATGCTCTCACTGTCTCCTCTGGTTCTCTCTGCCCTCTCTCCTCTCTGCTAGCCTTGAGTTGTATTCTCCTAGTTAGCCCTGCTGTGTGTTGAGTGTCTTCAGCAATGCAGTTCTATATACTGTGTAATGAGAGAGCTGAAAACTGCTGTGAACTGCTGGCAACATCACCTCCTCCCTGCCCTTCCCCTCCAGGAACAAAAGTTATATATATATTCTTGACTAAAGTCTCATTGGGAAAATGACCTGTCCTTTATCTTGAGCAGCAGAATGTCTTAGTTGATTCAGGAGAAGCCCTGCAGGTGTTGGGGGCATGTCTGTCTAACAGAGAGGGTCCTTTTCCTCTTGGATTTTTATTTTCTTCCCCATTTCCTCCCTTTTTTTTCTTTTTTTTTGAGGGATTTCCGTGAAATAAAGTATTTTGATAACCATTCCTTCATTTCCTTGTTCTCTGTCATCCTGCTCCCTTGCCTTGAGGGACCTGTTCCCCCCCAGTTTCAAGGTATGTAGTTTGTCATGGTCTCCTGATGTCCCTATGGTTGCATTGATCCTGCTGCCACCATCACCAGCCCCATAGAGCTGGAATTGCTGCTATGTTGCTTATGAGGGAGCCCTGTGTCCCTTTGATGCAGGTGCCACGTACCCTGGACCCCCTGGGTCCTCTGCCCCTGCACCCAGTATGGAACCAGTATCCCACTGGTATTAGATGGTGATGGGGGCTCTGTGGGCTGGGCTTCACTTGGTGTAATTTGGGGGTGCCTCGGTTTATAGAGCTCTTTTGGGGGTACCCCCTGTGTGCTGTGATGGGAGGTTCTGCCCTTGCACCCAGTATGGAACCAGTACCCACTGGTATTGGATGGTAGGGGTATAATAAACCCCTCTGTGGGCTGTGCTTCACTTGGTGTAATCCAGGGATTCCTCTGGGTTTATCCAGCACTTTGGGGGTCCCCCCTTGTGTGCCTTGTGCCCCTCTGCTTAGGTAATGTGGCACCCTAAAAGTCACTGCTGAAATGGGTCCAAATCCCATGTTTTTGGTAAAAAAGACAAGTGTGGCTGTGCCTGGTCCTGTAAACCTTTCACACATGCTTCCCAGTACTGTTTATCCCACTGTACTGGGAGTACTGCACTGCTATAGGGATAAAGCCTGAGCTTTACCAGCTCCCACAGCATCCTCCCCTTTGTGCTCAGCACCATCATCCTGCCATCAAGCAGGACAATGGTGCTGGACCAGCCAGCATCAGTGTGGGGGGGGGGGGGGGGGCAATCAAAGCCACTGCCCTTTCCAGTGTTGCCCAATTTGGGACTTCTACTCTGGGAACGTGATGGTGATATCACTATGGGGCTTACGCAATGGGGCCACGGCCTGGGGCACAGGGATCATGCCCTATGGGTCACGGGAGGGATGGGGGGGCTGGTGGATGGGTACCCAGAGCAGATGGGCACAGGATGCCCTGGGTACCCATCCACCAGCCCCTTTGCAACCCATACCACGCATTCCCACATCATTCCATGCCCTTTATAGGCAGCCAAACCAGTCAGCACCCCTGTCCCTACAGGTCTGTACCTGCCTTATCACACACCCCCCCCTCCATTCCCATTCATCCTCCAACCAATTTTAGGGATGCTGGGACTCCATTTCCGGGCTGGAACACGCGGGATTGAGAAGGAAGTATGACAGCCTATGGGGAGGAGGAAGGAGCTCCGGAGCTGGAGTTTCCAGGTGTGTGTACATCACCTGCCCCAGCCCTATATAAAGGAGGCAGCAGCAGAGGTGCTGCCATTCGGCCGCCTGCATCCCAAGGGTTCAGAAGGGATCCCCCCTACAGCATCCATCACCGTGTTCCTGTGCCCTCCTCATGGTAACAATGGGAATGAGGTGGGGTTAAAGGGGGGGAATGTGGGGCTGGGAGTGGGTCTGGACACATATGTGTATTGTAGGGGGTAAAAACACACATATGGGTTAAGGGATCTCTGGTTTGTTGCATGTGTAAATACAATATGTGAAGTGTGTGCCTGTACATCGGCTGTTGGCTGTTGCTTTTACACGTGTGTATGTGTATGCATGGGGAGTACAGTGCTCTGTATGTAAGGTGTGCACAGCCCCGGGTGCATATATATAGTGTATATACAGTGATAAACGTGTGTGGTGCTGACCAGTGTTGGTATGTAGGGAGCACAGTGCCCTATACATGTAGGGGCTGCCCAGCACAGGGTGCTCACAGCTCCAGCACATACACCAGTGATATATACATGTGGTTCTGACTTAGAACTGTATGCATCTGTGTGCAGGTGTGCTGGTAACACACGTGTTTGTATGTATGCATCTGTGCACATATAATGGTGATAAACAGTGTTTCTGACTGTGTTGTCTGTGCCCTTGGGAGGGTAATTCAGTTGCATGCAGGTGTATTGGTAACATGTGTGTTTGCACATATGTGTATCTGCATGCATGTATGTGTGCTGTTACTGCTGAGCACACAGGCTGAGACCACTGTTTGTGTGTGTGTGCACATCTGTGTGTGTGTATACACATCTGTGTGTGCATGGAAGGGTAGCGTGTGGCATGTATGTGTATGCGTGTGCTTGTACATCCTGCATGGACACGTGCACACCGGTACTAATGTATGTTTTACACGTGTTCAGGTATCTTTGTGTGTGCTGGTGTTGTGTGTGTGTAACTACACGTGTGCTGGTACTCTGTGTGTTTGTATACACAGGGTGTCTGTGTGTGCATATGTAAATGTATATGTGTGTGTGTGTGTACATGCATGTATAGGGCTGGAGCAGCTCCCATAGGAGCCAGGCTGAGAGAGCTGGGCTGGAGCAGCCTGGGCAAGATAAGGGGAGACCTGAGAGCAGCTCCAGTGCCTAAAGGGGCTGCAGGAAAGCTGGAGAGGGGCTTGGGACAAGGGATGCAGGGACAGGCCAAGGGGAATGGCTTGAACCTGCCCAAGAGAGGGGAGACTGAGCTGAGCTCTTAGGCAGAAGCTGTTCCCTGTGAGGGTGCTGAGGCGCTGGCACAGGGTGCCCAGAGAAGCTGTGGCTGCCCCATCCCTGGCAGTGCTCAAGGCCAGGCTGGACACAGGGGCTTGGAGCAGCTGCTCCAGTGGAAGGGGTTGGAGCTGGAGGAGCTTTAATCTCCCTTCAACCCACCCAGGCTGTGTTGCTATGGTTCCATGTACAGGTGTGTGTATGTGCATACACAGGTGTGAGCTGCTCCTTGGCAGTGGGGGTGTACACACATGTGTGGGTACCATGTGTGCGCACACCCCCATGTGCTGATGCTGCCTGTATGTGTGTGCAGGCACACGAGTGCTGATGCTCTGCACACCCAAACCCATCACCCTGGGGGTCCTGGGGGGGGGGGGGGGGGTGTGATCTCTTCTCTGCCCCACATCCCCATGGGGCAGTGTGTGGGTAACGGGTGTCCCACACACACATGGGGTCCCCCACACTGACCCAGTCTCTCCCACAGGGCTGGCTCACTGCCCTGGCCCTGCTGTGGACCCTGGTGCTGTGCCATGGCCTGCGCCGTCCGGTGCCGCATCCACACGGTCCATGTTACAGCACCGGTGACCTGCACGATGGTGAAGCCCCCACACCCCTGCTGGGCCGCAGCCTGCGCTGGGACCACTATGTCCCAGTGCAACTGGTGCCGCAGCTCGAGCGCCTGCAGGACAGCCCCGGTCACCGGCGGCACCGGCGGCATGGGGAGCACGGGTGCCCCACACTGCAGCTGCGCACGGGGCTGCACAGTGAGCACCATGAGAGATCCATATCCCCGTGGAGGTACCGGTGAGTGAACCGCAGCAGTGTGCTGTGCATCGGGGTCCTGAGCATCCCTTCAACACCAGTGTCAGGGTCCTTGAGCACCACTTGAACATCAGTATCAGGATGCAGGAGCATCCCTTGAACACCAGTATCAGGGTCCTGGAGCATCCCTTGACCATCAGCATCAGGGTCCCCAAGCATCCCTTGAACATCAGGATCAGGGTCCCTGAGCACCCCTTCAACATCAGCATCAAGGTCCCCAAGCATCCCTTCAACACCAGCATCAGGGTCCTTGAACATCCCTTAAACATCAGCATCAGGGTCCTTGAGCATCAGTATCAGGGTCCTTGAGCATCCCTTGAACATCAGCATCAGAGTCCCCAAGTATCCCTTGAACATCAGGATCAGGGTCCTTGAGCACCCCTTCAACATCAGCATCAGCCTCCTTGAACATCAGCATCAAGGTCCCTGAGCATCCCTTAAACATCCACATCAGGTTCCCTGAACACCCCTTGAACACCAACACCAGCTTCCCCAAGCATCCCTTGACCATCAGCATCAGGTCCCCAAACGAACCTCCCCTACCCCTGCTCCAAGTGGACACCTCCTGGTGCCCATCCCCTCCCTGACCACACCACCATTCCCCACAGCATCAACGAGGACGAGGACCGGTACCCACGCAAGCTGGCGTTCGCCGAGTGCCTGTGCAGCGGTTGTGTGGATGTCAAGACAGGCAGAGAGACAACATCACTCAACTCGGTGCTCATCCACCAGACCATGATGGTGCTGAGGCGCAAACCATGTCCACGTCCCACCGGCCCCGGCCTCGTCACCTTCGAGGTGGACTACATCAAGGTGCCTGTGGGGTGTACCTGTGTCCTGCCCCGCACCGGGCGCTGAGCATCACCCCAAGCTCCCACGGAGCCCCATAGTGTGACTGTGTCACCGCATCCATCCTGACCTGTGCTTGTTTTAGAGCACCCCTCACCCTGTTATTTATGCTATTTATGAGCCTTGTTGATGGGGATCTCCTTGTAACCTGTTATTTATTGATGATGCCCTCATTGAAGCTGCAGATCCTGGACTGGCATCACCTGATGGTACCCATGGCCCTACAGCCGGACCCTGCGAGCGCTGCCTGGAGCCTCGCTGGTTATTTATTCCCCCCATAGAATCCCTATTTATTGTCTCCTTTATGTGTGCTATTTAATACTGGCAGCCTGCAAATAAAGGCCGACACTCCCAGTATGGTCCCTGCTCTGTTCCAGTCTGTGGGGGGCACATTCAGGGGTGTCTCATGGGGTGATGCTCTGCATCTCCCAGCCCCATTGTGGTGGGTACAGCCCCACGCACCCATTGCATGGGGTGATGCAGGGGTGCCCCATCCCACGGCACCACGGTCACATCGCCCCCTGCTGGGGACACCCCGTACCTGCAGCACCCCCATAGGGATGTGAACCCATCACCCCTTGTCCCATCACTACAATCCCTAAGGAATAATCCATCCCCAGCATCCCTATAGCCCCATTCAGACACTGGAAGCTGCTCTGAGGTCTCCACTGATGGGGCACGTTCAGTCCCAGCACCCACGACCCCACATCGCACCCCCAGCACTGACTGCAGTGGGGAGGGCAATGTCCCCCCATTGCCAGGGGGGTCACCCCAGGCTTTGGGGGCTCCTCTGGGCGTACCTGGGGTGCAGGCCCATGTACAACCATTCACATCCACCCCATCACTGGGTCCGTTTATGGGGGTACAGGATTATGTGTGTCCCCATATCCCCTGTCACACTACCCATTGCACTGTTTTTGCCCATAACTGCACTGTTTGTCCTTAAACTCCATCCAATGATCCTAACACCCCCCCCCCAAATCCATCCCCATCAGCAGCAGCCCCTCCGGAGCAGGAATTGGGAGCATCCGTGTTTATCCCTTTATTGCAGCTGCACAAGTGACAACAAGCAGCAAGAGCCAAGTGTGGAGTGGAGCTGCTGATCCCCATCATGGGGAGATGGGGATCTCATGGGAAGCTGGTGTTCCATAGGGATCTGGGGATCCCGGAGAACTGGGGGGTGCTTGGAGAGCTGGACCCCTCAGGGAGCTGAGCATCAGTGGGGATTTGGGATAGTGGGGAGCCAAGGGGGAACTGATGATCACCAGGGATATGGGGACCTGGGGAGCCTATGGGACCTGGAGATCCCTCATGGAGCTGAGCATCCCTGTGGATGTGGGGACCCCCAAGAGATGGGGAGCCCCTGGAAGCTGGAGATGCCTCATTGAGTTGAGCATCCCTGGATTTGGGGATCCACAGGGGATGGGCAGCCCCCGGATCTGGAGACCCCACATGGAACTGAGCATCCCTTAGGATTTGGGGAGCCTGTGGAAGCTCGAGATGCCTCATTGAGCTGAGCATCTCTTGGGATGTGAGGATCCACAGGAGATGGGAGCCCCTGGGACCTAAAGACCCCATAGGAGCTGAGCATCCCTATGGATCTGGGGACTCCCCAGGAATCCCAGGGAGAACTGATGATCGTCATGGATTTGGAGATCCCAAGGAGCTGTGGACCCCATAGGAACCGAGCATCCCTATGGATCTGAAGATCCCCATGAGCCGAGCACCCCATTCCCCCCCAGCAGCCGCAGTACATTGGGAAGCATGAGCAGCAGCAGCAGCAGCATCAGGGGGTCCCCCCCATCCATCACTCAGCCTCCACAGGGATGGGGTTCACCTGACCCCCCCCTTCTGCCGCCTGCTTCCTACGGGCATCCTGGGGGGGCCGTGGGGGGGGGTTGCTGGGGGGCTGCTTGAGGGTGCCCCACACATGGGGCCGCTCCCGGGGCTGCTGCTCTATGGGGCTCCACTCCTCCCCACGCACTGCAGCCTGCGAGGATGGGGGGGGACAGGTTGGGAATGGGGCTCCTCAATGGGAACCCCATAAACCTGCCCCCCATCCCCAATGCACTCACCAGCAGGTAGATGCCACTGGCGATGCCCAAGCAGACGGTGCCCAGGATGGTGGACAGCAGGAAGCCGGCAGGGACGGCCAGGCTGTGGATATGGGATGGGTTGGAAGGGGCTGATCGGGGGCTGCACCCCGATCCAGACCCCATAACCCCACTTACGCAGCGTGCAGCACGGCTCGGATGTAGTAATTCCTTGTGAGGGGTCCAAAGAGCTTCACCACCGCTGTCAGGTACCTCTGGCCACTGCAGAGATGCAATAGGGAGTCAGAACACAGGGGATACCCAAAGGACCCCAATTCCATGGTGTCTGTCCATGGGATACCCCAAGGAACCCATCCATGGGATATATCCCTGTTCCAACCCCATCACTCCAGACCCTGGTGCCATGTCCATGTGTTTGGGGGTACCAGGACCCCAAAATCACGGGGTTGGGGGGGGGAACACCCCACTTACCACCTCTCCATGGTGGAGCCCTTCTTCCTCTTGCTCCTGGGGTACTCAAGCAGGCAGACCAGGACACCTGCAGCGCTATGGGGGGGTCAAGGAAAGGGATGCTTGGGGCAGGATGAGTCCATAGGCACAATCCCAACCATAAACAGGGCAGGGAGGGGGTTATGTCTCCCACTGTCCATGCTGGTCTGGGCAGGGTTTTCCTGCTCCCTGGCATCTTCTCCATAAGGATACATGGCATATGCTGCGAAGTACCAGCCCTTGAACTGCCCTGCCACGGCCACGATCCCGCCTGTCAGCATGACTGTGGGGCGAGGGAAAATGGTCCTGATGGGGACATGGCGTCCCAACACAGGATATGGCATCCCAACTGGGATACAGCACCCCCAACCCAGGATATGGCATTCCAACTGGGATACAGCACTCCCAGCCTGGGACACAGCACCCCCAACCCATGATACAGCATCCCAACTGGGATACAGCATCCCAACTGGGATACAGCACCCCCAACCCAGGATACTGCACCCAACTGGGATACAGCACTCCCAACCTGGGATACAGCACCCCCAACCAAGGATACAGCATCCCAACCTGGGATACAGCACCCCCAACCCAGGATACAGCATCCCAACCTGGGATACAGCACCCCCAACCCAGATTACGGCATCCCAACCCAGGATACGGCATCTCAACCTGGGATATAGCAACCCCAACCCAGCATAGAGCATCCCAACACAGGATACAGCATCCCAACCCATGATACAGCATCCCAACCTGTTATACAGCACCCTCAACCAGAAATACAGCATCCAAATCTGGGATATGGCACCCCAATCCATATTATGGAACCCCAACCTCAGATACAGCACCCCAATCCAGCATATAACCCCCCAACCTGGGATAAAACACCCCAACACGGGACACAGCACTGCAACCCGGGATACACCCCCCAGTCCAGGATACAACCCCTAACCCAGGATACAACCCATCCACCTGGAACACTGCCTGCAACCAGGGATACAGCTTCCCAAACCCAGGATACCCCAACCCCAAACCGGGATGTGCCCCCCCCAATCCAGGACTGTGGTCCCTGTATCCCAGTACATGGGATGCAGAAGCCCCTGGACTGATGGGAATTGAACGGGGGGGGGGGTCAGGAAGGGGCTGAGGTCACTGCCCCCCCCCCACGAGCATTGCCCTGTGTGGGACGGAAGCATCGGGGGGGGGGAGGAGGAGGAGGGACTGGAGGGGCCGAGGAGGAAGAGGAGGCTCCGACCCTGAGCAACCCAACGGGACCGCACTTGGGGCCGGCCCTGCTTGCGCCATCCCGGAAACACCCGGAGCTCCTCATCCCTGTGCCCACAAACACTGATCCTGCACCCCCAGAACCTGCACCCCAAGAACCCTGCACCCCCAAACCTCATCCCAAACACTGATCCTGCACCCCCAAAACCTGCACCCCAAAACCCTACCCCTGACCACCCCGTTCCTCCCTACCCCCCAAACCCTGCACCCTCAAACACCACCCCTGCACCCCAAGAACCCAAACCCTGCACCCCCAAACCCTGCCACCCCAAACACCACCCCTACAAAGCCAGAACCCTGCACCCCCCAAAACCCTGTACCCCCAAACCTCACCCCCAAAACCTGATCCTGCACCCGCAAAACCCGCACCCCCAGAACCCAATCCTGCACCCCCCACATCTTCCACCCCCTCAAACCCCCTAATATCACCCCTGAACCCCCAGAACCCAAACCTAGACCACCAAACCCTGCCCCCCCACACCCTGCAGCCACAAACACCACCCCTAAACCCCCAGCCCCCAATCCTGGACCCCCAAAAACATCCACCCCCCAAACCCTGCCCCCCCACCCCCTGCACTCCAAACCCTGCACCCCCAGACCCTACCCCTGACCCCCCCGTTCCTCCCCACCCCCCAAACCCTGCACCCCCAAACACCACCCCTGAACCCCCAAAACCCAACCCTGCAACCCCCATCCCTCTGTACCCTCAAACCCTGCACCCCCCAAGTCCCACCACTGGACCAAAAGCCCCTCCACCCCCAGACCCTACCCCTGATCCCCCATCCCTCTGCACCCCCCAAACTCTGCACCCCCAGACCCTGATAACACAATCTCTGCACCCCCAGCCCCTGCACCCCAGCCATCAGCACCCCAACCCCTGTCCCACCACCCCTAAACCCTACACCCCAACCCCCCTGCACCCCCAAACCCTGCACCTCCGGACCCTGATAACCCAGACCCTGAACCCTCTGCCCCTGCACCCCCCAAACCCTACCCCTGACCCCTCACCCCTCTGCACCCCAGCCGTCAGCACCCCAAGCCCTGTCCCTGCACCCCTAAACCCTCCACCCCAACCCCCCAGCACCCCCAAACCCTGCACCCCCAGACCCTAACACAGACCCTGCACCCCCAGCCCCTGCACCCCAACCCCTGTCCCTGCACCCCTAACCCCTCCACCCCACCCCCCCTGCACCCCAACCCCTGCTCCCCCCACTCACTGAGCCCGGCCGCCAGCGCCTGCTCGTTGGCCCACATGGCCCACTCGATCTGCCCCATGGCTACCCCGAACCCCAAGGCTGCGCTCGGCCCGACCAGGAAGGCTGATGCGCAACCAGTGCCGGCCACGCCCCTTCCGGGAAACCACGCCCCCTTCCCCATAGACCACGCCCCCTTCCCATAGACCACGCCCCCCATCGAGACCCGCTCCAGCCCCTACCCATGGGTCACACTGGGACACAGGGGTCGTGCACTGGAGGTCACTGGGGGACACGGGGCATGAAGGGGGATGAGGATGGTGCAGGGGGGGCCGGTCCAGGGGGGCAGGATCAGCCCTATGGGGGTCAATGGGGGGTACGGGGACCATGTGTGGGGACAAGGGTGATGCTGAGGGGCAAGATCATCCCCAGCATGGACATCAGAGAGACAGCATCAATCCTACAAGGGCCATGGGGATACAGAATCAGTGCTCCAAGGGACACAGCAGCGGTCCTAGCAGGGACAGCAGGAGGGAAAAGGGAACAAAAGCAGCCCCACAGTGGGCATGGGGTGGACAGGCTTCCATAGCAACCTTCCAGGGACTGAAAGGGGCTACATGGATGCTGGAGAGGGACTGTGCATCAAGGACTGGAGCGATAGGACAAGGGGAATGGGTTAAAACTGAAACGGGAAGTTTAGATTGGATATAAGGAGGAAGTTCTTTACTGTAAGGGTGCTGAGGCACTGGAATGGGTTGCCCAAGGAAGTGGTGAATGCTCCATCCCTGATGGTGTCAAGGTGGGGTTGGACAGACCTTGGGTGCCATGGTTTAGTGTGGGGTGTCCCTGCCCATGGCAGTGGGGTTGGAACTGGATGTTCCAACTCTATGGCTCTATGACAGGGGCCACATGGGGTGACAAAGGTTGTGCAGGAAGACAGGATCAGCCCCAGCCTGGCAGGCAGAGCCATGAGGACAAACCAGCCCTGTCTGTGTCCCCCACTCCAGCATCACCTATGGATCCTGGGCACCCCAGAACAGCACTGCAGGTCTATTTCCTTACAAAAGGGTAAAAACCAGCACCGGGGTCACAACCAGCCCAGGGCTAGGGACAGCTTCGCACCAGGGTGGCACCGGCAGAGCCCCCTGGCACATCATGGTTGTCCCTGGTGGTGGCACCGGGCTCAGGCTGTCCGGCGGGGCAGCCCATCTGCTCCCAGGAGGTGCTGGCTGGGGTCATCCAGGAACTGGGGTCCAGGGCCAGGCTGTGGGGCAGGAGAGGGGTTAAGGGTACCAGGGAGCTCTGATGCCTATAGGATAGCCCATTGGGGCTGGGGGACAGCTCTGGGCCCCACAGACCTCAAAAGGGCACCCCACGGGTCATGCCCATGTCTAAGGATGGGGCCAGGGAGAGGGTCCCGCACACAACCCTCAGGATGGGGACAGGGATGGGAATGGGGTCCTGGGGATGGGGATAGTGGCTCATGCACAACCCTGCAGATGGGGACAAGCTCTCACACACCCTCACCAGGATGGGAATGGGAATAGGGTCCTGTGCACTCTTGGGAACAGTGGTGGGGTTCAACACACAACTCTGAGGATGGGATAGGGTCCTGTACGCCCTGGGGCATAGGGATGGGGTTGTGTGTACCTCTGGAGATGGGGTCCTACAGACACCCCTGTGGATGGGGACAGGGATGGGGTCTCACATAACCCCCTGGAAACAGGAACAGAGTCCTGTACACCCCTGGTGACAGGGATGGGGTCACACACACACCCCTGGGGATGGGAATGGGGTCCTGTGGACCCTTCAGGACAGGAATGGTGTCATGTGCATCCCTGGAGACAGAGCCTTGCAGATGGGCTCTCATAACCCAGGCATGGAAATAGGGTCCTATACACCCCTGGGGTCAGGGACAGGGTCACCCACAGACCCCTGGGGACAGAGATGGGGTCTCATGCACAACCCCGGGGGTGTGGATGTGGATGGGATCCCCTACCCAGCCCTGGTGAAGGGCAGACAGGCTCCCCTGCCCCACACTCCCCCCAGCCTCATACCTTGGTGTGCAGGATGTACCGGACAGCCCCCGGCACTGGCTCAGCCACCACGGCTGAGAGCAGCTCCTCCGGCAGCGAGGCTGAGCTCACAGGGAGCCCACGCACAAACCTGTGGCACAGCAGAGCCATCAGCCCCAGCCCCAGCCCCTGTGCCCCACAGCGACCCATGGCATCACCCTTACTGGTCCCCGTTGGTGGCAGGGGGGAAGCTGCGTCTCACCACCTCCACAAACTCAGCCACAGTGTCAGCCAGCATGAAGATGACGGCGTTGGGGCCGGCATCAAAGGTGTATGCTACCTGTGATGAGATGAGAGCCAGCATGGGGTGAGGGACCACAGCACTGGAGCACACCCAGAGCCCATGGGGTCAGCGTGGGTACCTTGATGCACCCGTGGTGGGCATTGAAGCGGTGTACTAAGGCGATGATGTGCCGTGAGATGTCATTGAGGTAGAAGATAGGGGGAAAGGTGTCAAGGCAGGTGGCATGGAACTGGTTGCTGTCCTGCATGGTGAGCTTCCCAAAGCCCTCGAAGTCTCGCTCACGGATGTGCTGCACCATCAGGGCCAGGCGCTCTGGCACCACCACCTCTGCGCGGTGCTGCCATGATTAGAGCCGTGGTCACCCCAGTTTGGTGACACCCACAGCACCCACATCACCCTGTGGGGTTCACTCAACAACCCCCATGCTCCCTCAGTGCTCCTGAGCATGAAATACCATGCTAAGGGAACCAGGACCCCAAACCCTGCCTGCAGGCAGCTGTGCTGGGCAGGATTGAGCTCCCTACCTTCAGCAAGGGGCTGGTGTCCACGCTGGTCTGCATCCCTGCTGTGCTGCCAACCTGCTTCTTCTCACCACTGACCTGGTGGGGGCACAGACAATGGGATATAACACCCATCAAGAGCCCCCATCCCCAAAAAGGGGCATCCCCTGATCCCCAAGCCCCAGCAAAGAGCATCCCCTGATCCCAAAGCCCCAACAAGGGGCATCCCAACCCAGCCCCAGCAAGAGGCATCCCCTGATCCCCCGCCCCCATCAAGCAGCACCCCCTGATCCCAAAGCCCCAACAAGGTGCACCCCCTGATCCCCCCAGCCCCAGCAAGGAGCATCCCCTGATCCCCCAGCCCCAGCAAGGGACACCCCCTGATCCCAAAGCCCCAGCAAGGGGCACCCCCTGATCCCCAAACCCCAGCAAGCAGCACCCCTGACCCCCACAGCCCCAACAAGGAGCATCCCCTGATCCCCAAGCCCCATCAAGCAGCACCCTGTGATCCCAAAGCCCCAACAAGGGGCATCCCCTGATCCTGAAGCTCCAACAAGGAGCACCCCCTGATCCCCAAGCCCCAGCAAGCAGCACCCCTGACCCCCCCAGCCCCAACAAGGAGCATCCCTGGATCCCCCATCCCCAGGGTCATCACCCACACAGTGTTGGGGTGCCCCATCACCAGGGGGTGATGGTCACAGCCACACACCCCATCCCCAGCCCCTCACCACCAGGACGAGGACCCTGAGCTCAGGCCAGTGTGTTTCGGGGGCCACTTGCTCCGCGATGCTGTCCCTGCCATCCGGCCGCTCTCCCCTCTGCCATTGCACGAAGCCCCCCATCATGCTGCGGCAGGCACTGCCAGATCCACGCCGTGCCACCTCCGACAGCTCACCCTCCACACCATACAGCCGTGCCAGCGTGGACACTGCGGGCACGGGGACGGGGTCAGGATGGTGGGGACAGGCCTGGGATGCGGTGTCCCCCGTGTCCCGGCTCACCCACCCAGGCAGGCGTAGCCGGCAGCAGAGGATGCCAAACCGGCTGCGGTGGGGAAGTTGTTCTCGGTGGCAATGTGGACCTTGTAGGAGAGGCTGAGCGCAGCTGTGTCCTCTGTGCTGCTGCCACGGCGCTTTCGGGCCAGGCGACGCACTGGGAGGGATACAGGGAGGAAATGGGGATGCAGTGGATGGGATGGGATGGGATCGGGGACACTCACCCTCCCGCAGGCACTGTGAGGGATATAGGGAGGAACTGGGGATGCAGTGGGGAGCAGTGGATGGGGTGGGATCGGGGACACTCACCCTCCTGCAGGCACTGTGAGGGATACAGGGAGGAAATGGGGAGGCAGTGGATGGGATGGGATGGGGGACACTCACCCTCCCGCAGGCAGGCACTCTGAGGGATACAGGGAGGAACTGGGGATGCAATGGGGAGCAGTGGATGGGATGGGGTGGGATGGGATGGGGGTCACTCACCCTCCCGTAGGCAGGCCTGCAGCCGGGGGTGCCCCACATCCGCCTCCTCCCCATTCAGCCATAGCCGGTCCTCGGTGAAGTCCCTGCTGGCGGCGGCCGTGGTGGTGGTCTTGAGCTGCAGGGACATGGGGGTCAGTGTGGTCGGGGGGTCCACAGCCCCCTGCATGGGATGGGGGACAGAGGGACCTGATCCCGGTCCTGATCCCATCCCATTCTGGTCCTGATCCAGGTCCTGATCCCATCCCAGCCTGCTCCTGATCCCGGTCCTGACCCCATCCCAGCCTGCTCCTGATCCCATTCCAGCCTGTTCCTGATCCCAGTCCTGACCCCATCCCAGCCTGCTCCTGATCCCATCCCAGCCTGGTCCTGATCCCAGTCCCGATCCCATCCCAGCCTGGTCCTGATCCCGGTCCCGATCCCATCCCTGCCTGGTCTTGATCCCGGTCCCGATCCCATCCCTGCCTGGTCCTGATCCCGGTCCTGACCCCATCCCAACCTGGTCCTGATCCCGGTCCTGACCCCATCCCAGCCTGCTCCTGATCCCGGTCCTGATCCCATCCCAGCCTGCTCCCGATCCCGGTCCTGACCCCATCCCAACCTGGTCCTGATCCCGGTCCTGACCCCATCCCAACCTGGTCCTGACCCCATCCCAACCTGGTCCTGACCCCATCCCAGCCTGCTCCTGATCCTGGTCCTGATCCCATCCCAGCCTGCTCCCGATCCCGGTCCTGACCCCATCCCAACCTGGTCCTGACCCCATCCCAACCTGGTCCTGACCCCATCCCAGCCTGCTCCTGATCCTGGTCCTGATCCCATCCCAGCCTGCTCCCGATCCCGGTCCTGACCCCATCCCAACCTGGTCCTGGTGCAGCGTGACGCTCAGGGAGGAGTTGATGGGCAGGATGAGGTCATTGTCCCGCTTGCCCCCTGCAAGAGAGAGCAGAGCACAGCTCAGCACCATCACTCAGCATGGCACAGGATGAGAGGGGTTTGAGACCATCAACCCCAAACGTTATCCCACTGCCCCACAGCACTGAGGCCTCGTCTCCATGGGGTGTGAACCCGGTGCCTGAGCACCCTGTGGGGCAGGAATTGTCCCTCAGCTCTATGTAAACCTGCCCTGGTGCAGTTTGAGGCCGGTTCCTCTTGTCCCATCCCTTGAGATCAGAGCCCAGACCCTCCGGCTCCATCCTCCCCTCAGGCACTTGGGAGCCATGATGGCGCCGCAGGGCACAAGGCCTCGGCCTGGCACGGCTTCCATCGGCTGCCTTGGCACGGCCCCCCCGCACCTCAGCTCGCTCCCAGCCCGGTCCCGGTGTCGGTGTCGGTCCCGGTGCCGGTACTCACAGTACTTGATAACAGCGATGTTAACGGGAGCCGTGCAGGTCACCGTGGCCACCGCCATGGTACTGAGGGCACAGTGCGGGCGGCGGCGAGCCCTACACCGCACCGCTCACGTCATCGTGGTCTGCGGGTGGTTCTCGCCTCTCCATTGGCTGATGAGGCAGCGCCCGGCTCCTGGCAGCCAATGGCAGCGATCGGACCACGGTGAGGCTCCGCCCCACTCCTCGCCCTGACGGCGCTGGGATAGGCGTGCGGGGGAGCCATCTTCGAGTCGGGAAGGGGGAGCGCATGCGCAGTGGCGGTACTGCGGTGCCAGTGCCCCCCAGTGCCCACCAGTGCCCCCCAGTGCTTCCAGTGTCCCCCAGTGCCCTCCAGTGCTTCCAGTGCTCCCAGTGACCTCCAGTGCTCTCATTGCCCCCAGTGCTCTCAGTGCCCCCCAGTGTCCCCAGTGCTCCCAGTGCTGCCAGTGCTCCTCAGTACCCCCAGTGCTCCCAGTGCTCTCATTGCCCCCAGTGCCTCCCAGTACCCCCAGTGTCCCCAGTGCCTCCAGTGCTCCCATTGCCCCAAGTGCTCCCCATGCTCCCAGCGCTCCCAGTGCTTCCATCGCCACCAGTGCTCCCAGTGCTCTCATTGCCCCCAGTGCCTCCCAGTACTCCCAGTGTCCCCAGTGCCCCCAGTGTTCTCTATGCCCACCGTGCTCCCAATGCTCCCAAAACTGCAAACCCCCAGCTCCCCAGTGTTACCGCAGTGTTCCCCACTCCCTCATTACCTCCAGTATCCCCAATACCCCTGCTCCCAGTTATCCCAGCACTGCTCCAGTGTCCCCAGTGCTCCCAATACCCCTATACCACACCCCATCCCAATGCTCGAATATCCCCACTGCTCCCTGAATGCTCCCAGTGCCTTCACAGCCCCCCGTGCTTCCAGTATGCACTGTACCCCCATATCCCAGTGCCCCTTCACTGGGCCCAGTGCCCCCAGCATCCTTCCAGTGCTCCCATTCCCCTCTCAGTGCTCCCAATACCCTCAGTACAGCAGGGGCTGGGTGGCCCCATTCACACTTATGGGCACCCCCAACCCGGACCCATTGCCTGTGTCACCCCCCTCCTGTGGTCACTCATTGCAGCTCTGGGTGTTGGGGGGGACATGGGTGACACTGTGGGGTCCCCTCGGGGGCAGGTCAGGGGTCTCTGGCCCCATATCCCGGTATTTATAGGTATTTTCCATGGGTGGGAGTGGAGGACCTGGCATGTGGCTATTCCGGGATGTGGAATTCTTTCCCCTCAGCTGCAGGACCTGATTTAGCAGCAGGGATGCACATAGCAGCCTCCTCTGGCACCCACCTAAACCAGCCTGGTACAAGGGTCCCCACCACCATGTACTGGGGTACTGGGGGCCATAGGGATGGCAATGGGACCCCTGCGGTGGGGATAGTGCCACTGTCGTCATCCAGACACTGGCCATGCCATAGGGATGCTCAGGGCCACTTGCAGGGTGTCCTTGTCCCCACCATCTCTGCCATCCCAACCCCATTCAGCCAAGCCAGACCCCAGCATGGAACCAGGGGTCTCTGCTGCATCTCCCTCCAGGCTGGAAGCTGTGGGGATGCAGGACAGGAGGAAGATGCCCTACAGGACACATAGATGTGGGGATGTAGGACAGGAGGAAGATGCCCTACAGAACACATAGAGGGTCCGGCAGTGGGATTCCAGCTGGATACTGCTCCAGGGCTGGTGGGACACGATGCTGGTTGAGTGGGGAAAGCCATGCCAGCAATAGGGAACACACTTCCACTGCTCATGTGTCCCCACACTGTGTCCCTGTGTTGTGTCCCTGCAGGCACCAGTGGGTGCCATAAGGACCCAGGGCTCATTAGCATGGGGCCAGCTGCTTGCAGGCCCAAGGGACAGCACTGGGGACAGTCATGCCCCTAAGTGCTGCCACCACAAACAGGATCCCATTGCCTGTAGCATCCCCATGGCATGAGGTGGGACAGGATGGAGCAGACCCTCGGCTAATGGGGACCCCCAACACCCCTTCTCCCTGCAGGCACAGGCAGACACTGTGCTGGTGGTGGCCACCACTGCATGGCCATACATCCATCCCCTCTGCTGCCGTGTCCTCCTGGCCCTGGAAGGCCTCACAGGGGCTGTTTGGGGAGCAGATAAGGGGGTTCCTCAATGTGATCAGCCCTCACCATCCTGTCCCCAAGGCTTACACTGGGGGGAATGGGAGCACTGGGACAAGGGTGAACCCCTGTACTGCTCCAAAGGGACACAGGCTGCTCCCTGGATCCGTCCCTCCTCACTGCAGGGATCGGCTGTACAGAGCCTGTGTCCATGCAGAACCCCAATGGGGCTCGGAGCCAGGACACCTCCCTGGGATACCCAGGGAAGGAACACCCGACCTGGTGCCCTGGCCAATGCCAAGTGTGTCACCAGGGACAGGACGTGGTGCCAAGCACCCTCCCCATGTCCTGCCCTTGGGTGCCAGGGGATGGCAGGACACAGCTGGGATGTGATGGGGGGATCCCCCAGCAGGTTTGGCAGTGCCTGGATCTGGGATCAAACAGCATCACTATCAACAGGAGGTGACAAGATAAGGACAAAGCTGCAAACCCAACCCCTGTGTTTGGGAAACAAGAAGCCCAAGAAGCCAGGATGTGGGACACCCACCCCATGGCCCCATCCCGCACCCCAAAGCCACTGATGGCACAAGGGAGACCAGGGGTGGATGAAACTGCCTTTATTGAGAAAAATGGTTTGCTACAAATACATTATTGATCTGATTCATCAAAAAACAGTAAAAGTTCTGGATATGCAAAAAGTCACGGGGAACACATGGACGAGCCACGGCGGCATTCCCGGCGCATCCCGGCCGGATTGGGCCCATGGAGAGGCAGGAGCTGCCTGTGCAGTGCCTGCCTGCGCCTTAAAGTGCTTTACAAAAGCAGCTCTTGCTCCCCGGCTCTGTGAGGCAGAAAGGAAGAGGAAGGAAGGAAGGAGACAAGAGGTTAACAGTGCTGTTCCAGAGGCAGGGAGCTCCCTGCAAGTGAGTCAATGGGGGCTGCTGCAGGCTATGGAGGGTCCCAGTTAGGGATGGGACATGGAGACCCTCTTGGGTCCCTTTGGAGACACCAGTGCTCTTCATCCCACCAGGGCCATGTCCCTGGCTGGGCAGGTACCAGCAGTGCTGGTAAGAGAAGACCCCATCCCTCCTTGCTAGCAGAGCAGAGCAGCTCCAGTGCTTTCCCTGCCCTCTGCCATAGGCTCTGCATGCTCCTCACGGAGCTGATGGCACAACGGGGAACCCACAGCCCCAAACCACCCAGTACCATTCAAATCAAAGGTGAAAACCAGTTCGTATTGCTAGAGCAGGGCTGGAGCCTCGGATAAACCAAGCAGGGACATGCACAGGGACTGCTCTCCCAAACCCTCACCATAAGGTACTGTGCACCACAGCTCCTTCACAGAGAGCCCCAGTCTGATCCAGTCACTGGTGAGACCCCAAAGAGCAGCAGGGCCCCAGCACAAAGCTCCTCTCCCCAAGCACCAGTGAAGACTCTTTATAAGGGACATGATTTCTGCTGCACAGGGGGCATGCTCAGGCTGGCAGCAGCACAACCAAGGCCTGAAGGTGGAGATCCCACTTCCACCCTCTCCTGGCCCAGCAGAGCAAACTCCACCAGCAGCAGGCACGGAGGGCAGACAGGAAGGGGACACGAAGAGAACAAGTCACTAGGATACTATGGAGCATCTCTTGGATCAACATCTGCCCAAGTGTGCTCTATTCCCAAGGAAAAGAAGATTCGATCCCCTATTTCAGGGGGACAAGATGCCCAGTGCTGGGGATAGGATCCAGCACAGGCAGACATCCCCCCTGCACACCCATCACCCAGTCTGGCTGCTCCATAGTGAGTGCCAGCACCCCACAACTAACCTGCCTGCTCCTTCACAAACCAAAACCACCCTGCAGTGCTATGGAGCAAAGCCTGCAAGGGCTCAGCCATCCCAAGCCTGACCACAGGTCCTGGGCAGGGTTAGCAGCTGCTGGAGAGCACAAGTGATGCTGCAGCTCCTCAAAAAGACAGCCTGAAGAGGCAGTCAATGAGGTGCTGCTCTGACCCAGCGTGTCCTGTATCACAACATGCCAACAAGGGAAGAGAATCGACCAGAAATAGCCAAAGGGGACATCCAGGTGCATCCATCTGTCTGGGGTCCGGCTGATGCCTCCCACCTGATTTCAAATCCACAGTGTGTTTGTGTGTATTTTGGGGTATTTTTTGTTTTAAAAATAGACTTTCTTGATAATGTTCCATAAAAATACTCTTGTCCTCAGTGTCGGATATTGCAGTGTGAAGTTAACAGCTTCTGTTCCTGCTCTATAAAACGTGGAAAAGGCATCACGCTGATTCACATAGAAAAACACAAGAACTCAGTATCACAAGAGCCGGTACAAAACAGGAAAGGTGAGAGTTTCACTGGATGCTATTGCTGTGGACTCCTCCGAACCCATTGTCAGCATGAGTGCAACAGTCCTGCCCTGGGATTCAGCCTGGCCTGGGCAGCAAAGGAAGCAGCACTGGGGATGGGACAGATCAATGTCTCTGGTAATAACCTTGTAGAGTTTCAAAACCCAAAGGATGCTCCGTGCTATTTTCTTCCTTTCCCCAAAGGACATGGATGATTGCAGGTTCCAACTAGGGTATTTCTGCATTAAATGCATCCAGGTTTGACGTACCTATTCAATTGCAACAGAGAGCATGAAGACAAACTGTGCCAAAAAGCATCTAATAATAAATAGATCTGGACACAGGTATATACTCTGTATATGGGTATGAAATGCCTAATGGAGGAACGATCCCATCCCTCCGGAGCCGACTCCTCTCTCCTCCCTGCATGAAGTCTCTGCTCACTCACCGGTCCAGCTTGACATAAGGACACTCCACCTTCTTAAACAAGGTGGGATGTGCAGAGAGAGGAAAGGGAAGAGCAGCAGCAGTGGGTCTCCAGGGGGTTGATAAGCTCCATGCCTCCCCAGTGGGAAGGCTGAGTGTGCAAAAGGGGGTCCGATGCTCCCCAGTCACCCTCAGTTCTCAGACAGTGACAGTGCCAGGGCTGCCTGCAATGCTGCCTCCTCGTCAATGTTGTAGTCCTAAAATCAGAGAGGGGTGGTCAGAAGTGGTACAGCCAGGACACAGATTCTACATCAAGCATCAAGGAGTCCTCCCTGCTCTTTATGGTGACACCAAGCCTCCTGCTCCTCCGGCACAGGAGTCCCAGGAATGCTGTGCTGCTTGGGGCATCCTTTCTGTCCACAGTCCCTCTTCAGCCTGTAATCTGCCAACACCAGCCCTGCTCTTAGACATAGTGGAGGGCAGGGACGAAATATGCCGATGCTAGCAGCTGTGGCCAAAGGGAAAAGCTTCCTAGCAGGGTCACAGGTTTCTCCATCACTCCAGTTTGGGTTTATACAACACAGTGATCGCTCCCTAAATGGGGATATTTCTCTCTAAGCATTTGGATGTTCCTTTCCCTGACTTCTAATGGCCTTGCAATAAAGGCACAATGCAGACAAAACCTCCCCTCAGTCGCTGCAGCCAGGTCTGGGCAATCACACCCCTACTCCCACTCAGGAAGGGTAAGCAGCTCCCCAAGAAGGGATCCATGGACACCGCTCACCTACAGCAGCCAGAACCCCCCCCAGCCTGGGCTGCTCCCCTCCCACTGCTTGTGAACCCTCAAAGAAAAGGCCTTTGTGTTACAGCTCCTCAGGGGATGAGTTCCATGGAGCACACAGAAACAGCTCATCTTCATGGTGCAGTAACATTTTCCTCCTCCTTCAGAGAGGTTTTCCTGGTGTGTCTGATGAGGATCAGTTTGACTTATTCCAGAGCAGAGGGGGAGCTCAGACCCACAGCTGTGGGGTCTCCTGAGAGGGGCTACATGTGCCTCCCACAAAGCCTAAAGGAGGATCTGTCCCCTTCCCCTCCAGGATGAGGGAAAATGATCCCGTTTCAGCTCAGGTACTCACCACGAAGGTGTCATAGGAGAACTTGTGCCTGTGGAGGAGGTGCTGGAGGAAGTTGGCACTCTTGTAGCTGGGGTCCCCCCAAGGCATGGCTGAGCAGACCGGGCACACCTGCAGAAGGCAGGGACAAAAGAACCATGACCAACAGGCACAGACCCTTCCATCTCTTATCTCCTGAAGACAGGAGTAGTGCTCCCCCTGTGGGAGGGATATGCAGAGGATGTGCTAAAATGGGGGTCCCTCACCCCCCAAGCAGACCTCTTGGTGCACAGAGCCTCTGGCACATGGCCCAGCCTGCTTTTAGGACACTGACAAGTTACATATGCATGTGAGTGCCTCTGAGACAGTGATAAAGCTACAAGTTCCCTGCCTTGGTCAACCCAGTGTGGATGGGGAGAGGAAATCCAGCACCACCCAGGTTGACAGCACATGGGGATGGAGGCAGCTCATCCTAGAAAGCCTCTTAACAAAACAAACAGGGGCAGGTCCCCACCTCCCATCAAAGGGATCTAAAACAAACTAAGCCAGCTGAAAACACAGCTCTGCACACCGGTGGCCTCGGATGCAGCATCAGCTATGGTGTATTTGGATTTGAGGAGTTATCCCACACAGAACCAGCCCCTCCCAGTATCACTCACCACTTTGTTGGGGTCGTTACGGTGGTTCTCCATGCAGTGCTTCACCAGCTCCTGCTGGTCCAGGTTCCGGGCCCCACAGTATGGGCACACGAACGTCGAGCGATTGGGAATGTTGCTAAAGAGAGCAAGGATGAGTTCAGATCCCCCAGGAAAGGACTGGATTGACTCTGTCCAAAGTAAACCAGCCACCCCCTGTGATATCCAGGCATAGCAGAAACCAGCCCAGCCTGTTCCCACCCCAGCTGCAGGCTGAACCACCCTGGTTTGCTTGGTCCTTCCTCCCACTCCACACTGAAACACAGGGCAGAGAGGGGCTGCAGGTGACAGGAGGGAAACGGAGCTGATGTTTCTCCCTCTGGTTTCCCAGAGGAAAGTAAACCCCATGCTTGGATTTTAGGGCCTGTAAGGGACCAGTGTGATGGTGCAGCCCAAGGAGGGACGCATTTCCTTACCCAACACGTGGCAGTACCTGGGAATAGGCTGGGACGTGGGGACAACTGGAACGAACTTGGGGCAGTTGGCCATCTGCTCCTGCACCTTGGTGCAGGACGAGACGTGAGAGCGCATCTTTGCAAGGGTCACCTGGAGCACAAGGAGAGAGGAGACGTTCCTGTCAGCTTCCAGACAGTGCTGGAGCCTCTGCCACAGCTCAGGACAGCAGTTTTGGCCAAGCAGGGCAAACACTGTGCTGTGCAGGATGACCCACACCAGTGTGGGGACGCTGCTCCAGTGTGTTCTTCTTCGCAGGACAGAGATGTGGGGCCAGGTGCTCACTGCACATATCCCCAGAGGTCACACACAGACACCAGGGCTGTGTTATTACATCAGCTCCATTTTCCTTTCCAAAGGAGGCACTGCTGACAGGCAGAAACCCCACATTGCTCTGACCCTGTACAGGACTGTCCCTGGGTCACAGCCAGGCGGATACAAGATCCCACAGTTAACAGGAGCCAGGAAACACATCAGTGGAGACACACCATAAATCACAGCCAGTCCTGGAGCGTCCCAGACCAGACTGCCCCAGCCATGCTGCTGGTTCAGCCTCCCCACAGCTGCTGGGATTGCAGCACCTTAAGCAAGAGCCACATCCTTACCCTCATTTGGAGCAGAGCTGGTTGCCTCAGCCTCTCCTGTGTTGCAGGAAAACCTCAGCCTGCTTTTGAAGGTCCCCACTGTCTAATAATAGCTCCAGTCTGCTGACAAAGGCAGCTAGGAGAGAGTGCCTTCATCTCCATGCAGCCCTGCTTGCCTGGCTCATGGCAGCAGCAGTGACAAGCAGGGGACACCAGACCTCATGGGCACAATGTGGGGCCACACTGAAGAGGGGACACCCTCAACAGAGGCCCCCACAATCCCAAACACCAACAGCAAGTGATCTCCAGCTGTGTGATGGGCAGCAGGATGGGTACGGGCAGCAGGATGGGTACGGGCACCAGGATGGGTACGGGCAGCAGGATGGGTACGGGCAGCAGGATGGGTACGGGCAGCAGGATGGGTAGGGGCAGCAGGATGGGTAGGGGCAGCAGGATGGGTAGGGGCAGCAGGATGGGTACGGGCAGCAGGATGGGTACGGGCAGCAGGATGGGTACGGGCAGCAGGATGGGTACGGGCAGCAGGATGGGTATGGGCAGCAGGATGGGTAGGGGCAGCAGGATGGGTACGGGCAGCAGGATGGGTACGGGCAGCAGGATGTGTATGAGCAGCAGGATGGGTATGGGCAGCAGGATGGGTATGGGCAGCCTTCCCCCATGAGCTTTACCTTCTTGCTGCAGCCTCTGCAGGGAGCCTTGTAGGACGAAAGCTGTTTCTCCACACTGGAAGCCTTCTCCACCTTCTTGGGATCGAAGGGCATGCGGCACAGCGGGCACAGAGGGGATGGCACTTGCAGGCAGGGCTGCAGGCACTCCCCACAGAACCTGGGGGCACAGAGAGGGGCACTGAGCAACCTGATATAGGGAGGAGAAGGGGGACCCCAGCCCCAGGACACCCCAGGGATCAGCATCCCCACTGGGAGAACTGGGAGCGGGTGCATGGGGGGCAGGCACTGCTGAGGCACAGATAATGCTGCTGCTGGGACCTGAGGCTGGGAGTGGATTTGAACAGAGCCAAACAACAGCTGGTGCTGAGCATTGAGGCCATGCAGGGATAAAGGCAGTGAGCACATCAGAGCCTGGTTCACCTCCTTTCAAGGTCCCTATGCCTGCAGCAGCACGGATGAGGAATCAAAGCAGCAGAGAGGAAGCACAGAAAGGGACCCCTGGGCATAAGGCAAAGCAGCTCCGGCCCCACAAAGCCAATGGCCACAGCATCCCCATTGCCTCCGCTGCCAGCCCAGCTCACATCACCCACAACAGGGATGAGGGGCAGCCACAGTGCCCCTTGCCCCACACCATTGCCATCACCCCAAATGTGCTGGAGATGGGGGGAAGAGAGAGGCCATACAAGGGGAGATGCCCCAGGAACAGGATGGGGATGGGGGAAAAGGTGTCCCCAAAAGGTTGTGGGGACAACAGACCCCTGCTCCCCAGGGCAGTGCTTCAGCCTTTCACCATGTACTGGGGGCAATGGGAGCGGTGCACAGCACCTGTGGGGTCAGGGCAGGATTCCCATCAGGATAGAGCAGGGCTGGCACTGGGAGCGGGGGGGGGGGGGCACTGGGAGCAGGGTGTGGGGGGAACTGGGAGCAGGGTGTGGGGCACTGGGAGCGGGGGGGGGGGGCACTGGGAGCAGGGTGTGGGGGGAACTGGGAGCAGGGTGTGGGGGGCACTGGGAGCAGGGTGTGTGTGGGGGGCACTGGGAGCAGAGTGTGGGGGGCACTGGGAGCGGGGGGGGGGCACTGGGAGCAGAGTGTGGGGGGCACTGGGAGCAGGGTGTGGGGGGCACTGGGAGCGGGGGCACTGGGAGCAGGATGTGTGTGTGGGGCACTGGGAGCAGGGTGTGGGGGGGAAACAGGCTTCAGGATGGGGGCAAGACACCCGGTGCTGATGGAGCTGCTGCGGGGGGACCGGTACCGGGATATGGGGCAGGCAGAGAGTGCCGGTACCGGGATATGGGGCAGGCGGACAGTGCCGGTACCGGGATATGGGGCAGACGGACGGTGCCGTTACCGGGATATGGGGCAGGCGGACGGTGCCGGTACCGGGATATAGGGCTGGCGGACGGTGCCGGTACCGGGATATGGGGCAGACGGACGGTGCCGTTACCGGGATATGGGGCAGGCGGACGGTACCGGTACCGGGCTGAAGGGAACAACGGGGGTCCCCACAGCGGGATGGGACCGGAGGGCCGAGGTCACCGCACCGGGATGGGGAGGTGGGGACACCGGTACCGGACATCGGGGACCGGGTGTGATGGGACCGGACCCCGGTACCGGGACGGGACTGGTGCCGCCCGTGTCACGTGACAAAGGCCCCGGACGGGCCCCGGTGCCCCCCCCTCCGCCGCCCCGGGCCCCGGCTCACGTGTGTCCGCATCCCGCGATGCCAACGGCCCGGTGGAACACCTCGAGGCAGATGGGGCAGCTGAACTGCGCCTCCAGCGCCTCGGCACCGGTGCTACCGGTGGTTCCGGTACCGGTTGTACCGGTGTTACCGGTTGTACCGGTGGTTCCGGTTGTACCGGTACCGGTACCGGCACTAGGCCGCTGCGCCGCCGCCACCAGCAGGCTCCGGAACATGGCGGCGGCGCTGAGGCGGCGACGGAGCCGGGCCCGGCGCCGCGCTGCTACGTCATCGCCCTGCGCCGGGACGGGACGGGAGGGGCCGCGGACGGGACCGGGCCGCAGGCGGACGGGACCATGTGCGCGGCGCCGGGGGGGGACAGCGGGAGCGGACCGGACATGGGGCCGGAGCGGGGCGAGGAACAGAGGTGAGAACGGGACCCGGTGCCCCCCCCGTACCCTCCCCGTTAACCCCTTCCTACCCCCGGTAACGGCACCGGGACCCCCGGACCCCCGGTGCTGCCGTTACCGGACGTGTCCCCGCAGCCACCCCCGGACGTGCATGAAGTGCAAGAAGGGTCCTGCTGCCCTCATCATCCGCGTTGGGGACCCCTTCTGCCGGTGAGGGGGATATGGGGTCTGTGGGGCGTTAATGGTGGGGGATATGGGCTCTGTGGGGTGTTAATGGGGATATGGGGTCTGTGAGGCGTTAATGGGGGGGGATATGGGGTCTGTGGGGAGTTAATGGGGACATGGGGTCTGTGGGGGGTTAATGGGGGGGACATGGGGTCTGTGGGGGGTTAATGGGGGGGATATGGGGTCTGTGGGGCGTTAATGGGGGGGATATGGGGTGTGTGGGGTGTTAATGGGGGGGATGTGGGGTCTGTGGGACGTTAATGGGGGGGATATGGGGTCTGTGGGATGTTAATGGGGGGGGATATGGGGTCTGTGGAGCGTTAATGGTGGGGATATGGGGTCTGTGGGGTGTTAATGGTGGGGGATATGGAGTCTGTGGGGTGTTAATGGTGGGGGATATGGGGTCTGTGGGGTGTTAATGGTGCGGGATATGGGGTCTGTGGGGTGTTAATGGTGGAGGATATGGGGTCTGTGGGGCGTTAATGGTGGGGGATATGGGGTCTGTGGGGTGTTAATGGTGGGGGATATGGGGTCTGTGGGATGTTAGGGGTTGGGGACCTCAGTTTTGGGGCATAGAGGCTTGGCGATGTCAGGGCTTGTGCACATGGGGTGTGTGGGATGTCGTGGCTTGGGGACATTGCATCTCCAGGACACAAATGGTTTGGGACTTTGGGTCTCTGGGATTTGGGGCTTGGGGATGTCTGGTCTATGGGATATCAGTGAATGGGGACATGGGGGCCTGGGGGCTGTGGACCACACCATGTCTTAGGGCTGTGTTCCTACAGCAACTGCTTCCGTGAGTACTTTGTGCACAAGTTCCGTGCCATGCTGGGCAAGAACCGCATCATCTTCCCGGGAGAGAAGGTACCAATGGGGCTGCACGTGTGGGGCTGCACATGTGGGGCTGAGCTGGGTGATGGCAGCACCAGTGACCATCCCTCGTGTCCCCATAGGTGCTGCTGGCGGTGTCGGGGGGCCCGGCCTCCAGTGCTATGCTCCGGCAGGTCCAGGAGGTGGGAATGGGGGTGATGAGGGGGTCTGGGGAGGGGGGCACAGCTCAAACCCCCACCTTACCCATATGCTTCTGGCAGGGGCTCAGCCGGGAGACAGCCAAGAGGCTCCGCTTCATCCCCAGTGTCATCTATGTTGATGGTAGGGGTCAGCCCCACTCCCAGTATAGGGCTGGGGGCTCTGGACCCCTAGGGATGGGATGGGGGCCCCTTTCTCTCCTCACTGGTGTTGCCTTGCAGAGGGAGCAGTGCGTGGACAGAGCCCAGCACAGCGGGAGCAGAGCCTGGCCTGCATGGAGACCCTGCTGCAGGCAACCGGCTTCCCCTACTACCTGGTGCACTTGGAGCAGGTACACGGGTGGTGAGGGACACACACGCTGGAGTAAAGGGGTATGCTTGGCTATCCCCATACCACCCTCCCAGGGTCCATCTCTGCCCCATAGGCACTGGAGCTGCCTGCATCCATCCTGCGCCCGGGGCCAACGACACCCAGTGAGCCCAATGTGTCCTATAAGGAGGCTGTGGAGGGCTTCATCCAGCAGCAGCGGCAGAAGGGGTATGGGGACCAGGACAGTGGCACCTCGCTGCCTGGCCCTGGCAATGGGGAGTCACCGGAGGGTCCCCCATCTGCCCCCCGCCTGCCTGCTGCTGCCCTCACCCAGGAGCTGCTGAAGCTCTTTGGGGCTGTGCAGACACTGACAGCAAAGGAGGAGCTGCTGCAGATGCTGCGGTGAGTGGTTTATCCTGCTCGGTGCCAGCACCGGGTATGGTGCAGTGGCTCTGAGCTGGTGTCACACTGTCCCCAGGATCCACCTCATCCTGCACACAGCCCGGACCAAAGGCTACACCAAGGTGATGACCGGTGAGACCTGTACCCGTGTGGCCATCAAGCTCCTCACCAACCTGGCGCTTGGTCGTGGTGCTTTCCTTGCCGTCGACACGGTGAGCAGCTTGCTGGTACCCTGTCCCCTATCTGGGGATGTCCATTCCCACCCAGAGTGGTGATGCCATGGACCTGGGTGCTGTGGTTTGGTGCTGGCATGGTCCCCCATGAAGCTATGCACCCACAGGGCTTCAAGGACGACCGCCACGGTGATGTGATGGTGGTGCGTCCCCTGCGGGAGTACATGGCCAAGGAGATCGCCTTCTACAACCACTACTTCAATGTCCCCACCGTCATTGCACCGCCGCTCCCCACCAAGGTAGGGGTGTCCCTTGGTCTGCATGGGGTGGACCCCAAGCTCCATGTCCCCATGGTGAGGTTGGGACCCCCTCTCCTATCCCTGCCCTCTGTTTGGCCTCGCAGCGCCGGGATAAGCCCAGCTTCCGCCATATAGTAGAGAACTTCCTTTTGGGGCTGCAGAAGGATTTCCCCTCCACCATCAGCACTGTCTACCGGTAGGGCAACCCCTCTGTGGGGGCACCATGGGGTGGTGTGGGGGGCGATGGGGTGCACCCCTCACCCCTCTGTGTTGTCTGCAGGACGGGTGAGAAGATGAGTGCAGATCATGCCAAGCCAAGCTGTGAGTCCCAGCGCTGCCTGCTCTGCCTGTGTGCCCTGGACCTCGATGGGGGTGAGTGGGGAGGGCTTTGGGGGGGGATCAGGAGGTTGGGGGCACTGTGAACCCCCAGATCACAGCCCTGCCCTCTGGCTCTTGCAGAGGAGGAGCTGGCCCTGGAGCCCACGCTGATCATAGATGAACCAGAGCTGGAGAGCAATGGGTGCTGCCAGCACCCCCCGGCAGCAGGGTGAGCATGCAGGCAAGGGAGGGATGCTCTGTTGGCACCAGGGCCACCACTGAGGGTCCCTGTTCCTGCAGGGCTGAGCGCAAATCTGCCTACATCCCACTGCTGTGCTATGGCTGCCGACTCACCTTCAAGGAGCTGGTAAGGCTTTTGGTGTGCAGTGGGGTGTTTTCCTTGGGAACAGGGGTCCCCCATACCCACAGCTCTTCTCTTACAGGGTCCTATCACAACATTGCCACCCTATGTGCGTGCTGAGGCCGAGCGCAGGATCCACAGGTAATGGGGATGGGAAGGATCCCTTCCCTGCTATCTCAGCACTCGCCTGATGCCACATCCATCTATCCACCCACCCTCTATTCCCTGCAGTATGGAGATGCAGCAGCAGATCCAGCAGGCTCCACCAGAGGACAAGGAGCTTGGCAAGAGCTGAAGGGGCTGGGGACAGTGGGGGATACAGACCCTCATCCCCCTGGGGCACCAGTGGGGCAGGGTGCCAACCCCTCAGAGGTGCCCTGCAGGATGGTGGGGAGCCCCTGGGCACTGCTGGCACCCAAGTAATTGCTTTTATACCTTATTTTGGTTACACTTGAGGGGCAGGGAGAGCCCCCAGCCCCATTGGGGGTAGGTAAGGGTGCTGGAACCCCCGAAGCAATAGGTCTCTGTACCCCCCCACCCCAGCTGAGCATCACTCCAGCAGGCCTCAGCTTTGTTTTATTAGATATTTGTATAAATAAACCATTTGAATTAATAATACAAAAAATAAACCAACAAAACCAACATCACGGTAAGTGTCTATAGAGTCCAGCTGGGGCTGCCAGCCCCCCCCCCTCCTAGCTAGGGGAGAGCCACAACCGAGGGCCCCCCATCCTGGGGCTGGGGGGCTATTGCTTTTGAGTTTAACCTGGTTCTGGATGGGGTTGGGGAGAGCAGGGGGGAGGCACAGGTTGGCTCCTGCCTCCCCCCTGCCCTGCAGCCAGGGGTACCCATTGGGTTGGGGGGTCCGGCTCCTGTCCCCCTCCCTGGGAAGGCACAGAGTGGGTTCCGCAGGTCAGACGGTGCTTCAAAGCAACATAAGAAAAACATCCCCCCTAAAAGCGAGCACCGAAAGCTCCACGTCCCACTGTGTGCCCTGCAGGATACAGCCCCAGTGTATAGGGCTGGTTAAGGCATTGGTGGTGATGTCCTCGGGAAGGGAAAGGGGTGCAGGACTGGAGCCCCTTCCCCTTTACTCCTTCTCCCGTGTCCACTTGATCATGGTCTCGGGAGAGCGGTAGAGGAAGATGAGCTTGGCATAGAGCTCCTCCTCCAGCTCCAGCTCTCCCGTCTCCCGCACCAGGAAGATGTCCTGGCACAGCTTCAGGATGCGGTCCACACATGGCAGCTCCTCAAACATGATGGAGTGTGAGATCTCACTGAAGAAACCCCGCACGAACTTCCCGATCACCAGCACAATGGACACGTACAGCCCCATGATCCTGCAAGATACAGGGATGCACACACCCTGTAACCCCATTACCCTTGGGTGCAGCCTCTCGGTGCCCCCCATGCGTCCCCATCCACGTACCCATAACCAGCCAAGAAGCCCAGGCTGGGGGGGCTGACTTTGTCGTTGAAGATGACCATGGGGAGGATGTTGCCAGTGCCGGTGGGGGCATCCTTCAGCCTCACCACCCACCACTCCACGAAGCTGCTTCCCCCTTGGCCGGCGCCTGCAAGCTCCCGTTTCAGCTGCACCTCCACGTCCAGGTAGCTGTCCTCCCCATCTGCAGGAGCATGGACAGTCATGGAATGGTTTGGGTTGGAAGGGACCTTAAAGCTCCTCCAGCTCCAACCCCTGCCATGGGCAGGGACCCCTTCCACTGGAGCAGCTGCTCCAAGCCCCTGTGTCCAACCTGGCCTTGAGCACTGCCAGGGATGGGGCAGCCACAGCTTCTCTGGGCACCCTGTGCCAGCGCCTCAGCACCCTCACAGGGAGGAATTCCTTCCTTATATCCAACCCTGTTTCAGTTTGAACCCATCACCCCTTGTCCTATCAGTGCAGTCCTTGACGAAGAGACCCTCTCCAGCATCTCTATAGCCCCCTTCAGACACTGGAAGCTGCTCTGAGGTCTCCATGCAGCCTTCTCTTCTCCAGGCTGAACAGCCCCAGCTTTCTCAGCCTGTGTCCATACAGGAGGTGCTCCAGTCCCTGAGCATCCTCGTGGCCACCTCTGGCCTTGCTCCATCAGCTCCATGTCCTCATGCTGAGGACACCAGAACTGCCCACAGTGCACCAAGCAGGGTCTCACAGAGCAGAGGGGCAGGATCACCTCCATGACTGCTGCTGACAGCCCATCACCAGGGTGTTCTGGGCTCAACACACTGCATCAGCTCATGTTGTTTCCCATCAACCAACACCCCAAGTCCCCCTCAGGCTGCTGTGAATCACTTCACCCCCAGCCTGCATCTCTGTGCCCACAGCACTGAGTACCTAAGGGGAGAACACCCCACAGCAGGACCCACCTGGCAGCAGCTGCTTCACAGGGTTGGCTTCAGGGCCATTGGGCGCCCGGATGTATCTAGGGAAGAGCCTGGGGACTTCCCTACAACAGAGAGGGATGAGTGAGGGGGGCATTGCCCCACTGACAATGGGGCATCATCCTCACCCCACAGGATACTCACACTGGGGTAGTGCGGGTGCCTTGCAGCAGCTGTGCGAGCTGCTCACGCTGGGGTGCCCCAGGCTGCAGGTCAATGCTGTGCTTGTCAAAGGTGTGCTCCACTGTGCCCCCCTTGCCCAGGTCCCTGCGGGCAGCACAGGCTCAGTGTGAGTGCTATGGGGCACAGGCAGTGCTGTGTGCCCCACACCGTGCCCTATAGTACCTCTGGAAGGTCCATGTCAGGCGGAGGGTGATGTCGGAGGAGCCGTTCTGCAGCTCCCTGCGCATCTGCTCCCTGCTTGGGGGGCTGATGCTCCAGAGGGAGCCTGAGCTGCCCTCGATGCGCGCGGTCACGATGTCCTCATAGCCATACAGTGTGATGAACTGCATGGCAACCTGGTACCGGGGGGGAACATGGCTCAGCACCCACCCAAGGACAGCACAACCCCAGCAGGATGGGGCTGGAGGGATGGATGCTGCAATGGGAAAGGATTTACCGGCTGCCTCTCGAACTTATGGGTGAGGGCTTCATAGTCCTGTGGTGTGAAGGGCTGGATGGATTGCTGCTGGGCACTCATAGTGAACAGTGGCTGCAGGGGACAAGGTGCCATCAGCTGGGCAGGGGGGTCCAGCATCCAGGCTGGGTACCACAACACCCATCCCCTGCATCCTCACCTCGTACCCCCCCAGCTTGAGGGTGACGGTGACATCGATGGGGTGGTTCACAACACCCACCACGGAGCGGATCAGTGACATGAAGAGCAGTGGGAACCAGATGATGGCCACAAGGAAGAGGATGATGAGGCCTCCCATGCCATACTTGACGATCTTCTTCTTCTTCTGCCCCTTGGGCTGGGGGTATTTCTGCAGGGGGAGGACAGCACACAGTGCCAAGGGGACCCCAAGCAAAAAGGGGCTACTGGGGGGCCCTTCCCAGCACTGTGGGACGCACCTTCTCTGTCTCACGGCTGCACTTAATGATGAAGATGTTGGCATAGATGTCCTCCACACACATCCAGTTGGAGAGGGACAGTGTGGTGTCTGTCCAGACCCAGTCCATGACAGCCCGCAGCTCCACCAGGAAGGGCACGAGGCGAAATCTGAGGGGGAACACACTCACAGAATCCTGTATAATCCTATAGAAATCCTATAGAAACCCTATAGAAACCTGGGTAGGGACATTCATAGAATCACAGAATCTTCTTGCCCAAAAGTGGTTAAGGCTCCATCCCTGGCAGTGCTCAACCAGACTGGATGGAGCTTGGAGCCAGCTGCTCTAGTGTGAGGTGTCCCTGCCCATAGCAGGGGTTGGACCTGGATGATCTTAAGCTCCTTCCCAACCCAAACCATTCCATGATTCTATGGCACAGGTAAAGGGGGCTGGTGCAACACCCTCTGCATGCCTGGGGATCCACGTGGCCCCATGCGTACCCCTGGAAGAGGAAGAGGTTGAGGTGGTTGTATTTCTTGGTGAGGAAGTTGCCCAGGATGCGCGTTGGGTACCCACAGCGGATCTGGTAGGCTGACAGTGAGAAGTAGATGCACTTCACAAAGTACCACAGCTGCGCCACGGTGTTGAGGCTGAACAACCTGTGGATGGAGGTGTCACCCCTGCGGTCACCCCCACAGCCACGCTGGGCTTGGGGACACAACAGTGTCACCCCAAGGACCAGCCCATGCCCTGGCATCCCCAGGGATGCTCAGTACCTTTCCGTGACAGCCGGTAGGATGAAGAACATCCATAGGTGGATGCTGAAGACCAGGATGACCTGGAAGATCAGCTTGCCCAGCACAGTCTTACGGAGGTAGAGCGCACGGTCGATGACCATGGTGGTGAACTGGATGAGCAGCATGACCAGGAATGCCTCTGGCACTTGGTTATCCGACAGCGAGGAGGTGATGTCGGTGGCTGCCGAGTGTTTCTGGGGATGCAGGACAGGTCAGGATACAGCCCAGGCTGACCCCGCAGTGGGAGCCAGCCCTATGGGTACCCCCTGCTCACCCCAAAGGCCCAGAAGCCGAAGATGATGATGATGAAGTCAACCACATCAGCCAGGAACATGAATGCATAGACATCAGTGGCCGCACGGTGCTCAGTGTGCAGGATGTCCCAGAAGAACCTGCGCACCGGCTGGTACATGTTCTGTGCCCTGGAGGGATGGGGGGTAAAGGGGATGGGTGACCAGGGGCTGCACCCCACATCCTGCACCCCATCCAGCACCACAGGGCACTCACATGGTGAGGAAAAAGAGCTTAACCCGGAGCCCGAACGTCTTCAGCTTCCTCTGTGCATGGCTCTGTTTTACCTCTTCCTCTTCTTCCTTCGCAGCCTCTGCAAGTGATGCACAGCATGGATAACACCCAGGGTCCTGCAGGGCCGCATCCTGCCCAGCAGCAGCACCCTCTGCCCCAGGGACACCAACCTTGCCCTTCAATGGGGTGCAAAGGGGAACTGGTGCTCACCTTCCTCTACAGCCACCTTTGGCTGCTTCTTCCTCTGCCACCTCCTCCTCCTGAAGCGGAGCTGGGCAGCCTTGGTCTCCTCATCCTGACCCACAGCATCACCCTCCGGCTCCAGCTCCTGCTCCACGGCTGCACCCGGTGCCCCTGGCTCTGCTGTCCCTTCCTCATTCACCACCAGCAGTGCAGATGCTGCTTCCTCCTTCTTCTCCTCCTCTCCCTCATCCTCCACCCGTTCTGCCTTCTTCTTGGGGACGAGGGGCTCCTCATGGTCCCACAGCCCATAGGACTGCAGAGGATGTGGTCAGGGGGATGCATTCCTGATGCCCCCATCTCACAGCATCAGCTCCCATTGCACCCCAGGGTCCCAACCCCAGCATCCACTGGGTGCTCTTGAGAGTCCCCATCACCCCTCCATCTCCCAAGGATGCCCACCCAAGGTAATGCCATGCCCTGGGGCTCACCAGCAGCAGGGAGCGATGGAAGAAGAGTGCCAGGAGCTGCATGAGGTCATATTTGATGTAGCGGTCGGATTTCTCCAAGCCCATGATACGGGGTGGGAAGAAGGGTCTGCCCTCATTGCGCAGCATAATGGCATAGCAGTTCCAAGGGAAGAACCCGAACTGGAAGAGGTATTTCACCACCACCATCACCTGCAGGGACACTGGGGTCAATGGGTGACAAGCAGGAGCCGGGTGGCACCATCCCCTTACCAGCCACCTCCTGCCCACCTCGGTGAAGATGATGGCTGTAATCCAGAAGCGCTTGGTGGGCCGGGGGATGGAGAGCATGGCCCAGAGGAAGACGAGGATGGGGAGGAAGAGGGTGATGATGGAGGCGGTCACTATGTTGTTGAGGATGATGATGAAGTAGCAGAGCAGCTCGGAGTGTGTGGCCACGCAGCGGTACACAGCCAACAACAGCTTCAGGAACCGGTTGTGGGACTCATAGAACCGCTCTGACTCCTCCAGCTCGGTGAAGTACAGCTGCCTGCATGGTGTAAGGGGGTGAACCAACCATGCTGACCCCACATCCCCATCTCACCATCCCCATGTCCCTATACCTGCTCCCAAGGAGCTCACTGGCCGTCCGGCTGCGGTTCTGTGGTAGTGCCAGCAGCTCCCGAGACCCATCCATGTTATCCTGGGATCCCAAGGTTATCACTTGCTCCTCCTGACTGGTCACCGAGGTGTGAGCGGCTCCTTGGTGCCTGCACAGGGACACCAATGAGCCTCCAACCCCCTGGCCCCATTGCAGCATCACCCCAAGGGGTATCCATGCACCTGCCTGAATGGGATGTTGCTTTGGGAGTCCATGCTCCACCGCTGGCTCAGCTCCTCATAGGGCTCCTCCAACGGAGGCAGGTACAGCTCATCCAGGACCCCACGGTGCATGTGCTCTCCCTGCAATGGGGTCAGTGTCACTATGGGGCTGCTACCCCCCTTGTCCCCATATCCCTCCCATCCCCATACTCACCGTGGCCAGGCGGCGAGTGAGGACATATCTCTCGAGGCGCAGGACACTGGACATGTTGGCATGCTCACGGGTACAGGCATCCAGCCACTGTGTCAGCCCATCCACCATGGCACGGAACAGCAGCCACAGGAACCGCAGTGTGTTCAGCACCCGTTGCACCACGTTACTGTGACCTGACAAGGACAAGAGAGGATCAGAGACACCCTCAGAGCACCGCAGCATCCCCCTCTGCTGGGCTATGGCCACACACTCACCTGTGCCTTCCTCCTCCTCCTCTTCTTCCTGGCTTTCGGCCTCTTCGGGTACCCCCAACTCTGCACTCTCCCCTATAAGGGTCAGACCCCCCCCCACAAAGGGGTAGCATCAGCCCAGTGGAGGATGGACATCAGCCCTAGCCCCCTTTGGGGTTCTCTTGTTCATCACCCCATCCAGCTTAACAACCACTGCAGGCACCGAAAGGGAACTGCACAGCCCCATGGTAGCCACCAGAGAGTCCACAGCAGGAAACCTCACTGAGCCAATGCCCCATTATGGGATGCCAACCACTGCCAGGGCAAACAGTGAGCACAGGGCACAACTGTGCCCCCTCCTGACATCCCCCCACAGCCCTATTTTGGGGTGAGCCAGACCCACCTGCAGCCACACTGGCACCGGGTGCCTCCGGCTGTTGCTGCTGCTGCTGCTGCTGCTGTTGCTGCTGCTGCTGCTGCTGCTCCTGTTGCTGATGCTGCTGCAGTGCTGTCCTGGTGTTGGTCACCCAGGCCTGGTACACGAGCTGGCCAGGGCAGAGGGGCTGTCAGCACCCCACGGGCACAACCAGCACCATATGGGCACAGCCAGCACCCCATGGGCACAACCAGCACCCCATAGGCACAGCCAGCACCCCATGGGCACTGCTGGCAACCCATGGGCACAGCCAGCACCCCACGGGCACAACCAGCACCCCATGGGCACAGCCGGCACCCCACGGGCACAGCCAGCACCCCATGGGCACAGTCAGCACCCCATAGGCACAGCTGGCACCCCATGGGCACTGCTGGCACCCCACGGGCACAACCAGCACCCCATGGGCACAGCCAGCACCCCATAGGCACAGCCAGCACCCCATGGGCACAGCCAGCACCCCATGGGCACAGCCAGCGCCCCATAAGCACAGCCAGCACCCCATGGGCACAGCCAGCACCCCATGGGCACTGCTGGCACCCCACGGGCACAACCAGCACCCCATGGGCACAACCAGCACCCCATAGGCACAGCCAGCACCCCATAGGCACTGCTGGCACCCCACGGGCACAACCAGCACCCCATGGGCACAACCAGCACCCCACAGGCACAGCCAGCACCCCATGGGCACAGCCGGCCCCATCCCATCAGCCATACCCACCTCAAAGGCACTGTGCCTGCTCGGCCTCGTCTCCTCTGGCACTGCCGCTGCCTCCTCCTCCTCCTCACTGTCCGACTCGAAGAGGAAGTATTCCCCAGAATGCAGCACTGCCAGGGTGGCAATGGGTGTCACAGCATGGCTGGCACCCCATGGGTGTCACAGCACGGCTGGCACCCCATGGGTGTCACACCATGGCTGGTACCCCATGGGTGTCACACCATGGCTGGTACCCCATGGGTGTCACAGCATGGCTGGCACCTCATGGGTGTCACAGCACGGCTGGTACCCCATGGGTGTCACAGCATGGCTGGCACCTCATGGGTGTCACAGCACGGCTGGCACCCCATGGGTGTCACACCATACCTGGCACCCCATGGGGTGTCACGGCACAGCCACTGCCATGGCATGGTATAGCTGGTGCTGCGGTGGCACAGCACAGATGATGGCCAGGATGGCTCTGTTGCATCTCCCCAGGTTCAATGCCTGGCACAGCACTGAGGACACCCGTGGGGAGCCCCACTGGGGACACCAGAGTCAATGACTCATCCCCCCCACCTGCAAAGAGGGGTCCCTCCAGCACCAGCGTTCAGAGGTGACTGATGCTGATAACCCCAACCCCATCCTGTTGCCCCCATTCCAACACCTGGTCAGTGCTGGGAACCAGACCAGTCCTGGTTGGAGCCCTGCAGCCGAGCACGGGGCTGGGGTATGTGTGTGCTGTCACCATGCTGGAAGCACCATTGGGTGTTAGGGGTGCCCAGTGCAGGGACCCTGTGCCCTGCTATGTGCCCCTGTGACCCTATACCTGCAGTGTGGTCTAACCACGGCCGCCACCACCGCTGCCTCTGCTGGGAAGGCTCCACTGGGCTGGCAGACCCTATGGGAGGGCAGATAAGGGGGCTGAGAATGGCTGCACTCAGTGCATCCAACCCATGCTGAGAATGGCTGCACTCAGTGCAATGACCCATGGGGTCCATGGACCCACAGCAATGGGTTGTGGTCACCCCACTGTGCTCATGGAGGGGTTGTGGGGACAGGGAGGACTCCGTGGCTCTCACCTGGCCTGGCCTCATCCTGCCCCTCGGTGACGTTGCGTGGTACCCTCTCCTGGTGGTACTTCTCCTGCTTGGCTCGGATCCGCTCCATCCTGCCAGCACAGGCGGCTGTGGATACACCCCCCCCCAACCCACCCCGGGGGTACCCCCATCCTCACCCCATAGTGTCTGCAGGACCCCCAAACCCCACTCACTGCCTCTTCAGCTGGGCCAGGGACTTCTTCTCTGCCAGCCGATGGGACTGCATGCTCTTCAGGGTGCTGGCCTTGAACAGTGCGATGCCCCTGCGAGATGGGCACAGTTTGAGGGTGATGGGGGGACCCCCATGCCCTGGCACCCCCATATGGGACCCCAGCCCCACCTGGAAGCCTGCAGGGCAGAGGCCTGGAGGTCCAGCATGACATGCAGGAAGTAATAGCTGAGGAAGACTCGTCGCTGGAGCAGGAGGAAGAAGAAGCAGATGCTGTCCCACATGATGCCTGCCTCCTCCACGGGCAGCGAGCAGTCGTGGTCCTTGCCTATCTCGTTGGCTGCAGGCAGAGGGGCAGGCAGGTCAGGCAGCAGCTCAAACCTGCACCCCCAAACCCCACCAGGGCAGGCAGGGCACCCCACAGGCCACCAACTCACGGTCATAGTAGCCCTTAACAGTGCAGACCAGGCTGAAGAGCTGGATTGCCCAACAGAAGTTGTCCTGCATCTGGTGCACGAAGACACAGGACAGGAGCTATAGGGACAGAAGGCAGAGTGTGAGGTTGGCAAAGAGACAGCCCTGCCACCCATCCCATCCACAGGGAGGTGGCACCAGAGCCATTGCATGGGCAGGGACCAGCAGTGCTCACCGAGAGCATGTTCTTGGAGATGATGACAGTGATGTTGTAGAAGATGAGGCAGTCCCAGAGCACCAGGCGAGCCCGGGCTGGTTTACGCTGCATACCAGTGCCAAAGAGGAGGAGGTAGAAGCAGGCCAGCAGGTAGCCGAGGCCGAAGATGCTGATGCGGGTGGCCCCGGTGATGAAGACCACCACCAGGACTAACCAGAACAGGTAGCGGAAGACCACCACCTTTGCCATGTCCAGGTAGGACCTGTGGGATGGGGCACTCAGAGCAGGGTCCCTGTCCCTAACAGCACCCATGCTCAGCACCACTTGGGTTTGGGGTGCAGTGAAGTGCTACCAGTCAAACCAGTACAGTCCCAGTCCCCACATGAGCCCTATCCCTTTTCCAAATCTATGGTCCATGGGAGTCCTTCACCATCATAGGGGTGCCCTGATCCACTGTTATCTCCTTCCAACACAGCCTTCAGATGCTGCTGTCCCAGCCTGGGGGGTACCACCCTAGTGGCAGGGGTCCTGTCACAGCCATTGTGGCGGGTCCTGTCCTAGCATCATTAGGACAGCTTCTCTGGCCAAAACCAGCCCCATGTAGGGGACCCAAGCCCCCAGGGGGTCCCATCCCATTGGCAAGTCCCATCCCATTGGCAGGTCCCATCCCATTGGCAGGTCCCATCCCATTGGTAAGTCCCATCCCATTGGCAGGTCCCATCCCATTGGCAGGTCCCATCCCATTGGCAAGTCCCATCCCATTGGCAGGTCCCATCCCATTGGCAGGTCCCATCCCATTGGCAAGTCCCATCCCATTGGCAGGTCCCATCCCATTGGCAGGTCCCATCCCATTGGCAAGTCCCATCCCATTGGCAGGTCCCATCCCATTGGTAAGTCCCATCCGCACATCCCAGTCCCCGGCACCCACCGGCAGTGGATGAAGTTGGGTGTGGGGTTGTGGGTGTCCCGCTCCAGGTCCAGCCGGTCGGTGTTCTCACCCGCCGCCTGTAGCCACTCCTCTGTGCGCTCAGCCTCGAACACTCGCCACTGCTGCGCCACGCACATCAGCAGCATGAAGTCATCTGTGGGCACAGGAGATAGGGCAGGGGGTGCGGGGATGGAGCAGGGATGGAGTAGGGATGGAGTAGGGGCACAGGGCACCCCATGGGTGCAGGGATGGAGTAGGGATGGAGTAGGGATGAAGTAAGGATGGAGTAGGGGCACAGGGCACCCCATGGGCAGAATGGTGCAGGGATGGAGTAGGGATGGAGTAGGGGACAGGGACCCCACGGGCAGGATGGAGTAGGGATGGAGTAGGGATGAAGTAGGTGACAGGGACCCCATGGGCAGGAGGGTGCCAGGGATGGAGTATGGATGGAGTAGGGATGGAGTAGGGGGACAAGGCACCCCATAGGCAGGAGGGTGCAGGGATGGAGTAGGGATAGAGTAGGGGGACAAGGCACACCATGGGCAGGAGGGTGCCAGGGATGGAGTAGGGGACAGGGACCCCATGGGCAGGATGGAGTAGGGATGAAGTAGGTGACAGGGACCCCATGGGCAGGAGGGTGCCAGGGATGGAGTATGGATGGAGTAGGGATGGAGTAGGGGAACAAGGCACCCCATAGGTAGGAAGGTGCCAGGGATGGAGTAGGGGCACAGGGCACCCCATGGGCAGGATGGAGTAGGGATGGAGTAGGGATGGAGTAGGGGCACAGGGACCCCATGGGCAGGGGGGTGCAGGGATGGAGTAGGGATGGAGTAGGGGCACAGGGACCCCATGGGCAGGAGGGTGCCAGGGATGGAGTAGGGATGGAGTAGGGGACAGGGACCCCATGGGCAGGATGGAGTAGGGATGGAGTAGGGGGACAGGGCACCCCATGGGCAGGATGGTGCAGGGATGAAGTAGGGATGGAGTAGGGATGGAGTAGGGATGGAGTAGGGGCACAGGGCACCCCATGGGCAGGATGGTGCAGGGATGGAGTAGGGATGGAGTACAGATGGAGTAGGGGCACAGGGACCCCATGGGCAGGATGGTGCAGGGATGGAGTAGGGATGAAGTAGGAATGGAGTAGGGGACAGGGACCCCATGGGCAGGATGGGGTAGGGATGGAGTAGGGGCACAGGGCACCCCATGGGCAGGATGGAGTAGGGATAGAGTAGGGATGGAGTAGGGGCACAGGGCACCCCATGGGCAGGATGGTGCAGGGATGGAGTAGTGGGACAGGGCACCCCATGGGCAGGATAGTGCAGGGATGGAGTAGGGATAGAGTAGGGGGACAAGGCACACCATGGCCAGGAGGGTGCCAGGGATGGAGTAGGGGCACAGGAACCTCATGGGCAGGATGGAGTAGGGATGGAGTAGGGATGGAGTAGGGATGGAGTAGGGGCACAGGGACCCCATGGGCAGGATGGTGCAGGGATGGAGCAGGGCCGGACAGGGACCCATGGGCTGGGGGTGGATACTCACTGATGAGATGTGTGGATGTTGGGGCCACAAAGAAGTCAGGCAGGTAGAGCCACTTGATGAACGCTGAGTTGATGGGAAGATTCCGGCTCCAGCGCCATGGATAGTCTGGGGGTGATGGACACACTCAGTGCCAGCCCTGGGACATGGACCTGTGCCTCCCTGACCCATACAGAGCCCAGATGCTCCCACCCCATCCCCTTACCCACGCAGAGGGCAGGCGGCATGCCCACACACAGCAGGTACTGTGTGATGAGGAAGACCACGAGGAAGAGGCAGTACTTGGGCCAGAGGCTGGCGATGGCCGCGCGCCGGCGCCGCGTCAGGATGACGACGAGCCAGCATCCATGCAGGATCACCATGAAGTTCATCCGCTGCCCGATCACATTCACTGTCATCAGGAAGCAGATCTGGGAGCAGGGAGGATGCAGAGGCTCAGCTATGGGGTGATGTGAATGGTTGGACCCCCACCATAGGACCTGCTCCTTACTTCCAAGCCAAACTTGTAGTAGAAGTAGTTGAGGAAGTATTTGGCACAGCTGATGAGGCCGTGGTCGAGGTGCTCACGGTTGATGTCCTCAAAGATGGTCTCGGTGACAGGGGCCACCAACTGGTGCTGCTTGCGGTAGTACTCCTGGCGCCGGTACACCACAGCCTCCAGCACCAGCAGCACCAGCACCAGGAGGTGGTTCTGGTGGGGAAAAGGGATGCTCAGGACCATGGTGAGTCCCTGAGCATCCCCATAGATCGGGTGTTCCAGGCTCACCTGGATGTAGCCCAGGCTGGGGGACCCCTTGCGGATGCCAAACCAGTTAGCAGGGTCCAGGGGGCCATAGTACAGCGTGGAATTGCTCATCTCCTCCGGGGTCAGGTTGGTGCTGTTGTATAGGGGCTGCAAAGGGGGTACCACTGGGTGTCAGCACCCTCACCCCTGCTGCCAGACCCCATTTTCAACCAGGGACCCCCCCACGCTGCCACAAGCACCCCAAGAACCGCACAAGTGGGCACCTGGGTGCAGTTGCTGGCGTACTCATTGGGGTCCACGATCTTGAGCTGGTAGAGCATCTTGCAGACGATGATGATGCAGGTCCAGACGGTGGAGAGGCAGGAGGCCATGTGTCGGAAGCGGCAATAGGGCATGGCAAAGGCCCATAGCAGCACCAGCAAGAAGTTCATCAGTGATACCTGGCACAGAGGATGCGTTAGCACCATGGGGTACCTGTCTGAGCCCCCCCAAACCCGGTGCCCCATAGCTGGTACCTCTTGCAGGGCCACCCATACGGCATAGAGAGCCACCAGTTTGACCATGTGGAGCTCCAGCAGTCGCACCACAAAGACCTGTCCACGGGTCAGTGTGTCTGAGAAGGTCCAACCCAGCACGATCAGGCGCTCCAGCACCAATCCCCATTTGGAGGGCACTGTGGGGACATGGAGCATCATGGATGGGATTGGGGGACACCCCAGCACATCCTGGCCTCCTCCCCATATGTGGAGGACACCCTGATCCAGTCCCACAACCTCCCACACCTGAAGGATGCCACAATCCATCTCCGTTACCCTCCCAGGTACTTCCTGGCTCAGATGATACCCTAAATCCATCCTCATATTCTCCTGGGCTTGAAGGACACCCAAATCCATCCCTGCACCTTCCTGGCTTGAAGTATGCCTCAATGTACCCCTGCAACCACCTGCTCCTTCCTGACTTGAAGCACACCCCAATGCATCACCTGGAGGACACCCCAAACCATCTCTGAACACACCTCAGACTGTTCCTGGCTTGGAAGCTACCCAAACCCATTCTCGGATCCTCACAGGAGAGTAACCCAAATCCATCTCCCTACCCTGCCAGTGCCTTCCTGGCTTGGAATATGCTCCAGTCCATTCCCATATCCTCCTCCAGCCCCTTCCCGGTTTGGAGGACACCCATCCCACCCCATTCTCCCCCATCCCTGCATGTTAGGTACCCTGTGATGTAGTGTCAGCATCACCCATCCCAGTGCTGTCACCATCACTGGTCCTGGCACTGTCAGCAGCAACCACATCCCGCAGCAGCCTGCTTCCATGCAGCTCCTCAGGCCTGCAGGGAGGAGGGCTCAGAGTGGGAATGGGGGGCTCAGGGTGCAGGGGGGTCACCCCAGTGTGGGGCCCTACCTGGGGATGTGGTAGGATGCTGCACTGGAAGCAGGGATGCGATCCAGGTCCGTGAGGCGCATGAAGGGGCGATGGAAGTAATGGAGCTGCAGGATACAGGCCAGGAGGAAGAAACCTGGGATGAGGGTGCTGGAGAAGAGCTCGGAGACACTGAACTGCTCCAGGCCCAGGTCACCCAGCCTGGAAAGGGAAGAAAGGGTCAGTGTGGAGCTGTATCCATCCCACCCTGCATGGGCACTGAGCTGCCAGCCGGGCTCAACCCCATTCCCCATGCACAACATATGGGGCTAGAGGCAGCGGGTACCCTCGGTGGTGTGGGGACACTCACTGCTCATCCGTGAGACCAGTCAGGTTCCTCCAGTACATGGGGAAGTCCTCGAATTGGAAGGTATAGACAGCGATGAGCACCAGCATGGTGTACGCAACCACCAGCCACCAGAAGCCCTTCAACACCTTGCGCCATAGGCTGTAATACACCTGTAGGGATGGGGACATCAGCGGGGCCACACCGGGGATGGGGATGAGGACATGGATGTGTCCCTGACCCCCTTACCTGGAAGAGGGTGATGCAGAGGAGGAAGAGGAGCATGTAGACGATCTTGTATACAACGAGGCGCCCGGCGAAGCTGACCACGATGAACATGCCAGCGCACACACAGATCCAGTACTTGGCATAGAAATTCCTCACCAGGCCCCCCAGTGCCTTCAGCACATCCCCCTGACGGCTGCTGTCTGCGAGGCAGGAGGGGGCTGCAGGATGTGGGGGACCCCCTGGGTGCTGCCTGCATCCCAGAGGATGCTCAGCACTGGTGGGTGATGCTGGGACCCCTCACCTATGTCCAAGATGGTCACCTCTATGAGTGGGGTGGATGGAGACCTCCTTGTGAGCAGCTTCTCCTTAACAGAGCGGCGCAGCAGCAGCCAGAAGGTGAGGGTGAGCAGGAGCTGTAGGGACAGGCAGTGAGCAGGGACAATGTGCAGGTGGGGACAGGGATGGGGACAGCACCAGACTCACCTTAGCCCCCAGATCCAAGCAGGGGTATTTGGTGTGCACCAGCCCCAGCTGCTCGAAGCTGATGAAGCCAACACGGGTGGGCAGCTCGGAGGCCAGCTCCACGCTCCAGATGTACTGCAGGGTGCAGAGGGCGATGCCATAGAGCAGCAGGAACGGTGAGCAGAGCATGGCAAAGTGCCGCCGGTTCCGCACCGTCCAGATGAGGCAGGACCAGAGCAGCAGCACGAAGGTCAGCCAGCTGTGGTAGGTGATGCTCCACACCTAGAGGCAGGCAGGATGCGGCCATCTGCATGGCATCAGGCCGGGGAGTGCCCCCCGTGTCCCCCCACTCACCATCATGGCAATGAGGGCACAGACGTAGCTCTGCTTCATGATGACATGGCCCAGGGTGTGCAGGAGCAGCCACTGCGCCGGACGCTTCCTGCCTGGCCATGGGGAGGGGACATTGAGCTGAGCCCCAGCACACAGACAGGGCATGGGGATGGCTTACATAGGACAGGCTTACCCGGCTGTGCAGGGTTGCCCATGATGTGCACAGTGCAGTTCTCAGCCCCACCGCCTGGCTTACCCGTGTTGGACAGCATGGGCTGGGGGGACAGAGAGGGCTCAGAGCCACCCTGGCACCCCCAGGGCACCCCAACTCCCATCCCACCACAGCTTGGGCATCACTTGTGGGGCACAACACCCCCAAACCCACCTTGGTGTCCTCAGCCACACCATCAGTGTCCTTGGGCCAGCTCTCCATCTCCACCAGCTCCTTCGATAGGAACCTCGCTGCCGGCTGTGCCAGCGCCGCGGTTCTCTGCCAGGGGCAGGAGCCAGCTCAGGGCACAGCACTGATGCCAACCGGGGACCCAACCCCTTGAGGAGGCCCCTTCCAATGCTACAGACCCCCCACATCCCCTCCAATGGGCACCCCAGTGCCAGGGCTGGGGCACCCACAGCTGCAGGGCACACCAGGCATGGGCACGGGGGCTGGCTCAGCCCTGCAGCCCCTCACCCTGGCATCCAGCCGGCGCAGCTTCATCAGCGTGGCCATGGTGAAGTAGAGCAGGAACAGGATGCCAGGGTTGGCATAGACAGGCCAGGGGTGGCTGGTGTTGAGCTCCAGGATGTTGGGCTTGGAGCAGTTGAGGTATAGGACGATGTCCTTGAAGCCGAACAGCCTGTGGGGATGGAGCGGATCCCATTACCATCCCAGCCATGAGCCAGGGTCATGGCACAGCACCGTGCCCAACAGCACAGCACCCTCAATGGGGACTCACCGTGCCCAGAAGGTGGGAGGCGGATAGACCCCCTGGAAGAAGGGTGCCTGGTAGATGAAGAGGCAGAAGAGGTGGCACGCAGCATAGATGCAGACGATGATGCAGGTGGTGTTGAAGGCTCGGCAGCTGCTGGGGAGGTGGCAAGCCCACCACGTGCACATGCCCACGAACAACAGGTAATAGACACAGGAGGAGGCGGAGGGCAGGGTGATCCCTGGGGAGCAGCACCCATGGGTAGTCAATGGGCAGCCGAGCATCACCTTCGACCAAGCATCCCCTTCGACCAAGCATCCCCCTGGACCAAGCATCCCCCTGGATCAAGCATCCCCCTGGACCAAGCATCCCCCTGGATCAAGCATCCCCCTGGACCAAGCATCCCCCTGGACCAAGCACCCCCTTTGACCAAGCATCCCCCTGGACCAAGCATCCCCTTGGACCAAGCATCCCCTTCAACCAAGCATCCCCCTGGACCAAGCATCCCCCTGGACCAAGCATCCCCTTGGACCAAGCATTCCCCTGGACCAAGCATCCCCCTGGACCAAGCATCCCCTTGGACCAAGCATCCCCTTTGACCAAGCATCCCCCTGGACCAAGCATCCCCCTGAACCAAGCATCCCCCTGAACCAAGCATCCCCTTCAACCAAGCATCCCCCTGAACCAAGCATCCCCCTGAACCAAGCATCCCCTTCAACCAAGCATCCTCTTGGACCAAGCATCCCCCTGGACCAACCATCCCACCCTGCACTGAGCATCACCTCCACCAGTGTGCCCACCGAGCCCCCCACATCCCATACCCACCAGCCAAAGCCAGCAGTGTGATGGCCATGGCCTTCCCTGTCTCCCATAGCAGCCAGTGAGCCGTCACCCGCAGCCTGGTGCTCAATGGTGTGTCCATGTCGGCCGTGCTGTCCTGCTGCTCCACATCCTCCTCTTCCTGCTGCCAGGAAGGAGACAGTGGTGTGAGCCCCACAAGCATCCCATTAGATCCATGCTGCTCCTGGCTGTGCCTCAGTTTCCCCACTCAATGATGGATGGACACCGTGTGGGCACACAGCCCAGCACCTGGCTGTGTTTATCTCATTAGCTGCTTGGAAAGCTCCAAAAAGCCTCCGAAGGGCTGTTTTTCTTGGCACTGGCACCCGGGTTCCCAGCACTGAGCTCCTTTCCAGGCTGGCCCCGTGCTCATGGCAAAGGCATCCGCATCGCCCAGTGCTCCGGTTACAGCCCGTCCATGGCTGCAGATGGGCAGCCGAGCACCCACCACGACAGCGGGGAGCACCCCAAAAGGTGTTTGCTGAGTCAGGGGTGCCATTGGTTGTGTGTGTCTGGATGTGCCATGAGTACCACGGCACAGCACCCATCCATGCACCCTGCTGGTGAGCTCAGCTTGGGTAGGAGCACCCCACAGCTGCCCATCCCACTGCCCTTCCTAACCCCATGGGTTACCAATGGTGCCAGTCAGACCCAGGGATGCTCCCCCTGGCATCCCGGTGCTGTGGGGTTGGGCTGCTTGCCGCAATCCCTATGGCAACACAGGAGCAAACACGAGCCCTCCTCCGCGGCTGAGTCACCCCAGCCCATACATGATGCTATGATGATGTCTCATGATGATGTCCCAGCCCTGCCCCAGTCTGGGTCCCCAGCCACTGGGGAGGGTATGGGACCAACCGCGGTGTCCCCGGTGCAGGATGGTGATGGGTTTGGCTCTCACCCGCTCACGGGATGCCAGGGACTCCAGTCTCCGGCTGCGGATGCTGGCAGCCTTGGGGACCAGGCGACGGCACAGGCAGAGGCAGAGGGATGAGACCAGCAGGACACCGACATCGGGGGCCACCAAACGCACCGAGTTGGGGATGTCGCTCAGCTCCAGCCTGGGGCAGGGGGGGAGTGGGTCAGAGGAGGGCTCAGGGGTGTCCCCACCACCCCTACCAGTCCCCAGCCCCACATCACCAGGGTACCCTTACCTGGTGACCCCAATGTGCCGGGCGAACACCTCCCATGAGCTGCCTGCAGGGAAGCAGGAAGGGATTGAGTCCGCAGAGCCGGTTGTGAGACCACCCTAAGTATGTGCTCCCCATGGGAGACAGCCCCACATCCATAGGGAATACCCAGGATGGGGTCTGTGTGCAGTGGCACAACCTGTCCCAGTGCCCCATACTCACAGCCAGGCCCCATCATCTTGTCCAACTGGGGCAGCGTGTACAGGCATATCTGGAAAACGAGGTGTGCGAGGAGGAAGATGATGCTGATCCCCAGGAGGGCTTTGAGGAGGCGGATGGTGTGACCTGTGGGACACAGGTAACCTGTCACCCATCGTCCAAGGGGGTCTGGGGAGCACCAGCATCCCAGAACCCTTGGGAAGAGCTGGGAAGGGTGAAATGCAACTGTGCCCAGAGATGCCAGGGGTCTGCCCCAGGAACATGGTCATACAATCATACACTCATAGAGTGGTTTGGGTTGGATGGGAGCTTAAAGCTCATCCAGTTCCAGTTCCCAGCATGGGCAGGGACCCCTTCCACTGGAGCAGCTGCTCCAAGCCCCTGTGTCCAACCTGGCCTTGAGCACTGCCAGGGATGGGGCAGCCACAGCTTCTCTGGGCACCCTGTGCCAGCGCCTCAGCACCCTCACAGGGAGGAACTCCTTCCTTATCTCCAACCCTGTTTCAGTTTGAACCCATCACCCCTTGTCCTATCACTACAGTCCCTGATGAAGAGCCCCCTCCAAAGTCCTGGGTCCCACCATGTGCACATCTCACTCTGCACCAGCAGAGCTACAACCCACTCTTCCCACTACATTACTGGGAAACTGAGGCACAGGCAATGCAGGCAGCATAAGCTATGGGACCACACTCCTCCCCTTCACCCCAGCAGCATCCTCTGACCCAGCTGCACCAAGCCTTTCCCTGGCCCCACTGCACAGAGGCCAGTGTTGGGATGCAGTTCCCATCCCCATCCCTCATGGAACACCCCGTGGGTGGGCGCCAGGGGGTCCCCCACACCATGATCCCAGTCAGACCTTCCACCAGCTGCATCCATGCCCCCATCCCAATGGGATTCCTGGGCCGAGTGCCTGTTTTCCTTGCCTCGGGACAGGCAGCGAGCCCACCCCAGCTGTACACCGGATAGGAAGGGGGGGTCAGGGCCAGAACCCTTCCCTCTGCTTGTTTGTTCCTGTAAAGCTGTGTCAAGACTCAGCTCCGGAGCCCATTAAATATTCAGAGGGCAAAGCTTTTATCCATGGCTTGTGTTACAGCACAGCTCAGCCTGGCCTGGCACTATGGGCACCCAGTGCCCACCATGGGGACACAGGGCCCATGTACCCACCATGGGTGCTGCCCACCATGGGGACCCAGTGCCCACCATGGGGACACAGGGCCCATGTACCCACCATGGGTGCTGCCCACCATGGGGACCCAGTGCCCACCATGGGGACACAGGGCCCATGTACCCACCATGTACCCACCATGGGTGCTGCCCACCATGGGGACCCAGTGCCCACCATGGGGACACAGGGCCCATGTACCCACCATGTACCCACCATGGGTGCTGCCCACCATGGGGACCCAGTGCCCACCATGGGGACACAGGGCCCATGTACCCACCATGTACCCACCATGGGTGCTGCCCACCATGGGGACCCAGTGCCCACCATGGGGACACAGGGCCCATGTACCCACCATGGGTGCTGCCCACCATGGGGACCCAGTGCCCACCATGGGGACACAGGGCCCATTCACCCACCATGGGTGCTGCATCCCCTGTGCCCCCCATGTGTGCCCCCCATGCCCAGCAGGGCGGAAGGGCTGCTCCTGGTCCATCCCTGCCCACCCGATGGGCACAGCCCAGCCCTGAGGTTTCTGGTTAATAAGGCTGGGGCTCAAAACTGACCGTTTTGGAGTGAAAGGACTATTAATAGCCACGCTGGGCTATAATTAACAGAGCCAGGAGCCACACTGCCTGACCAGGGGGAAACCGCAGGGCATTGAGGGCAGGTACCCACTGCATGGATGCTGGCAGCATCCTGCTGCCCACCCTGCACCCCATGGTGAGCCCCTTACCTGCGGTGGAGCCCTGGCTGGGCCCTGGGAACCAGGGCAGGAGCAGCAGGAAGATCAGGTACACGAGGGAGAGGACATTGAAGCGGAACAGGCAGGCTGCAGGCAGAGGTACAGGCAGGGTTAGTGTGGGGCACAGGGAGGCTGCATCCCCTCCCGTCCAGGACCCCAATGTGAGATGCACCCCAGTGCTATGTGTAACCCCATAGGTGGTCTCAGCCCCCCCAAAGGTGCCCATGGGGAGAGAGGAACACGGGCAGGAGCCATGGAGCCCACGTGTGGCACAGGGATGGGGGGACACTGAGGTCTCAGACAATGGGGAATGATGGGATCCATGACCGGAATCCGCTGCTATTCCACACTGGTTCTGCAGGGGCCCCGACCCACAGCCCATCCATGCACCCGGTGCTGCCCCGGCCACGCCACCACCTCCTCGCCTATATTTAACCCTAAATTACAGCTCGCTCCGTGCAGCCGTCGGGGGCAGTGGGGCCGGGAGGGGGGGGACACAGACGGGACGGGGGCAGCTGCCGTCGGGGAACGCGGTGTCCCCATCGGCTCCACGCACAGCCCGAAGGATGACTGACACCGGCACATGCACGACCCGCAGATGGGCACGGAGGGGCAGGCGCGATGCCGCGGTGATGGGCACGGCCCCGGCACCGGATCGGTGCCTGGAAACAGGGGAGAGGAGGCATTGGGGGGTGCATAGAATGGGGGTGGCTTCAATGTGTGACTGTGCCGAAGGTATTCCTGTGTCCTCTCCCATGCAGACCAAAGGGATGTGGCACCCCTGCCCCATTCCGGATAGGAGGTGGGACCCCCATAGGGCAGCATGGAGATGGGACAGCCACATGGAACCAGTGCTGGGGACCCCAGCTCTGCGTCCCCACAGCAGGGACTTGCTCCCGTCGGGAATGGGATGAGGCAGTGAGGGCCGGGAGGACCCATAGGGCTGTGGGGTGGGGGGGAGTGAAGGGGAGCCAGGCTGGGAGCCAGGGGACGTGCTCGGCCCCGCCAGCCCGGCGCGGCCCTTCCTGTGTTTACGAGGTTTCAATGGGGCAGCACATCCTGGGGCGAGCAATGGGGCGGCCGTCGGGGACACGGCACAGCCCCCGGGAGCACCCCGGGGATGGGATGGGGTGGACGGGACCGGAGGCACCCGGGGCACGTCCCACGCAGCGCCCGTCGGGGCCAGCGCTGGCCCCGGCTCCCATAGGGCACGGGCAGCCCCGAAGCACCGGTGATGGGCGCAGGGGCACCGGGACCGAGGCAGCCGCCGCCTCCCCGCACGCTGCTGGCCGCGATCCGGAGAACCATGATCTCATGGAGCAAATATTCCCCTTCCCGAGCCAGCGGGGCCGAGAGGAGCCTGCCCCGCACGGGGGCGAGCGCTGCTCCGGATGGTGGGGGGAGACACACAGCCCCATTGCGGACACCGGCACCTCCATCCCAGCGCCGACCCCTGCCCAAAGCTGCGTCCTTCTGGGTTAGCCATGGGCGCCCTATGGTGATGGTGGCATAGGGGGGACCATTGGTGTCCTTCTGGCAGCGCCATGGGTCTGCATGGGAGATATGGGGGAGAGGGGATGGTGGGTACCACAGGGAGACCCATGGGTATTACTGGCCACTGTGGGTTTATGCCACTGGCATCAGACCCCGGGACTAGGGACAGAGCAGGCATCCTGGTGGCAGTGGTTTGGGTCACCTATGGCACTAAGAAGGGCTGGCAGCAGCTACTGGAAAGGCAGAGCACCCACAGCACCCATGGGACCCTGTGGCTGTTGGATCCCCCATCACCCCAGTGAGACAAAGCCCCTCAGGGTGGTCAGTGCTCATTGGCTTCAACCAGCCTTGAATGGGATGTAAAAGGGGGGAAGCAATGTGGTGATGGTGATCAGCCCCCAGCAGGGCACAGCCCCCTTTGTGAGCACCACGGTGCCCAGCTTTGTTCCCACACCTTGGCAGGGCCGGCTGCACCGGGGTGTGGGTGCTCCGTCCTGCATAGGCAGAGGAAACCAGTTCCCTTCAGTGCTGACAGTGGAGAAAGTGCCGGCGTGGGGAGAAAAACCAGTTTGGCTTGTGGGGAGAGCAGCCCCATGGCGAAACCCGCCCTCCATCCCGCACCCAGGTCCCCACTGGGAGCCAGGCAGGAGGGTGGAGGGCACCCACTGTCCCCATCCCCATGCAGGCAGCACCCATTACACCCCATGGTATCGCCTCTGCTGCACACATGGGGCAGGATCCGGCCCACACTGAGCGTCCCCATAAGGTTATCCTGGATCTGCATCCGATCTCCATCCCTGTGATCCTGTGAGCAGCAGTGATCACACACTGCTGGGAGCACTGGAAACATGAGGGATGTTAATGTGCCAGGAGCAGGATAAACCACAGTGCTGGGTAAGATGTGCCGGTTCCCTTCATGCCAACCCTTCATCTCCTTGTGGGAAGGGAAAGGGGGGCACTGGGGAACACTGGGGACCACAGGGACCTGGCATGGAGGGTGAGGGCACACAGCGAGAGCCAGCATTAGGGTTTATCCCATTGTAGTTGGGATGCGGAAGAATGGGAAGGGGTCTTTGAGTGCAGCCCCCTCCCATGCCCCAACACAGGGAGAGATCCTTATCCAGCCGGGATCCCCAGTCCCCACCGCAATGAGGCAGCCCCATAACAGCACCCACCCCACCATGCACCACTCAGTGCCCACACACTGATTGGCATCAGTGCAGCCGCCGGCTCTGTGGGGACCTGCAGCGCTCAGGATTAATTAGCAGAGCTCTTTAATTCCCTGCTATGTTCACACAGACCCGTTACCTGCGGCCGCAGCCCTAAAGCTCTGCCAAGCCACCACCGGCTCACCAGCACCAGCTGGGGTACCCACATAGGGTCCCTATGGCATCACTCTGCACCCAGGACCCTGCTCCCTGCACCATGAGCCCCAACCACAGCATCATTCCCATCCCCACGGCAATGAGCCCCTGGGTGGGCAGAACCAGCCCCATTCCCGGCTCCTCTTTCCGGTTGCAGCCCCACCAGCCCAGCCACCGTATCCTGTTTGTGTGGAAAGTCAACCCCAATCCTGCCTGCGCCAGGCCCTGCTCCCCAAGGAATGCCGTAGGAGCTGCCCCGGGAGGGCACCGGGATCGGTGCCAGCGGTGCCACGGATGCCAGGCTGGGAAATCCCAGCGGCTGGCCAGCAACACTGTGGATGCAGGGATACCCCTTCCATAGCACACAAGGATGCAGCCCCTACATCAGGCACACGGTGGGGGGGCACAGCCCATGCCAAGGGGATGGAGCAGCCCTCAGGACACCCTAAGCCATGATCTAAGCAGTGGGATGCCCCCGCTTGCACATTCCCATTGCACATCATATGGGGGCATTCCCCAATCCACCATAACATTCCCTATGCACATCCCAGTGCCATGACAATGCCACCATACAGCAGTGTCCAAACACCCACTTCCCCCCCCACCCAGGCTGTACCCCTGGGGAGCCCCCACAACATCACTGCCTCAATAAGGCAATGTGGGGCTTTGGGAAAGGTTGGATGCCAGGGAGATGGGCACCCTGAGGAGACGATGGGCACCATGTGTGAAGCTGATGGGCAGTGTCCATGCAGGCTGCAGGCAGCCAGCCCTTGGCTCCCATCCCCCTGTGCGCAGGGGAGGAAGCAGCAGTTATTGCTCTTGGAGGCAGCAGTGGCTGTTTCTGTTTGTTTTTTTATGTATTTTTATATATTTTTTTTCCTCCTCTATTTTATTTCCCTTTGCTTTATAAAAAGCACCTGACCGCAGGAGGCAGACGGCTGCAGCCCACACTGCTGCCAGCACCGCCTGGGTACCAGCACCGCCGGGGTACCAGCACCACAGGGTACCAGCACCACCGGGGTACCAGCACCACAGGGGTACCAGCACCGCCTGGGTACCAGCACTACAGGGGTACCAGCACCGCCGGGGTACCAGCACCACAGGGGTACCAGCACCACAGGGGTATCAGCACCACCTGGGTACCAGCACCACAGGGGTACCAGCACCGCCTGGGTACCAGCACCACAGGGGTACCAGCACCACAGGGGTATCAGCACCACCTGGGTACCAGCACCACAGGGGTACCACCACCGCCTGGGTACCAGCACCACAGGGGTACCAGCACCGCCTGGGTACCAGCACCCTGCGGCACCCACACAGGGCCCCCCAGCACCCTGCCACATCCTGAGGCCATGTCCTCACCTCACCCCAGGTTTGGGGGGCACCGCAGCATTAAGGGGCTGCCACCACCACCCATTGCTGGGTGTACAACCAGGATGTCACCAACACAGGGTCCGGAGCTGCCCCATGATGGGCACTGGTGGGAAGGCCCCGCAGGCTGTGCCCACCCTGCATTCCAGCACGGATAGAGCCCCATGTCCCTATGCTGGGTGGGATACGCATCCCATGGCACACATGGGAGCCGCACCATGGGGGTCCATGCCATGATCCCACCCCAAGCCATGCAATGAGCCCCAGCCCTGCCCCTGCAGCCGCTGCCAGCAAACATCCTCCGGATACTTGGGAAGAGCCGGATTGCTGCGGAAGGAAGGGCTGCATTGGGTCGTGCTCTGGGCTCTTCCTCCCCCAGGTGCAGCAGAACGAGCCACGTCCCCCCCGTGCCTCAGTTTCCCCTCTGCGCAGGATGAGGCCCCATTGCCTCTTCACCCACCAGTTTTGGGCATGAGCAAGGGGGAGCTCTGCCCCATACCCACGTTAGACCAAGCCCCCCATAAGTACCGCACCAACAGCACCGGCAGTGGGATGCAGGATGCAGGTCCCGTGCCAGGACGGACCAATTTGGTGCAATTTGGGGCCAAATCAGCAGAATTGGGGCACAAGGGCCCCATGCACCAGACCGCGCCCATAGGGCCACGTGTCGCCCCATGCACCCATGGGACATGGCCGGTAGCTCCCGTGCCCCACCGGGGCCTGGTGCGAGCGGCTCCCGTCCCCCCCCCCCAGCCCCATAGCCGCGTTGTCCGCCCGTGGGCAGGGTTATAATTAACCTCCTCGCATCCTGCGCCATGCACTGAGTCACTGCTCAGAGCCCGGAGCAAACAGAAGCTCTTCCAACAGTCACCGACTTCCTCTGCCAGCACCGCATACACCGGCCCCGTTCCCCCTCGGTACCACCGGACACCCGTCTGGTTGTGGCTCCACACATCACCCTCACTCAGGGTGACAGCACCCAGGGGGTGACAACACCCAGGGGGGTGACAGCACCCAGGGGGTGACAGCACCCGGGTGTCCTCCCACCCCTTCCCCACGCTGCAGACACCCCAATACGGGTGTGCGAGCCCGACAGCGGCACAAGGAGCACGTTGAGCAGCCCTGGTTACACGGAGGGTTTTCCTTTACGTCTAAGTGGAGGTAACCGGAGCGGCCCCGACCAACCGGGGCTCAAAGAGCCGATTCTCGCCCTGCTCGTCCCAGGACACGGGTATTTTCCAGGCCGGTGGCCAGACGGTTACCGTGGTGGGTGGCGCATCTGCCTTCAAACCCACCGCTGCTTCCAACGGGCTGGAAGTGGGTGCCTGGTGCCCCCCGTTCCCCGACGGCCGGGATGGGTGCGAGCTCCCCCCCATACCGAGCACTGAAGGACCCGGGTGCTCAGCACCCTCCTCACCCCCTCCACCATACGAGTCAATGGGGCGGCCGCTGTGCCCCATAGGGTTCGGCCCCACTGTCCGCTCACACACACCCGGCGCTGCCCCACGCTCGGCCCGGAGGAGGCGCAGCGCTTCCCGAGGGCTCGGTCCCGTATGGGGCTATGGGGTGTGGGTTGGACCCACCCGTCCCTCCACCGCCCCCCCCAGCACCGGCACCGGTGGGAGCCCCAAACGGGGCCACGGTACTCACCGGCGAGCAGGGCGAGCGGCAGCAGCAGCCAGTACAGCCCCGCGTACAGCACCCGCCGCTCCATCGCTCAGGCCATGCCCCACAGCACACCCGTTCCGCTGCCCGGTCCCGGAGCTCCGCGCACGGATCCTCCGCCCCACAGCCCTTTATAAGCGGCGCCGCCCGCCCCCCTGTGGGGCTGGCCCGGCTCGGCACGGCTCGGCCCGGCTCCGCGCTGCCCGGTACGGCACGGCCCGGCACGGCCGCCCCCCCCAGCGCCGCACAACGGCACTGCAGGCGGCTCCGCTGCCGTGAGTTGTCCGGTCTCAGCCCCGACGGCAGCGGGGGGGGAACCGGAGCCGGTGGGGAAGGGAAGGGGGGAGCCCACAGACCCCCGTTACCGGTGGTGGCAATGGGGGGTGAGGCCATCTCCAGTATTAGGTATGGAGAAGGAGCTGATGCGCTTCCTGTTTGCTCCACAAACACCAGTTGAGGCCTGTTTTTAGGGCCGGTGGTGCCTGCATGGAGCCCTGCAGCCGGGATACGGGATGGGGAGCTGGGATGTGGTGCCCTGGAGCACCCCACTGTGTCCCCCCAGTGCATAGCCATGCACCCATGGGTGCTGGAGGGAGGGGAGCTGGGTGCCAGCACCGGCCCCTACCAGGAAGCATCAGCCCATGGAATTCTCTGCATTCTTTGGCTTTCCCTGTTTGTTTCTGAGCACTGAATAACCTGGATCCCAGCCTGGACCTGCTTCCCACCTGGGTGAGCTCCGCTCCCATCCTCGGCTTCCTATGGAATGCTCAGGGCTCTTTCCCCCTTCCCATTGGTGCCAAAGCTGCATCCATGCGGACACCAGTGCCCATCAGCCCCCCCAGCCATAGGCAGGTTGGGCCTGAGGACCCCCAAACACACACATCCAGGTGAGTGTTGCTCACAGCCCCTTATGGGAGCAGGAATGGGGTGTGAGTGCCCAAACCACCCCCAGCATCCTCACAGCAGGGATGTGACCCCTCTGCCAACCGCATTGATCCTCATTGCCCAGATCCATAGGGATTTACTCCTGTAAATTAAACCATTGTCAATGCTGAGCCATGGAGCTCGGCATCAACCTCACATCCATGGGACCCGGGCATAGGAATTACCCCTGCAGCCCCCCTATCCACAGTGCACCCCAAAGGGTGGTACCCGGCCCCATGCACTGCAGTGGGGTGGGGATGGAGGCTGTGCCAGTCAATAGGCACCAGGAACAGGACCCCAGAGCCCTGCCTTGTGCACCGGATCCGGCCCAGCTCCACTTTGCTGGCCTGGCTCAGGCTTTAAGGGAAATGAGAACCAAGCAGCCCTGTAAGTGCTGTGGGCACGGCCTGAGTGCACCGGGAGGCGTTTTATGGCCGAGCAAAGCTTCCCTATGTCCGGGCAGTGCCATTAGCACACGGCTGTGCTATGGGGCAGGGGGATGATGGGGCCGTGGGGAGCCCCACAGCCCCTGCTCCCACTGCTGCCCTGGAACCATGGGCTGAAGGAAGGGGCCTCAAGGGGTGCCACGACCACCCCAGTGAGATCCACCCCACAACCACCCCACAGTCGTACTGGGGAGAGCAGGTTCAGGGGTGACCAGCGGCCATGGGGCTGCCCCACACCAGCACCCATGGGGCTGCCCCACACCAACACCACCTCAGACACCCTTTGCTCTGGTTCTGCCCCACTCCCCATAACCAAGGCCTCCCCAGTTCACATCCATGTAGGGCCGGGGCACAGGGGACACTACCGGGACCCCAAGACCGGACACTCCCCCCTGAGCTCCTTGACCCCCCATAGGCAGCAGCGCCATAAAGAGACGCGGCGCCTTTAAGACCCGTGTGGCGCCAATTTCTCCCCACGTGACCGCGGTGGGCGGAGCTACGGGCGCGCGGGTTCCCGCCAAGGAGCGGAGGTTTTGGCGCGGCCGCGGCTCCACGTGAGGGGACGGCGCTGGGACCGGATCCACACCAGTACCGGTAGCGTTACCGGTACCAGCATCGTTACCGGTACCAGCACCATTACCGGTACCAGCACCGGTATCATTACCGGTACCCGCAGCCATCATGGCCCAGCTCCGCCTCACCGACTTCTTCACCCGCACCAAAGCGGCCTCCTCAGTCCCGGTCAAGCGCAGCCGGCTCAAGGACCCCATTACCGGAGCCCCGGAGCCCCATACGGAGCAGTACGGGGATGGGGCCGTGCTCCCCCCCTCACCGCACACCCCGGCCCGCGGACGGACCCCGGCCCTGCGGGGCCTGGCGGGCAGGAAGCGGAGCCGCAGGGAGATGGAAGCGGAGCCGGAGCACGGGGGGTCCTGCGGGAGAGCGGTGAGGAAGAGGCTGGAGCTGCACCGGGATGCGGAACCCATGGCGCAGGTGGGGAGCGGCGGGGGTCGGGATGGGGATGGGAGTGGGGATGGGAATGGGGATGGGGATGGGAATGGGGATGGGGATGGGGATGGGGAGGGGATGGGGATGGGAATGCAGATGGTGATGTGGTCTGGGAATGGGGATGGGGGATGTGAAACCCGGGCAGCATCTCTGGAGCGGCCCCCCCCCCATCCTAATACAGCCGCCCCCCCCCCAGTGCGGGACCCCCATTCTGATGGAGACATCCCCAGGTTGCTCCCTGCCCCTAGTGCACCCCCCTATATTGCCCCCGTTTACCCCCATAGGGACACCATTGATGGGCTCTCTGTGTGCTCCCTAAGCAGCCTCTAACGCTCCTTTGTTCCCTTACAGACCCTCAGCCCCCCGTCTGCTCGTCCCCTGTGTCCGCCTGCACAGGACCTGGCACCAGAGCCCCCTGCCAGCACCAACTGCTCCCCCAGCCATGGGCAGGATGGGGCAACCGGGCGCCTGCAGCGGGTACGAGCCCAGTCCCTGCTGTCCTCTATGCCCCTTGCCCGGTGTGAACCCACATTGAGCGCATCCATCCCCATACAGGAGGACATATCCAGGCTGCAGAGCCGCCTGCACAGGATGAAGGAGCTGCCGCTGGGATCCATCCCTGCAGGGACCAGCACCGAGCTCCGGAGCCGGATGGAGCGGGTCCGGCAGCTGGAGCTGCGGGTCCGGCAGAGGAGAGCAGGCAGTGGGGCCACATCCGGAACGGAGCCACATAGGGACACTGAGGATGCGGGTCCTGTGGCTGAGGCTGGGTGAGGAGCTGCAGTGGGGATGGAGACACCAATGGGAGGGGATCGAGGGGTGGTTGGGGCTGTGGCAGCCCCATAGGGGGTTTGTGGGGGTCTTCCCACCCCATTGGGGGGTGGTTGGGGCTGGGGAAGCCCCACAGGGGGGTTGTGGGGGTCTTTCCACCCCATTGAGGGGTGGTTGGGGCTGTGGCAGCCCCATAGGGGTTTGTGGGGGTCTTCCCACCCCGTTGAGGGGTGGTTGGGGCTGTGGCAGCACTGAACTGGTCCTGTTGTATGCAGAGGGCTTTTCTGAGCATGGCCTGAGACACTGTGACTGTGCCATGAGCACTGGGGTATTGACACCCTCAGGATGGGTGACATGACCCAGGTTGCTCAGAGCAGGGATATGAGATGGGTCTCCCCTATCTAGGCTGAGCCTGCAGCTCTCAGGCTGTGAGTTCAGCCCTGTCAGCAGTGGGACCTCATCCTCTCCTGTCTCTGTCCCCATCTGCACCCTCGGGGCTGTATTCACCATACCCAGTGCCTGTTGTGTGCATGGGACCCTGACCCCTCTCCTCTCCCATCAGCAAGAAGACCCCTGCATACCAGCGGTTCCATACCCTTGCTGAGGATGTACCCCCGGGGCTCTCACTGCCCTACAAGTACCGGGTGCTGGCAGAGATGTTCCGCAGTGTGGACACCATTGCAGGGATGCTCTTCAACCGCTCCGAGACCATCACCTTCTCCAAGGTCAAACAGGGTGTGCAGGACATGATGCGCAAGTAAGTGGGCAGCCTGTTTCAGGTCCCAGTTAAAGCTATTGGGGCCAATGCCCTGTTTCAGCCTTTGGGGTTCCTGACCTATGGGTGCTGTTACAGGCAGTTTGAGGAGCGGCACTTGGGGCAGATCAAGACGGTGTATCCCACCTCCTACAAGCTGCGCCAGGAGAAGAACATCCCCTCTTTTGGCATGAAGAGGTCTGACTATCAGCTCACACTGGAACCGGTGCTGGAGGAAGGTTTGTATGGCTGTGGGGGAACCCTGAGAGCTGGAATGTGCTTGGGCCAGGTTGGGATCTGTGGATCTCCAGGGATGCTCTTTGCTCTGCTATATCTGATGCATATGGGCCTGAAGAAAACACTTTGGGGACAAGTGGGATGGTGACAGAGCAGGGATTTTGGCACCATTGAGCTCCATAGAGTGCTCTGATCATGTCCTTCCTGAGGTTTGGGGTCTGGTGTGGTGTCACCAATGTGCTGGGAGTGATGCTCATGTCTCTCTGTACAGAGGAGAAGGTGAATGGGCGCCTGCACTTATCAGCATCACGGCTGCTGCAGCGCAGGAAGGAATTCAACCGCAACCTGATGAACATTGTCAAGCAGCACCACAAGGTGAGGTCCCATACACCCCACACCCTCTGCCTGTGGGGCCTGGGGTTGCCTTGGTAACTAGGGTGGAAGGAGCAGGGTGAAGGATGGATGCTGTTGTCAGGAAGGGGGATGGCAGCTGGGATCTGTCCTGGCACTGAGTTCCTCCAAGCTATGTTCTTGCTGGGAGCAGGAGGCAATGTCCATCTCCCCATACCTGACCTACATGTGCCATGACACAGCTCTCACCCCTCTCCAGGCATTCCTGGCTGCTCTCAGCCCACCAATGGTGGTGCCAGAGGAGAAGCTGATGCGGTGGCATCCTCGGTTCAATGTGGATAAGGTACCAGACATCATCCCTGCGGAGCTGCCACGGCCACCGCAGGAGGACAGGCTCACCACGGCCCAGGAGGTGCTGAACAGGGCTCAGGGGATGCTGAGCCCCAAGGTGAGTCAGGAACAGGGTTTGGATGTGTCTGGACCTCACACCAGTCATTCCTTTGGGAAGGTGTTAATGGATAGGGGATGGGGAGGATCATTCCTGAGCAGCAAGACTGGGAGCACTATAAGATGCAGGCAGGTGGGAACCTAAACCTGTTAGTTAGGATGAGGTTTAGGACTGGCTTTGGGCTGGAGGAGCTCTCAGTACTGACTGGGGCTGGGATAGGAGCTGGAGCATCCTGATCCATACCCAGCACAGGCAGGGATGGGTCGGGAGCGCTGGGCTACAGTGTCAGTGGGGGTGTTGGAGGGGAAACTTCTCCTTCCTGCAGCACAATCGGTTCCCAGCTGTAACCCAAACCCTCCTCCCTCTTCCACATGAGCAGATGGAAAAAGCTCTTGCCAACCTGGCCTTAAGAACGGCTGAAGCTGGAGCAGGGGAACCGGTGGTTTCCAAAGCACCAGTCCCTGCCAGCACCTCCAGTGCTCTCAAAGGGGTGTCCCAGGACCTGCTCGAGAGGGTGAGTAATTCAGCCCTGGCCCTAATGCTGGTGTTATGGGGAACCTGCCCGTGTCTCACCCCATATCTCACCCCATGTCTCACCCCATATCTCACCCCATATCCTCCCATCCCAAGATCCGTGCGAAGGAGGCACAGAAGCTGCATGCACTGATGACCCGGGATGCGCAGCAGGAGCGCCGGATCGGGATGCTGCAGCGCCTGCCTTCCATGGCCCGTATCCTGCGCAACATCTTCGTGGCCGAGAAGAAGCAGGCGCTGACCATGGATGTGGCTTGTGCCCGTATGGCTGATAGCTACGAGGAGCAGATGGCTGCGGGTAGGGGAAGATGAGGGGTGATGGTGCATGGGGAAGGGGATGGTGTGTGCATGGGGAAGGGGATGGTGTGTGCATGGGGAATGGGCTATGGAATGGAGCTCTGACCACAGCGGCTGCTGCTTCTCTTTGCAGGGGACATGGAGAAACACCTGCGGCTGTTGGCAGAGCTGCTGCCCCACTGGGTGGGCATCCACACCATCAGGACGGACACCTACATCAAACTGGACAAAGGGCAGGACCTCAGGATCATCACCGAGAGCCTCACCAAGGCGGCGAAGGAGGCAGAAACCCTCTGAGCCCCACAAGGGTTGAGGCTTACCCTGTGCAATGTCCTCTCAATGTAGCAGATCCCAATGGGATCCAATGTGGGCTCATCCTCAGGGATGTCTGAGAACAAAGCGCCTTAATTCCTCTGCCAGGGTCCATGAGGACTGTAGCTCTAACCCTCAAGCTGAAGGGGGACAGTCCTGCAGCCTGGGTGACGATGCAAGTGGTGGAGAGGAGCTGTAGTAACCTCATCTCTGTTGTATTACCCTGAAGGTTTGATACAGGTTTCTTCCATTAACGGGGCTCTGTTGGGGTGGAGACAGGGTTGAGAGGGTGACGAGTCAGGAAAGGAGTGAGAGAAGAAGTCACAAATGGATGTTTTTGGAGCTCTGGGCCTTGTTCTGTTTTAAAACTCATCCCCAGCACTCGCTGGAAACAACTACAGGAGTTGTCAAAACACATTTGTATTAAATGTTTTAAATAGAGCTGACTTGCGTTAACCCAGCTCCATGAGTTCCCTTGTCTGCATTAGCACCGTGGCTCTCCAAGGCAATTGGCACCGGTTGGGAAGGGCTTGGGTCAGCATCCAGCTCCTGGAGAAACAGTGACTGGAAAATGTGAGCGTGGGTTTGCAGGGAGCTGAATGCAGCTTTTGTGCATGGGCAGCACAAGCAGCTCCCTATGGGGCAGGAGCAGGGGCAGGGGTGGGTGCAAGGGGGATCCCAAAGGAAAGCCCAGGCCACTCGGCTGGAGTGGGATGGGAAAGGGACAAAGAGGGTGCTGATGGCTGCAGTGATGCTGGCCTGGCTCAGAGCCTGGGTCGGGTCAGTGCTTGCAGTGTGTAGGGGTGGGAGCTGCCACGTCAGGAGCACCTCACTGCATCCGGAGCAGGACTGCATTGGGTTTAGTGTGGGGTTGGCATGGGATGGTGACTGATTGTCCCTTGGTCCTCCCAATGGGGACCATGCTGGACCAGGGGAGCATTCCCACATGGTTTGGAGGCTGGCAGCATCAGGCATCCCCTATAGAGCTGGCTGAGGGAGCAGGCAGACCCTCCAGGACCCTTCTTGTCCCACAGGCCAGCTGGCTGGTGCTGCTGGCAGGAGATACCCCTGTTTCCATGGAGGATATAAGCTTATCCCATAGACTGGAGTGATGTGATGCTGGGCTGTTGGCCATGCTGCATGGACCCCACTGATGCTGGGCTGTTGGCTGTGCTGCATGGACCCCACTGATGCTGGGCTGTTGGCTGTACTGCATGGACCCCACTGATGCTGGGCTGTTGGCTGTGCTGCATGGACCCCACTGATGCTGGGCTGTTGGCCATGCTGCATGGACCCCACTGATGTTGGGCTGTTGGCCATGCTGCATGGACCCCACTGATGCTGGGCTGTTGGCCGTGCTGCATGGACCCCACTGATGCTGGGCTGTTGGCCGTGCTGCATGGACCCCACTGATGCTGGGCTGTTGGCTGTGCTGAATGGACCCCACTGATGCTGGGCTGTTGGCTGTGCTGCATGGACCCCACTGATGCTGGGCTGTTGGCTGTGCTGCATGGACCCCACTGATGCTGGGCTGTTGGCCATACTGCATGGACCCCACTGATGCTGGGCTGTTGGCCATACTGCATGGACCCCACTGATGCTGGGCTGTTGGCCGTGCTGCATGGACCCCACTGATGCTGGGCTGTTGGCTGTGCTGCATGGACCCCACTGGTGCTGGGCTGTTGGCCGTGCTGCATGGACCCCACTGATGCTGGGCTGTTGGCTGTGCTGAATGGACCCCACTGATGCTGGGCTGTTGGCTGTGCTGCATGGACCCCACTGATGCTGGGCTGTTGGCTGTGCTGAACAGACCCCACTGATGCTGGGCTGTTGGCTGTGCTGCATGGACCCCACTGATGCTGGGCTGTTGGCTGTGCTGCATGGACCCCACTGATGCTGGGCTGTTGGCTGTGCTGCATGGACCCCACTGATGCTGGGCTGTTGGCCATGCTGAATGGACCCCACTGATGCTGGGCTGTTGGCTGTACTGCATGGACCCCACTGACGCTGGGCTGTTGGCTGTGCTGCATGGACCCCACTGATGCTGGGCTGTTGGCTGTGCTGAATGGACCCCACTGATGCTGGGCTGTTGGCTGTACTGCATGGACCCCACTGACGCTGGGCTGTTGGCTGTGCTGCATGGACCCCACTGCAGTGGGGAGCCGGGTCCAGCAGCCTGGCAGTCACACGCCTGCCCCATAGGGAGCTCACAGAGAGCTCCTGTTCTGCTGCTTGGGATTGAACCCTCCCTCCTGCCTGGCAGCCACCCTACACAGCCCCATAGAGCACATTACATCAAACTGCTCACAGCCTGCCCAATGCAAAGCACCATCCCCACATTCCCTGATGTCACTTCTTGGCCCTGCTCACAGCCCTGGCACTGGCATGGCTTACACAGGGCTCGCTCCCATTGCATGCAGCTGCTTTCCACGGCTCTTTGGGGTGGATTTTTCCCTTCTCCAGCTCGCAGCAGGGACCCTGTCCTCATGCCAAGTATGTGTGTGTGAGGTGCTGCCTCCCTTGGCTCCCTGCAGGGGCTGGCTGTGAAACCAGTGCCCTGGGGTAGGTTTGCTCCTAGGGGAATGGTGTTTCTCAGCATAAACTGAACAGCCCTGAAGTGGCTTTTCAGGAAACGCTGATATAAATAACTGTAATAACCCTTGCGAGTGTATGGGCAGGGTGTGCAGCATCCCTGTGCGCTGCAGGGCAAGGTGACATGGGATGCAGGGGCTTGGGTTGTGCTCCCACCAGCACTGGGCACTTCCATTGCAGCCCACAAGGACCAACCTGGGTTGTGTTAGAGCAGAGTGAAGGTAACTGCAGTGCTGAGTCCTGGCTAGTGAGGCCTTCCCAATGATGTGGGGTGGCAAAAGGGAGCTCACATCATAGCCTTGCTCTCCATTAGCAGCCTGGATTTGGACAAGACACTCAACAAGGGTAACCAATGGGTTCAGATACTGCAAGAACAGCTCTGAGACAGTCTAGAAAAGAATAAAAAGTGTTTATTTTACAAGTGAGTTCAGTCCCTGCTGGGACAGGGACACAGTCCCTGGTGTTTCCAGGCATGTGGAAGTGTTGGGATACTGAGTTTTAGTGACCGAACTGCACCATACAAGGAGGAGCATCTCCAAACCCCATGTCACCCATTACACAACCTGAGTGAGAGCTGGAGCTCATGTGTAATCTAACATGTTTTCTTTCTTCCCTGTGCCCAAAACACCCTGACACCAAAACATCCCAACAAGAACAGGCTCCAAACTGGCATTGTCCTGTCAACATCCTGGTGTCCTAAGAATGCAGCACAACAGGGATTTGCATAAGTTCCAGTATATGGGGAATTTCTGCCAACCAAAAGGTACCAGCCCTGGCTGGAGCTGCAGGCTTTGGTACGTGATGGACACAAGGGAGGTGAAGAGCCCTGAGCTTGTGCATGATCCACATCCTCACTGCCTATAACCCAGCTCTGGGATACTTCTCATGATGCAAACTGCTCCTAGGTTTGCAGATCCACTAAGGACTGATGGAAGACAGACGGCTTCTATCTCCATCTCTATCCCCTAGAACAGTCAGACTGATCCTTGTCCCATGAGGATGAACCCCATAAAGGATCCTTACACTCAACACACCTTAATCTGTGCCTTGGAAAATCAATAGGATTTGTGGTTATATAGCAGCTGGCCAGGATGAAAATCATAGGTTTCCCCCCCCAAACCCCTTTATGACATCAAGAGTCCCTGAATAAGACCCTAAACTTGAGCACAGCTCTGAGTGTGCATCCCCTAAGGAGCAGGGATGCTCCTCCTCAGTCATACTGCAGCAGAGAGTAGAAAGGGACAGACTTGAGCTTCTCTGACCCTTTGAGGAGCTTTAACTCTATGATCACCATGCACTCCAGCACCTCAGCCTTCAGCCTCTTCACCAGCTCACAGGCTGCACACATGGTACCTGCACAGCACAGAGGGAAGAGCACAAACATCACTGATGGAGCAACACCAAGGTAGGCTTCAAGCCCCACAGCTGCTCCCAATGCAGATGCATGTGGGTCACACATGCCCCATCTCACCTCCAGTCGCAAGCAGGTCATCTACAATAACCACTTTCTGTCCTGCTTCCACAGCATCGCTCTGGATTTCCAGTTCAGCCTGCAGGGTGGAAAGAGCAGATTCATTTTAGCCTTGCCTGACAGGGAAACCCTTCACACACTGCTAACACATAGTGGAATGCAGACACGTCTTCAGCAACATCAGCCTTAGCACTCAGCACCTAAAACCCCAAAAACACATACTCCAGCTACAGGGGAGTGCCATGGAAATATACAGCAGGTTAAGTGATTGCTGGGCCAACCCTCTGGCACGTCAAGAGCCTGAACATTCATCAAGTGAGTTATGGTCCCATCAGGAAACCTTATCCCAGAGCAGTTCTCCAGTGGGGAAAACCTGTAATGCACTGGGCTGGAGAGCTGTGCTTTGACAGCACCACCAAACAGGATCCAAACCATCACAGGCACGTCCTGTGTCAGATGAAGTTGTCCCACGCAGGGGTTGGCCCAACCAATCCTCATAAATAATGGTTGGGTTTGGTGTTTCTGCTGCTGGTCCCTGGTGCTGTTAGTTACCAGTGGTAGTGTGTTATTAGGATTAAACCTCTGCTCCTGAACTGGGGATGCTGCAGTGTTACGAGGGGAGCACTCGGTTCTGAAGCCATGCAATGAAGGCATTTAGTTTACAGCACTTACTGGAAGAGTGGGAAACACACTCCATGTTCATGCCCCTGAATTCAAGCCAAAGAAAGTAATTTAGCACCAAATCTTAGCACAAACCACCCCAAAAATCACAGCAGGGTTCACGGACACAAACCTTGTGTCTATGGCTCTGATGGAGCTGCCATAATGGAGCTCAGTGAGGCTCAGTGCTGCTCCTGAGGCTTGTGCCATGCCTGTAAGCACCAGCAGTGGCTGTGACACCCAGCCTGAGCATCCCCTGCTGGGTTTATCACCCCATCCCTTCACTGACACCCCCAGCCCTGCATGAACCAGCCTGGAAACCCTCTTCTCCCCCCAGGCATTACCTTGCCATACTCGAGGGCATAGGAGATGGACTCGGTTGGACCAGGAAGTTTCCCCTTCTTCCTTATCAGCACGAAGCCAATTCCCAGTCTTTGAGCCAGAGGAGGACCTATAAGGAAGCCACGGGAGTCCAAACCTATGGGGAACAGAGCAGCACAAGTACTCAGACCAGAGGCACTGAACTGGGGCTGTCTTTGCCTGATAACCCAGGTTTAACTCAGGAGGGCCTCAACAAGCTCTTAGTCACTTATTTCTGTGGCTGAAAACACAACACATGCTCCTCCACTCCAGTGCTCACCCAGATGTGCTGCTGATGGGCTCCAGGGCACCAAACCTACCCCCCCAGCAGCCTATTTTGCCTCCCTTCAGCTCTTCTTCTTGGAGATAAGCCCAGTGAAGCCCCAGTATCAGTTCAGCCACACAACCAGGGACTTTGTGCTGCAGGGGGACAGGTTTTCCTTATCACAAGGCACTTGGATGAGGTTTGCTCTATACTCCTTGAACTTTGTGCTATCACCAACCCAAGCTCTGCCTTCCCAAGCACTTTCATTCTCGGCTGTGTTCATAGGTGTGCTGCAATGTGTTATCACCACTGAGGCTGTTGCTGTTGGCCCCAGAAGGCCCCCTGAGAAGGAAAACACGCTGTAGCAGGGTCTGCCTGATGGGAGGACTATGTGAGAGCTCACAGGCATGGCTGCCTTCCTGCACTTCCTCCTCCCTTGTAATGATGAAAGCAATGGGTTACGAAATTGGCCCTGAAGTGTCATCAGATGGCGCCTGACACATCCAAACCCGGTACCTCGGGAAACTACAGCATTCAGTTAGGGTATAACCTGGTGATTATAGTGCCCAAGGGCTGCAGTATTTGCTGCCTCGGTAGCAAAGGGATCACTGCTCTCTCTCCCCCTGGACATCCTGATCCCACAGTGCTCTGTGCTGGCCTCAGAGAGGTTTCTTTACCACTCACCAGCAATGAAGTCGATTTTGGGGTGAGATACCCTCAAATGATCCTCCAGAAGATCAATCAGAGTCCTGAATGCCTCGGGATCCTTCAGCAGAGGGCTGATATCACTGCAAGGAGAGGGAGAGCTGTTAGCTACAGTCAGGGGCTGGGGTGGCCGCAGGCTGAGTGCCTGTGCTGGGGGGATGTGCATCCTGCATCCTTGTGTCCCTGGAGTGGGCAAAGGGAGGGATGGGCAGTGCGCCTGTGGCTTGGGTCCAGCTCCATCCCCATTCCCCATCCCCACTCCCATCCCCATCCCTATCCCCGGCTCCATCCCTATTCCCATTCCCCACCCCTATCCCCGGCTCCATCCCCATTCCCCATCCCCGGCTCCATCCCTATTCCCATCCCCATCCCCGGCTCCATCCCTATTCCCACCCCTATCTCCGGCTCCATCCCCATCCCTATCTCCGGCTCCATCCCTATTCCGATCCCCATTCCCCATCCCCATTCCCCATCCCCATTCCCATCCCCACTCCCATCCCCGGCTCTATCCCCATCCCCATCCCTATTCCCACCCCTATCCCCATCCCCATCCCGGTCCCCATCCCGCTCGCACCGGAAGAGCACTCCGGGCACCGGGAAGTCAGGGAATGGCCGCACTCGGTCCCGCAGCCTCCGCAGCCTCTCCTCGCTCATGGCGGCTCCGCTCTGCGCAGCTCCTCATGGCGCAGGGCCCGGCGGGCGGGGCTGAGCGGACCTCATCCTGCTCCGGTGCGGAGCGGTGCGGCCCTGGGACCGAGGCATGGGAACGGGCACACGGGGCACTGTGCGTGGAGAGGGGTACCCGGGCACATGGTGCGTGGTGCCCGTTAGACGGGGGCACGGAGATCTGGTGTCCTGGTGTCCTGCTATACTGGAGCAGGGAGCTCTGCTATCTTGGTGTCCCATTACCCTGCAACACGGAGCTCTGGTTTCCTGATGTCCCATCACCCTGGAGCACGGAGCTCTGCTATCCCAATGTCCTGCTGTCCTGGAGCAGGGAGCTCTGTTACCCTGGTGTCCCATTACCCTGGAGCAGGGAGCTCTGCTATCCCAGTGTCCCGTTACCCCTCAGCATGGAGCTCTGCTATCCTGGTGTCCCGTTACCCTGGAGCAGGGAGCTCTGCTATCCTCTTACCCTGGAGCACAGAGCTCTGCTATCCTGGTGTCCTGCCATTCTGGAGCAGGGAGCTCTGCTATCCCAGTGTCCCGTTACCCCTCAGCATGGAGCTCTGCTATCCTGGTGTCCCGTTACCCTGGAGCAGGGAGCTCTGCTATCCTCTTACCCTGGAGCACAGAGCTCTGCTATCCTGGTGCCCCGTTACACTGGGGCACGGAGCTCTGGTGTCCTCTTACCCTGGAGCACAGAGCTCTGCTATCCCGGTGTCCCGTCACCCTGGAGCACGGAGCTCTGCTATCCTGGTGTCCTCTTACCCTGCAGCACGGAGCTCTATCCTGGTGTCTCGTTATCCTGGAGCAGGGAGCTCTGTTATCCCAGTGCCCCATTACCCTGGAGCAGGGAACTCTGTTATCCTGGTGTCCCATTACCCTGGAGCAGGGAGCTCTGCTATCCTGGTGTCCCATTACCCTGCAGCACGGAGCTCTATCCTGGTGTCTCGTTATCCTGGAGCAGGGAGCTCTGTTATCCCAGTGCCCCATTACCCTGGAGCAGGGAACTCTGTTATCCTGGTGTCCCATTACCCTGGAGCAGGGAGCTCTGCTATCCCGGTGTCCCATTACCCTGCAGCACAGAGCCCTGCTATCCCGGTGTCCCATTACCCTGCAGCACAGAGCCCTGCTATCCCGGTGTCCCGTCACCCTGGAGCAGGGAGCTCTGGTTTCCTGATGTCCCATCACCCTGGAGCAGGGAGCTCTGCTATTCTGGTGTCCCATTACCCTGCAGCACGGAGCTCAGGTTTCCTGGTGTCCCATCACCCTGGAGCAGGGAGCTCTGCTATGCTGGTGCAGGGAGCACAGGCATCCCCATCACACCCATATCCCAGTGCAGGAAGCCCTGTCACCAGGATGCTCTGCCTCAACACCAGCAGAGCACAGTGCTCTGTACCCCAGTGCAGAGGCTGGTTGTCCCAGCTGCACTGGTACCCCAGTGTATGGAGCCCCAGTTTCCCCAGTGAAGAGTACTGTACCTGCAGTGTGTGGAGCTGTATGTCACCTGTGAATGGAGCTCTGGGACCCTGCCTTACCCCAGCCTGCTTTGGAAAGGAGTCCATGCCCTCCTCCATCGCTCTTCACCCCTGCTCAGTGGCTTTCACAGACAGCTTATTAGGACTACACTGTTCAGTGGTTTTCTGTCCCTCCTCACCCCTGTGAGCTCCTGCAATTGCATTCTGTGTTTGTTAAAGCCGTTGGTTTGGATTACACTCACAGGGGATGATAACAGCCAGTCTGAGTGCACTTAGTCCTAGACTAACAGCAGCTCAGCAGCTCTTGGCATCACCCATCCATAGGGCAGGTCAGGGCACTCTCACACAGCTCCTATCTCCCATCTCCTGATGAGTGAATAGCCGTTTGTCCATGCAGAATCCACTGTGGGCAGGAGACATAATCCTGCATGAGTACAGATCTGCTCTCACATTAACAAACACAAATGGGATCCAGTCCAAATGCATCCGGGCACAACCTGCTGCAGAAAGCAGAGGCAGTTTTAGCATGCAAATACCCCAAGCTCAGTGCTTGCTGCTGATAGCTGTACTGGGAACAGCTTCAGCTCCATGTGCTCCAGATACCCCTTTGGGTCTGTGTCCAAGGCATGTATACCAGCACCTATCCAGGTATTGTGCTGTGATTTGATGTGGACCCCATGGGATGGGTGCTCAGGGCTGCAGCAGCCTCATGATGAATGCTGAGCTGCTTTTGCTTATGTGTGCTGGACCAGTCACTCCCAGTAGCCCTGGGGGGGTCCTCACTGTGGTTATTGCATTGGAGGAGTTGCTGATAGGAAGGGTAACTGGTCCCCTCACCAGTTTCACTGTTACAGGTTCATATACGCAGCCTGCTTCACAAGACACCCAATTCTGCCCCACCCCAGCATCCAACACATCCTGTGTCACTGTGTCATTCCCAGTGTTTGGTGCAAACCCTTGGGAATCATTCACTGTACAATGAATCATTCACTGCGCCCAGTTCATCTATCCCCAATTCACCTCTTTAGCTGGTGTCTGCCAGAGCAGCCAACAGGCACAAGCTGAAGCCAGTGCTAAGGTTGCTCCCCTTCTTGTCAAGCTGTTACCAGAGCCTGCCCACCCCTTTCACAACCATTCCCTTACACACTAAGACTTTCCCTGAAGTCAGATTATCGCTTTGGCACCAGGAAAATCCTCTGTAGCAGCTGTTCCAGTGAGGCAACCAGGGACAAAGCCATAGCCTTCCACTGGAACAGGGGCTCTGCAACACCCTCACTCCCCCAGATGAGCTGGAAAGGTTTCTCCTGTGACCTTATCGACCATGATACTGGACAATGAGCTATTCCAGCAACTCCTTCCTGGCAAATGGAAGTGATGGAATTTGTCTGTCTACACGTGGAAATGAGCAGGAGGTGGGAAAGGGCCCTCCACTGTATGCCTGCAGTGCAAGCACCAGGCACCTCTGCCTTTTGCCTCTCACTAGTGGAGGCATAAGCTCCATCACACTGTGGCCCTCCTATGCAATCCGCACTGTTACAAACAGAAGACACCAGCCCATTTTTCTTGGGGCTAGATGAGGTCTCCAAGCCCCTCATGTCATCACATCCCAGGTAAACCCACAGCTCTCACCAGGATGAGCTGCTGAAGGCTCCCAGTGGTCCCTCCACATCCAGGAACTGGGTGAAGAAGTGGCTGGAATGATGTCTCCTCCTCTGATGCAGGATCAGGCCTCTCACACATCATCAGTTCTGCAGGAAGAGCACAAACATTACAGCAGATCAGACTTCCAATGATCCAGCTGCCAGGACCTGTGCCATGTGCCAGCTCAGGTTTATAAACCAGCATTCCTCAGGTCTCTGAACTCAGAACTTCACCTCATTAATCCTGCATTTCAAAGGATGTGAATTGCATCTACCAGTACAGACTGGTTTTTAGCTTCCAAAGTAAATCGGTTTTCCCTGTAATTGTTCAACCTTTCAAACAACAGAGCTGACTCCTACTGCAATTTCCATCTGAAAAGAACTTTCCTAGGACCAATTTCCAAATGCTGATGTCAAAGGACTTCGGCTCTGGAATATCACCAGGGAGGTGGCTCAACATCCGCTCATGGCTCAGAGAGGCTTAGGGCTGCTCTGTGCCTGGTTAGCAACCACTACCTTAGATCTGGACCCCTATAAGGGGACCCATAGGAGGGGATAGTGGTTTTGCTCTGTTTTGGACACAGAGATCATTTTAAAGTGCTCTGGCATCGTGATGCAAGAGATGTCATTAGCCAGTGAACATGGGAACTGGGGTCTGAAGTCTTGAGAGCTCGCTGTAATCAGCTGAACCAGGCAATTAGGAGAGCTGTGCTGAGTATGGAAGTTTCTGTTCCGTTACGGATTTTAAAGCTTCAGTGTGAAGTGGAACAAAATGCCCCAAATTTCGACATAACCCACAAGGGGAAAGGAGAACTAAAATTTCCTTTCAAATCCACTGGAACATTTCACTTCAATTTCAGCTTTAGAAACGCCTGCACTTTAAACCCAGGGTTTTTTAGAAAAAACCAAATTTGAAATATCTTATTTCAACAGCAGAGGAATGCAGTTCCCCAGCCAGATTCCTGAGCTCGGGACTGAAGCGTCCATCCTGAACAATGAACTATGTCCTCCCTAACAGGACGACACCATTGTGAACAGGTCCTGCCCTTCCATAGCATCCTGCTTATACAGAGCCAAACCCAGCACCTCCTGTGCTGCACCAGGTTGGATCAGGCCCTTGGAGAGGACATAGGACTCCTCTCTCTCCTTAGGGCAGGAAGGGATCTTGAGTCCAATCCAGGACTAATGGATTTGGCATGCATTCCTCACTGCTGGCAAATGGGCCAATGGGCTTTTCAGCCCCTATCCCTTTCAGATGGGAATTGTGCTACCAACTATATAGCGCCCAGAAGGGTATTAAGTGACTCTGGGAGGGGTAAAGGCACAGAGAGCTGCCAGACTGGCTCTCTGGAGGAGCTGGATGGTGGAGGGTTTCCTTTCACTCCTAAGACCACAGGCTTTTGGCACAGGATCCACCTCTATTTAGGATTTATATAATCCGAGCTAGACTTTGAGCAACAACAAAGCTTCAAATGGTGGAAGGGGATATAAAGAAAACAGGCAAATGGAGACTCTTCTCAGTGTTTATAATAGTCATTTTCCAAAGGAAAAAAGAACCTAAAACAGGATTTCAGCTCTTCCCTTACGACTGCTCTTCAAAACCCAGTTTAATTCAAAAGGCACTGCAGTGTCACCTTCTGATAACACACGAAAAACATCAAATACTACTGGAAAACAAAAGCAAAAGTCTATTTCCAAGTATTATAACTGTTGAGGGAAATGGAAAAACAAGCCTCTCTAACCGCAAAAGCATTTTTCAGACACTGAAAAAGCAGAGTTAACTCTTCAGAGAGTAAAAGAGCAAGGAGCTTGTAATGTTCCCCAGTGCTGAGGACAACAGTGAGATCCTTGGGGAGTGATTTCTGGTCTAGCTGTGCTGAAGAGGCTTCTGGAAACCCTGTAGACAACAAACTGCCTCCCTCAGTACCCCGATTCCAACCGTTCTCACCTTCAAAAGGTCCTTTTCCAGCTCTGAAGGTATTTCACATGGTTACAGCAGAGATGTCCTAACTGGAAAATGAGTATTCTCCAACCTTTGTTAGCTCCTCACCTCATGGGCTTTGCTTTATGTTCAACCAGGAGCTCTGGATGCTGTCCACTGTGTTAGAATAGGCTTGACTTGGCAGGTACTGGGACTACCAGCTTCCTCATGGCAGTTAGCATCCTGACTCCAACAGCTTCCTTCTCAGGAGTATTAGTTCCAGTTCCTTTAGTAGAAGCCCACTGCCATCCTCAGCCCTCGCTGGAAACTCAGTCCCCAGCCACACATAAGGTTTTATTAGCAAGTACATGGGTATTGCTTGCTCTCATTTTGTTCTGAACTTGCCCATTTTCACTTTCAACACCGCGCTCCTCAGCTTCCCATTTAAAATGCAGAGGCATGTTATCTTTCATTGCTGCACTCAATACAGGTTTGCAGGGCATTAACCTTGGCTCTTAAGTGTTCGGAATTGATCTTCTGGTTTCCAGTTCCAGTGTTCAGATCCCTAAATTGTTGGTCCACAGAGACTAATTTGCCACTGAAATAATCCATTTGTCGCTGCAGGATTTTAAATCAAGGCTCCATTTTCGCAGAACTAGACTGTAAATGCAGTAGGACTTTTTCCATGATTATTAGTTACATCAATTTCAGACACTTCTCTGTGTGGAGGGATGGATGATAACACAGCCTCAGGGGCAGAGCAGGGAGACTTGAGACTCAGCTAATTGGAAATTAAAGGGAAGAAGGAAATTCCTTGGACTCTTGGCCCAAGCAGATATTAAGCTTTTAGCATTTAGCAGATGTATTAAATATAAAGAAAGGAATGTCACAGAGAAGCAGTCTTAGGCAGACATCATCTTCCCTTTAGCTCTTACATCCCTTTAGCTTGAGGAATGAAGCTGTCAACAAGCAGCCTTCACTGCTGCAGGTCTCTGATGGGGCAGTGGACCCCAGCAGACCCACTCCCCTGTGACTGCACACACAGCTCCTGCAAAACCAGTACAGCCAATTCCCCAAACTGGGAAGCAATCACATGGCCCAGCTTCTGATCAGAGTTAATTCAGCTTCAGATCATGGTAAGGGTAAGGGTAGATGTGGTTACACATGCTGGATGCTGTGAGCTGAGGGGTGTATCAGTGGGTTTGAACTGCTCACCCCTGCGGCTGTGCTGGTGCACACAGCCATAGTACACCCCTGCCTTGGGACTGTGCTGGGCAGCAGTGTGGGCTGGGAAATTGATCCACGTTAAAAATAATACAGGGAAAAACAAAACAAGCTATTTTTAACCCAGGTCAGTCCCATGATCTGGAAGGCGTCTCTGTGAGACTGTCCCAAAGCAAGGTGTTGTTCAGTTGTTTTACAGGTGTGCACAGACAACTCAGATAATGCATTCCTAATAAATTAGTTTATTTTTCTTCACTAGTTCTTCATTTCACAATTTCAAAATCTGTACATCTTTGGGAAAGGCATTGATTTCAAATTCTTCCATCCAGCTGTAAAACTACTGTTCTTATTTAAAGCATTAGATTCTTCACATTAAGCTTTGATCTTTTATAATAAAAGGACATGAAGCGGATAATAAACAGACTTCAACACAAGTCAATCCCCTTATAGCAGCCAGCTTTCTAGTGCAAAGTTTACATCCTGTATCTATGCACTGACAGATTACTTCAGTGAGGAATGAGGGCTTTGTGTGCTGGGTAACCAGACAAACACCGCATGTGCTGAGAACAGGATGGCTTGTCTGAGCAAGTCACACAGACTGTGGAGAAGCAGGATATTCACAGCTTTGAAGGAGTAAAGAACGAAGTGACAGCCAGGCAGACAGGGGACACAGGGTAGCAGGCATCCAGTACACTCACAGCATGCCTACTGCAAAGGCAAAGAACCAAGGAACGTGTCTGGGCTAGAGCTCAATGAGCCCTGGTCCTATGGTGGGATCTCTTCATAGCAGCAGGAACAGAGGAACAGTGCTGCTACAGTCTGCAGCAGATCTGTTCCTGTGTGAGGGCTGCTGGATTTTCATGGAGTTGCAGTGATAGACTCCCTCCTCTGGTTGGTATCTCTATCTGCTGATACTAGAGAACTGCAGGGTCCTGAACAACTGTGGGTGAGAGAAGCACTAAAACAGAGGTGGACCAGACCCAGCAAATGGGAAGTTACTGGTTTTGTCTGGTCTCCTGTGCTGACAGACACACACAACTGCTGCTCCTCCTTCCTGTCCTTCTCATACAGCATCAGTGAAGAGAAGGCTGATCAGAATCTCTCAAGACTTGAGCTATTCACACTACATCAAAACAAGGAGAAATGTTACGGATGAACTAGAAGTGCCCCAATATACTTGAAGGAGAATTAGTAACACCTTAAGAAATGTGGATTATAAACAAATGCCATTTGCAGATGCACAGATATTCAAAGGCTCTGCCAGCTGATGAAGTGTTGGCTGTGATTTCTGATGGGTGGAACAGTGAGAGCCGACTCAACTGCTGTTCTTATTGCAATCTTATAGGATTATCCAGCTTCATGAGATATACCCTAGAATTACTGTGGAGAGGATTACAGGTAAAGTAAACCATGGGAACAGAGAGAATGAGCGCCTTTGGGATTACAGGGAGGGTGAGAATAAGCAGCTGAGAAGCTTGTAGCAGGCAGGAGCACAGCAGAGCTCTCAAGAAGCAGAAGCAGAGCTCTCAAGCAATCCTCAAGCTTTGCTTGGGAAGAAAGCTGCTGTTTACACGCTGGATTTTTCCCAAGGCAGCATAAAGCAGCAGAGAGGGCACATGTGCTGTTTAAAACACTGGAGGAGTAGAAGTGGATCACTCCTGTTTGCATTCAGTGGTACAAACAGCATGTTCAGCTACTAGCAACTAGCACGCCTCTAGCTGCTCCCCTGAAGCTCCACAGTAACCTTGCTCAGTTTTGTTTGAGACACGTTTATTAGCAATAGCCAAGAGTGTGAAACAGGCTCAAAAGCAGATGAGAGATCTGCAATATGAAATTGTGCAAAGGATCGGCATTTACAATGAGCTCTGTTTAAAGCAGTGCTACACCCAGGCTGTGGAAAGTTTGCACAAGGAGAATTCCTCAGAGAGCTTACACTGGAAACAGGGTCAAGAGTTAATGTCTGATGTAAACGGGCATTTCTGAGCCTGCAGTTGGCTGGGCCCAGATCATGAGACTAGAAGCATGACTTAAACCATATTTGGACCCAGAGTGTTTTGGAAATGAAGAAAACCCCTGTAATGAACTACTGATCCCCAGCTCCCTGTCAATGAGCATCCTGCACCCTGTCAATAAGGCAGTACTTACATGAACTCTATCTTCAAGTTTCTTTACCTAGGGGATGTTTGCAGTTATAGATGAAGGAAGGCAGGGAGTACTCCCTGGAGCCAACCCCTTACTCAGGAACAGGAGGGAGCACTTGGTTGCACCCAGTGATGCACAGCAGCAGTTTGGGCCCTACGGCTGCACCCAGTACTTGCAGGTTTAGGAAGAAAGGAAAAACAAGTTGGTGTCCAGAGTTCACAATGGAAATAAATGTTAAAACAACAAGTTATAGGCAAACCAAACAAGGGCAGTTTGGGCAGGGTTTTCTGGCGGCTCTAAGTTTCCTGAACATGGTTGCTGTTCAGGATCCGAATGAGTGATGACTGGAGAGAGCAGGTTGGGTGGAAGGAGTGACAGAAAAGGTGCATCCATGGCATTTCTGAGGTGATGGCAGAGTTGTGGTTGTACAGAGAGCTTTTAGAGTTCAAAAGAGTCTTCACTGAAAAGTTACCATTTACGGAAACAACTACAACAGAAGACTACAGGCTAAACCCTGAGCACTAGAAATATAAACACTGGCCCTTTTGGAAGGGCAAATGATGATATCATACATACATCACACCCTTCCTGTGTAAACAGGAGTGCCAACATAAGAAGACATGCTTTGTAAACTGTATGTCCGGATAGTTATAGTTTTTCTTGTGTAGCTCTTGAGGGCTGCTGAGCAGATCAATGAGGCCAAAAGCACTTCTTAGGATCAGACTTGGGTGGTTTCAGGCACTTCCCTAGCTTCTCACAGCCTGGAGGAGACCAATTCTGTTAAAAACAAACAAAAAGCATACAAAGAGATTATTTATACCAAGTATCTGCTAAGCCCTATAACATAAACCAACCCTCTCTCATCCTCACAAAGACGCTATTATGTCCTGCTTGATAAATGAAAACTCCTCTTGCAGCTGATGCTCCCAGGCTCATCAACTTCCCAACTGCAAACACTATTCAGAAAGAGCTTTAGGAAAGACTACAAATCCTTCTGCAGGAGACAATTCCCTCTTCTGGGATCCAGTGGTATCTCTCCTGTACACATGAAGAGTGCTGTGGCTCTGGTGACCTTCCTCTCTTTCCTGTAAGTAACATGGAGCAACCAGACCATGAGGTTTTGGTGAAAACATCAATTTTCCTGGGATCCAGAGAAGAATTATCATGTTTAGCACTAAGATATCCGTGCACTTTCTTAAGGAAACAAGCAAAAAGCAACAGAAGGCCAAGGGTGTGAGCGAGATAAGAATGCCAGTATTTTAATGAGCATTCTGATGGATGAATTCATAAACAGATGGAGTCAGAGGCATTTATGAGACAACTACTCCAGTGCATGCAGACCAAAACTATTTGTCTTCCTCATTTCCATGTTTCTTGCACTACCTTTCTTGAGCATGAGTACAACAGAGGAATGACAGTAAGAAAATCCACTTCAAACCTCAGATTCCAAATGGATTAACAAAGGAAGGAATTTGGATAAAAGAACTTTATTGATTTCATTGTGGTTTTGCCATTTAAAACTGGGAACTGCAGTAATATGAATGGCAGGTTACAATACCCATTCTGCCTCAAGGAATCTTTTGCATTCATTCTCTGTCCCTCCCTCTCTCAAGATCTATCCATTCATGGGAGATTCCTGCTGTCACCTATTAACGATCAGTTCAGCTCTGACCTCTTGCCTTTCATTTTACTTATTTTTCATCCTTCAAGCCATTTATCTTCTCTTGGAATTTAAATTCCTATGGAGGAAAAGCTGAACCTCACAAAAACCCGACGGAGCAGGTTTCTATTCCACACAGCTGACAACAGATGGCAGTGAGACACCAGCTATATGTGCAGAAGGAGCACGCCACAGAGGGGAGCTTTGGCTGAAGGCTCTTCACTGCACGAAGGGCTCCAGACGATTTAAGAGCTACGGGTGCTGTTTCCTAAATCTGTTTCTCGGGTTTGAAATGCACAACGATTGACAGCTCTGTAGAAGCAACAGAGATCCAAATAAACAAGCGAAATGTTTGTTCATTTGAGAGAAACAAAACACCAAACAAATTGGTATCTGCTGCAGTCTCGCAGCCCAAGTTGGCTTTGCTGGATCTGTGCTGTAAGTCCTGAGGACACCATGTGTGCTGCAAGTCAAACACACAGTCAAGCCAGCTCCACTGCATGGAGCAATTTCTCCTACATTTCCACGGGAGGAAGAGGCAGCAGAACTGGCTCTGCGGGAGCTTTGTCTACACTGTTGGTGGGCTGTGCCACAGATGGGCCAACAAACACTTCCCTTGCTCAGGAGGGCTTATGTTGCTGCACTTAACATCAATCCCAAGACTGCAGCAGCTACAAAACGATGCATCTGCTTTGCTTATGTATAAATAAAGACGATTTTTCTCCTCTGTTCCAGGAAGGATATTAAATATCAAGCAAATAAATGACAATTTAGAACATCCTAGAATCCCAGCCTGGTTTGGGTTGGAAAGGAGCTTAAAGCTCATCCAGCTCCAACCCTTGCCCCGGGCAGGGACCCCTTCCACTGGAGCAGCTGCTCCAAGCCCCTGTGTCCAACCTGGTCTTGAACACTGCCAGGGATGGGGCAGCCACAGCTTCTCTGGGCACCCTGTGCCAGTGCCTCAGCACCCTCACATTACACATTTTTTTCCTAATATCTAATCTAAATCTACTTTCTGTCAGTGATATTTATCTTCCAGCATTGTCCAAAGACAGATTTAGGGCCCAATCAACCCCATCAATACTATCACTCCACAAAGATTTTGGATATCTTAATTCCTGGTCTCAAAAGCCAGCAATGTGGTGCCTGTTTATCTTAGTTTTGTGATGAAGAGGAGGAGGAAGAAGGGGCAGCTGGTGAGGAGAAAGACCTTAATGTAGTACTGATAGAGATGTACAATTAGTCCGTTAAGAGTTTACATAGAATAGAAAAGTCATCGTGTTTCCAGCTGGGATTTCTCCTGGGATCAGAATACCCTCCAGCCCATTGGGGAGGGCCCTGTGATCTGCTTTGAGCTTGGCCAGGTGCTGGAGCAGGCATTAGCTGCCTCTGCTTATAGACTAGGCAGGCATGGCTGGACATTGCCACAGTGAAAGCAGAAATGGCAGCCCATGGTCTGCAGAACTTCTGCCCAACAAGATATAGAACATGGCATGCTCAGGGAGAAGACTGACCCTACTGACCCTAGAAAGAGCCTCAGAGAGGGCTGGGGTATGGGATGAACTGCAGGACCTCCAGTTCAGCAGATTTTCCATTATGCAACCCCAAGATGCTGTTGACAGACATGGGTACCAGATGTTTCTACAGCACCTAAACACACTGCACCAGGGTAGCCACAGAACAGCCTACAATTTATGAACCAGTTTTGGAGTTAACACAGAAGAAATGCCTTTCCAGTGAAGGTCTCTGGCAGCAGCCAGGCACTGGGGAGAGTGCCTGAACCCAGAAGGTCCCAGAGGAGCACAGAACAGTGTTTACAAAGGGAAAAGTTGAATAATGAAAAAAAACAGCACAGAAACAATGGTTTTTCAAATCTTTTTCCTACTTAACATCCAAAAATAAAAAGATGTGATAAAACTAGAAAAGATCATTGCCTTCTGACTGCAGAGACACAGCTTCACATTTTTACTGTTCTGGCTGCTTGGAGATAGACCACAGCAGCAGGTACCAGTTGTTTGCTTCAGTAGGTTATTTCAGCATCAGAAAGATATGCCTGTTACTATTTCATGTCAGTCTACAAGCACATCCCCTTAGACTACACAGACTCTTGTCATCTGACAACTTGGCCTCCTACAAACTCTCCAGTTTCTTTCCCAGGTTCTCAGCAAACCAAGCAGCATTTGACACTAAAGCCAAACTGTAACTTTCCAACATGCAATTTGAAACAGAAAACAGAACTGAAAATGCCTGTCATCTTTCAAGCCAGAAACCCTTTGGAAAAGTCAGGCATGGGTGGAATTGGAGGAGACTGAGCAAGACCAAAGGTACTTACACACAAGACTGGAAAAGAGGCACTTTCCCAGTCCCACCATTCAAAACACAGGAGATTCTTAGATTTGCAGAAGGGGATTTGAAAGGAGAGGGATCTACAGCTGTAGATACTGCTGTAGATACCTCTATGGAAGGAAGCCACAGAGTTTATCACAGCATGTTGATAGACTCCACTCTCCTTGAACGAGCCTTCCTGTGCCTCTGAGCTGCACAGGTAACAAACAGACCTCTCCTTCATGGAACAACCAGGCAGCCCTTCAGATGTGTGCATCTCTCCTCCATCCTTCCCTGGCTTTAGGTGATGTTTTATAAAGCCTTTACAAAGTCTATTTTAAGCTAAGGGTTCTCAAACTTATTTATGCTTCAATGCTCACCATGACGGCTTTGTCACACACGTTAAGCTGTGGCTCCCCTGGCACCATGGTCACTTTGTGCTGCTGGACAATGACAGATATTTGCTCCATCGCCCTTTGGTATTCATTGCTGGCAAAACTAGAATGTGAAAAAAACACAGATGTTATTAGTTGGGCTTCATACATGGCATCATTAGAGTATCCACATCATGGAGCTGGGTCAGGGGACTTTTCCTGGGCTGTAGTGACAAGGAAGAGTATATAAACATGAAGGTGACAGTAACTGCCCACAGGTCCATAAGGGAATTGAAACACCTGGAGGCTGTGGTCTGGGATGCTCTGCTCAGGGCAGCAAGGATGGCACATGCCTTGCCCTCCTCAGAGAAGTACATGGCTCCTGCTGGGTCACCTCCACATGGAGCTTCAGCCCTCAAAACTGCTGGCCCCAAATGTGTTGCTTCCGAGGTGGACAAATACATTGCAAGCTAATGTTGATTCCAAAGGGAGATCTTGTTGGCAAACATGGTATGTACAAAGAAAGGTGCTTGGCATAGAATCCTAGAATAGTTTGGGTTGGAAAGGACCTTAAGATCATCCAGTTCCAACCCCCCTGCCATGGGCAGGGACACCTCACACTAAACTATGGCACCCAAGGCTCTGTCCAACCTGTCCTTGAACACTGCCAGGGATGGAGCATTCACAACCTTCCTGGGCAACCCATTCCAGTGCCTCAGCACCCTCACAGTGCAGAACTTCTTCCTTATATCTAAGCTAAACTTCCCCTGTTTCAGTTTGAACCCATCACCCCTTGTCCTGTCACTACAGTCCCCAATGATCAACACCCCCATGTCCTTCTCTGCAGGGCTGCTCTGAATCTCTTCTGTTCCCAACCTGTAGCTGTGCCTGGGATTGCTCCAATCCAGGTGTAGGACCTTGCACTTGTCATGGTTAAACTTGTCTGTGAGCTGTGCCTTAAATGACTGTCATGGAAGACTTCCTAGAACACAGAACAAACCTTACCAAACACATTAGCACACAAACAGCCCTGCAGGGGCTCTCTGCACATCCATTGTCCGCTCTTTCAAGTGCTTTTCCCTAATGTGCATCACACAGAGGCATTTATTGTAGGGAAACAAAGGTAATGCCAATACTTTGTTTTTTAAGTGTTCTCAAGCTAAGGGTTTAAAATACAACCCTCGGCTAGTAAAACATCACAATCACCAAGTGAGATGAACTAGTATTATGCAAACAGGAAGATGAAGAAGAAGAATAGAAGAGACTTGTCCAAGACAAGAATACCTCCTCCATTTCGCAACCTCCCAGGGTTCTGCCCCATCTACATTCTTCCATTACAGCTTTATTATTACAAGCTGGGACCCATCTGTCATGCTCCAAGCCCTCATACAGGGTTATAAATTATGAGATTTTTATCCATCCAATTACTCTAATAGGTACTTGTTTAAGTGGTTCAGGGTGTACTTTACTAATACTTTGAGTATCTCTAAAATGGAGGATTACTACCCAATGATCTCATTTTGTCCATCACGTTAAGGGTCACTCAAAAAAACAGAGAGCAGCAAATTGCTTCTGAAGATAAAAGAAACAATGCAGCTTGGTCCTGACCTCGGGCTCCCTTTGCTTACAGTCCAAGCTGGCCACCAGCCCCACACTCCAGCTAATTTCCTTCTTTGAAAAACAATCACATTTTGAAGCCCAGTAATGTGCCAACAGTTTCCAGTAAACCCTATAAATATCACATCTCGGCAGCCATCCAGAGAGAAGCTGATTGTGGGGATGGGCCTGAGCTTTGCTGATAGAGAACAGGAAGGGAATTTGAAATGACAAGCTTGAGCAAACTAATCTGTTGCTCTCACACCCAGCTAGCTGTATCCTGGTGGAGACTATCGCAGGGACCGGCTGTGTCATCTGTATGGACCACCCTGCAATTCAGACTGTTCTTGTGAGGCTCCTGAGTTTCCTTGCTCCTCTCCCACCTTAGCTCTCACAGTAGTGATCGATTACTCCTGCACTGCCCCAAAGACCACCGAAAACAGCAGACAGGCAGATGGAGCTGCCAAAAACCATCTCTGACTCCCTCCCTGATGAGGACACTCAAGGCAGCAATCACTTGGCTCAGCCAGGGTTGCATCCGGTAGCACAGTGGCCTTTCAGCTTGGTGAGATTTTATCTGGAAGCCCTATGGTTGCATTTCAAACCACAGCATTGCCAGCCTGCTTGAGAGAAAAGAAAGGAAACAGGTTTCTACAGGAGGCAGGAGGGGTTTATAGCTAACCTGTGTTGACATGCAGAGGACAGCAAACACAGGAGAGCCTGCAAAAGGAAAGGCTGCAGACAAACACACTGCCTAAAACCACAAGCAAGTGCGAGGGATGCACACAGCATGTTGGACATATGAGCTGGAGACTGGATGAAACAGGGAAACAGGAATCCTGTAAAGCTGGTGATGGAAGCAGAGATGCAATGCAGTTTAGGGAGACACATGTATTTCAGTGGTTTAGATTTCTAATATAGCTATTGTGCCAGGATTTGAAAGCTCTTCCAAACCCGAGCTAATCACACTTTATTAAGATCCTCATATGAAGGATTAATATGAATTAATACATATTTTAACTGATTGTTAGAGTCTAACTGATACTCTAGATATCAAATAATTTAATGCCTCCTCCTGCTGCTCGTGTAACTATCCAACGTGTTTATTTCTGTCACATACTTGTGTCATCTCTCCAGCATTTAAGATCTTCTTTTGGAAGTGGACCCGTAAGATAAAATGTTTCTGCTACCTAATTAAGCTCCACAGCATCTTTGCAAATATTTAAGTGCTAAAGAGGTAGCCCAATTTCATCCATTGGAACGGCTTTTCATACATCGGATTCCAAATTAGCTGTAATCTGGACAGACCAGTGGAAAACACAGCTGTGCTCTGGATGACAGATAAACAATATGTTGTCATGACTGCTGCTTTTTGCTCCAAATATGCCAGTCCTGTTGCAATGAGAAAAAGTCTTTTTGCTATAATCCAAACTCCTGCATTTATCCACAGCATTGTTGCTCATTAGTAACCTAAGACACATGAATGCCGCAGTATAATAAAACAGGCTCGAGTCATTTGAATCGTCATCTTGCTTTAATTCCCATGTTCAGGACACTCCAGGCTTTTCCAGCTAGCTCAGCAGTGACAGGAAATCTTGGCCTAACCTCAGCTCCTGGTGTTTTTGAACTGCTCTCCCCTGCAGTTTCTACACTTTTAGATTATTTCAGCATTTAGCACAGGCTGAATGACTTCCCCAAAAGCATGATAGAAATGGCTTGGTCATGTACAGGACTCGCACTTCCCACATAAGTACAAAGCTGGCTAAAGCTAGAGAACAAGTATAGATTATGCTCCAAGTCTGACCACTAACCTATAAACCTTGTCTCAGCAGGGCTTAAGATGCTCTTAAGCTGGCTAAACCTGTTGACACTAGCTTAAAACATATCCGACTGCAGCCGTCTTCCTTGTCTTGAAGTACAGCTATAAGGTGTCATTCAATACTGGAAGATCATCTCAGATTGTCTTCAGATGCCCCAATGGAACACATGAACTATCTTCCTCATACAGATCTGTATCAAGGCTCCGTGCACAGCAGGGGACTGTGATGCTCATAGGATGGTACCAGCCTTGGAGCTGGTATTCACAGAAACTGAAGTCACCCACTGAGACAAAGCCATGCCAGTGATGGGGGTTGGTCTTCCTGTCTTGGCCCCATTGAGATCTCCATTCCGTGCTCTGATGAGCTCAGGTTTTGCTCAGACAGACCTATTTAGCTCCACAACATGCACCAACATCCAATATCCACGCAGCAATTTAGAATCATAAAATCATAGCACAGTTAGGGTTGGAAAGGACCTTAAGATCATCCAGTTCCAGCCCCCTGCCATGGGCAGGGACACCTCACACTAAACCATATCACCCAAGGCTCTGTCCAACCTGGCCTTGAACACTGCCAGGGATGGAGCATTCACAACCTCCCTGGGCAACCCATTCCAGTGCCTCACCACCCTCACAGTAAAGAACTTCTTCCTTATATCCAATCAAACTTATCTGTAAAGTATTTACTGACTTTGTACAGGGGGATTAAAACTGTCTCTGCTCCTATGCAGAAAATGCATTTTGAGACAAAATCTGCAAGAGAAAAGTGCCTTTAATTTGTCTGTAAAATGGGGATAATTACTTCATGGTAATCAGTCTGAGTTGTTAACAGAGCTGGGAACTTCTCTCACTCTTACATGGAGTCCCATCATTTCCCTGAATGCATATATGCAGGATTGGGTTGCACGTGCAGGGTCTGCTACACTTTCTGTTCCAAAAGAAGATGGTATTACCTATACAGGTGTTTGGGCATTGTCTGCATGAAGATCCAGACCTCGTTGCCTCCGGAGCATGCTGCATTTTGTATTCCAGCTCAACAATCCTGCAGAAGGAGAGCTGGGAATAGCACTGGAAGAATGAGAGGGTGAGCAGGTGGTGTTGTGAGGAGTTTGCTAAAAGAGATCCCCCAGTGTACATGAAATTATTCCATGCTCAGAATGAGGGAAGAGAGTGGACAAAGTCCAGGGTCATTACACTAATTGACACTTTACCTCTGGGAAGTCTCTGGAGATCCAATCAGGGCTGGATTGTGAGAGCAGGGTCCCAGGCACAGGTGTGGCCTGTGCTTCCTTCATTTAGTGTAATTGTGCCTTGGCAATCTGCTCCCATCTCCTCCCTCACCAAACAACTCCAGTGAAACCTGCTCTGCTGTTAACCCCACAGTGCCCTACACTGAAATGCAGGCTCGGAATGAGGAGGGTTTGTCTCACATGCTGATTTTGGTGTTAGAGCTCTGGTTTAATCATGCAGTCCTCAAGCCCTTCACCTTCAGGTCCAGCAGCACCCTGAGCTGTAAGGAGAGGGAGAGGGCAATTCTCCATCATCATAAAATTAAACAGCCTTTTCAGCATTGTTTTATATGTAGATCTTGATGCTTTATACTTTGTCCTGGTGATCCATGTTTGGGCACAGTGCAGTATGTGTATCCTGGGAGCAACAGGACCGTGTTATTATCAAGAGGAACGTTATAAAATAGGTATTATATACTGCACATCACAGAAACCTGACAGCAGGCTCTCAACAGCAGCTTCCGGATTTATAGCACATTCTAGCAAATGCACATGAAGTTGTGGGAAGAGGAGAAAACTTGGGGTAATGATTTGTATATTTAACTTCCTTTTCCACTGGAATTATCTTAATTAAACCCATTATTTTTAATTGTGAAATACACCCAGATTCGGGTAATTTGATTTTATCTGTTATCAGTGCTTTAAGGCTGCTCAGCACTGTAGTATCCAAGCCTTGATCTTGTATTATTCGATCTTCCTCAGTTCCTCTCTTCCATTATCAAGTTCATCTGCAATTTAAAGCTGCACAATACACGAGGCAGACAACAGGTTGGGGCTCTGCTGCTGAAACTTGGGATTGCCAGAGAGACTCAGGGCCAAAGTAAAACAAAGAAGGAATCACAGAGCAAACTGAAGGGTGGCTCATACCTTCATTCACCTCTCTGGTCCAGCAGCCATGGAGATGCCCCTGGAGATGTGTGGGGCATGGGAGCCACACAAACAGTGGGAGTACTGATGATGCCTCTCACCTGGGTGGATTCTCTAACGGTGCCCACAGCCTTCCTTGCAGCAAGGAGATGTGATCATGCTGATCATGTATTGTCACAGAAGGTGTAACTTCCCAGCTTCAGGAATCCTGCCTTTCTGCTGGATTTCATTGCGAGCCACCACAGCATTGAGCAGAGCAGAGGGGATAAAGGCAGAGTGAGGATGTAAAGCCTCAGTCTTTGTGTGAACAGGAGACAGAAGACAACAGCTATCCATCTGATCTTCCTGCTAGTTGCTTCCATGGTATTTCTGAGTCATAATACAAGCAGTATGTTCTTCAGGCTACTTTCTTAAGGCTGTAAGTGAGGCCTGCACCATCTCTGAGGAAGACTATGTCCACTACCAACTGCATTTTACATTTCTGAAACTGATTCATTTGGCTTTTTACTTCTCTTTTATACAGCATCACTCTAGTCTAGGCAGTTACTCATCAAAATACCTGCAAGCTGCTAGTCAGCCACAATTAAGCACAAGTTAGAGGTTGAACAGACAACGTGCCACAATGCAGAGTGCTGAGGGTCCTGATCCATAGCTTTCCACAGTTTCAGTGTTCCTCAATGCTACCTTTCCTGAGGCAGCAGCTAATTCACCCCAGCTATGCAGCTGGTACAATTTCCTTCTTTTAAAGAAGATGAGGAGTCAGCCTCATCTGCTGGGCAAGATTTTGGCTCTTTGCTATACACAGTTTTTCCCCAGTTTTGCACCTTTTCTCCTTTTTCCACAGTGAGATTCCTGCCCTGATCTGTTAGGTGAGACTGGCAACTTTTCTATCAGATCCCTTCCCCTTTAGCTTCCCTTCAGGAGATTCTTCCCTTCTTTTCTGGCTCCATAACTAGTGCAATTACCTCTCTGATGATTTCCTGGATTTTCCATCTGCTCAAAATAGGCACTTGTGAGCTCTCTTGTTAATTAATGTGTTCTAAAATCATTATGTTCACCAACCAAGCCTTATCGCTTCCATTTTCTTTCCATAAAAATAAAATCTGTTGCCCTAAGTAAAACAAAGGTATTTTGACACTCAAAATTTAGTAAACTCAGTATACAAAGCACAAACCCCCTCATAATTGCACCTAAGGCAGAAACAAAATACTGCTTAGACTTAGGGAAGTGCTTCTACTTTGTGTGCTGCCTAACACACAATCTTATTTATAAAGTTAAGAGCTATAAAGAAAAAGGTATCTTCTATCCCACAGCCTACACAGATCTAGTCAATCTCCTGGCTGACAAAAAGACACAAACAGTTCACTTCTCACTACACAAGGACCAGATAATAAGGTAAGTCTTACCTATATAAGTGCAGTTACATTGCCTTTTTTGGCAACCAAATGGAAGATCATTCACTAGTAACCACACTTCTTTAAAATATATTGCCCATAAATGCCCTGGTATTGCAGGTGTTATTAAAAGCACCAATCCAGATGCCAATGTTGCCTCATCAGTACCTGCAGGCATGTTCATGCCTACCTTATCCCGCAGCCATATAAATGTCAAACATCCTATGGTGCCAAGGTTCTCTCAGCAGTAGTACCCCAGAATCCTTCAGTTTTCAGAATAGTCCCCTTTTTGCCAGGAGAAAGGTGGATAAGAATTTGGTAGTGACTGAATCTGTAGTGATGAGCAGGAGCATCCTGAAGGCCAACTACAGAACAGGGATCTTGCTCCATTCAGTCTGTTGATGTGATGATGTAAATACGATTCTATGATTTTATGAAATATGCCATCACCTGGGCAAGCTCAGGCAGTATGAGGACTCACAGGAGGCATCTGGCACCGCTGTGAATCCCAGCTAACAAAATGCAAAGTCTGTGGGGCTGCTGGATTGCCTGGGTGAAGTTCCAGTCCAGACTGAGAAACACCAGTAGTCATCTCTTAAGGCGGAGAGGTAAACACAGCCATGCCCTTTGGCAGAACCTGGGGTGACCAAAGCACCTAGCCAAAACCAGAGGGGCAATGGCAGGAGGAAATAGTCACAGCCCTGTTGGGAGGGTCTGTTCCTGCAGTCAGACATGTGTAGGGATGCATGCACAGCCTTACATGAAGGGGAACAGAAGTGCAGGATGCCATATGGCTCAGAACTGCCAGACGTGCCCTCAACATGATGACAGGACCTGCCTGTAATTGCCTGACCAGTTTTTCCACTGCATGAAAAGTACTCCTGTGGGAGATAAGCTTTTGCTGATACAGTTTCCAGGCAGGCTCCAGGAAATCCAGTGAACTGTGTCAGGAAGAGGAAGGACTTGCCCTGCTTCACCGTGACACCCAGGGAAGTGAAAGCTTTACGTGCTGTCTCTGTGTCTTGAAGGACTTGCATCTTCAGTGATCCCTTTAGCAGCCAGTTCCCCCATGAAGACTGGAAATGCTAATCCCCATGTGATGAGTTGAACTGAAATCAAAGCCTCAAAGAAGTCTCTCAGTATCACATGGTACTTGTGTGCAAAGTCATGACCCAATGGCATTTCAGATGAGACTGCCTGAGTTTAAGTACCCTGCAAGTCAAATGCTGCTCAGGTGACTGAGCAGACTGATTTATAGGATGCCCTGGCTCCCAGATCCCTTGGGATTCTAGAAAGAGCCCAAATATATAAGTATGACATCCCTCTGGAGGTGTGTGTGATGCCTTGGCCTTCGTGCATCACAATGAAACCTCTTACTGGTGGTTTTGTATGTGACCCCAATCCAAACTAATTGAAATCAAGAGATATGACAGATTATTTAGATAATTTTAGGGAGAAGAAAAGTTGCACTAAAATAAGGAATAAATGAAATACAAAATGAGCAAAAGCAGGCAGAGAGGACAGGGTACTGGTGTACAATGCTGTTCCTTCACAGCAGCAGCAATACCAACAAAATCCAGTACAGATTTAACAAAGTAAATGACATAAAAGAAGAGGGAAAGGTACCAATAAATCAGGGGTACAACACGTTCTTTTCTAAATGCTTTAGCAACACAATGCCACATCAGAGGAGCAGAGTGGTGAAAGAGCTACAATACACCCTGTTCCTCCAGGCTGCAGGAGGGTGAAGAGGGGAGTGTGGCCAACACGGACTGTGAACACACACCCAGCATGTATGGACAGACAGATGCACGCTTGGAGGAGAATGCTGGATTCCCTTCTGAGCCACATTAGTGTCGGGACTCCCAACAGGCTGTCTGCCAAGGGGGATAATTAAGCTAAATAAAAATACACAACAGTAACAGCTCCACAAATGAGGATAATTTAATTACCACATTCGATATAGGAGACCCACTTCCCATGAGTTTTCCACTGTGACCAGAAAGGAGACAATAGCAACAGAATGTGCTGCAGAAAGGAAGATTCATTTACTAAGAAGAGGCTTTTCTATTAAGGTCTGCATATTAAACAACATCCCAGCTTTCCATAATTGTGCCATAATCTTGCCATAAAATTCAATCAAAGCAACAGCTTGTGAATGTCCAAAAATCAATGGAACCATACGAGAAACGACTGCAGATATAACACTGGAATTTATGTCAATGCTCAGTCCATGGTGGTGGTAAGGAACATCTAAATAGCAGGGAAGAAGATGTCCTACAGACCTCTTAGGGAAGAGCTCCTTTCTCTCAAATTTAGAGGAAACACAAACACAGTTCATTTAATACTAACCATTTGTTTGGTTTTGGGAAAAAGAGATCATTTCTGTTAACTCAGCCTCCTAAAAATAAAATAGTTGGTAAACTAAACAGGGAACAGTCTCATCTGGAATCCTAACCCAGTAGTGTAGTTTCACTGAGTTGAGCTTAAAATGCAAGAGTTGCAGATTTGCTTTATTCATTAGTGATGAAACTCAACAGAAAGCCAGAGCTAACACGGTGGGGCTTCTGAAGAGCTTTATACACTGAGTAATGCACCTCTAGACTGCTTGTCTGTTAAGCGAGAGAGAAGGGGAAACACTTTTCCTCCCCTCCTCTCTCTAGTGAAAACACTTAGTGGACAGCACAGGCTCAGTTCTTGTCAAAGGAGTGCAGGGAGTGTATCCACTCAATTATTTAAAACAGTTGAGTAATTGAAGTCCTGTCAGCTCAGAAAAACATCTCTCTTGTGAAGCTGCTGCACAAAACCACTTCTGTGCAGGCAGTCACAGTAGCACTGGTTTTCCTTTTACTTATTTCCATATTCTCCAAGTTGGAGCCATTGGTGAGGGATGAGGCTGAATGCCCCTGTCTGCAGGTTCTCCCACAGGGTAAAACTCAGTAGAAAGAAGGAGAGAGGTGGGGACACCTCGGGATCTTCATTGGAGGTGGCAGGCTTATATGTGGGCTGTGCTGGCTTATGACTACATAAATCCTTACAGAAATCTCTCAGGTGTGTGCTGGAGATAAATATTACAATAGTAGGCATATGGGAAAATAGGTTCCAAGGATGGAACAGGACTGAACATAATGTCCTCTTGGTACAGACCCTCTAGACAGGCTTGTTTAGCAGGGGCTAGGAGATCAGAAGGTTACCATGTCTGCCTTTCACATATTCTAATGCAGAGAGTGTACACTGCAGAGTACATAAAGATTACTAGTAGTTCCTTTCCTAGTCCCAAAACACAGAGAGAATCACAGCTCCAATGCACACACTCACCAGCACCAGTGCTTTATTCCACAGCTGCCCTGCACTCTGTCCTGTCCAAAACTATGCATTTTGCCTTGGTCAGGGGTTGCAGGACACAGAACAAGAACAACCAGCTTGACGAGTCAGGCCCTGGATACATGCACACCCATCTAACCTAACCACTTGAAAACCAATGTTTGTTCCTTTCTTTTTCCTGTAATGGCTTTGTGGGACAGTTTTCAAGCAGATTCCAAGAAAAAGCTACCAAGGCAAATGAATTATATAAAGCAGACGCTGATAGTGCTGAGTTTTAACATCTTTGTTAACTGTCTCACCTTAATGGATACTTCTCACCAGGGTCTCTTCCCAGGTGGAAAACCAGTGGCAGGGTAGTGTGCTCCTCCTGTGTATGTGTTGTCACTCCAGAGACATTCTGCCCAGGACAGAAATCAATGCCCTGCAGTGAAGAGGAGAGAGGTAATCAAGGGTGAAGCAAAGGAGGGAGCAAAATTACAGCTGATGCCACTTTCTTCAGCACCTTGTTCCCATATACCCACAAAATCCAGAATGATTTTAAACGAAGAATCCACTCCAGTCTGCAAAATAGATTGTGATCTGATGGGGTGAAAGAAGGTTGGCATTGCACTGACAGAGAAGCTGAAGCAGGCCTTACATTCTTGCCTTACAAAAGAGTAATCTCTATGAAATACTCATGAAAATGAAAAGGCAAAACACAAAGAGGTGAAACCATTTAATCATAAAAATTCTGTACATGGAAAGAATCTTCTCTCTTTGGTTTCTATGGCTTCAAAATACACAGGGAGGGCTGGATCATTCAGCAGTTCTGAAGAGAAAGCAGCAGTCCCAGGGGGAAGCATCCAGCCAAACAGAGAAGCATCACCCTGAGAAGCAATGGGACCTGCTGGCCTCCCTGACAGCTCAGCTTGCCAGCACCTGACACCATTCCTGACAGATCTGTTGCACTGAATAAGGATGCAGATCTAATAAATTTTAAAGAGATGGGTGCCTTTGTTGATCTGATTCATAGCAAACTAATATGGTTTAAGCCAACAACTAAGTCTATCCCAGCCAAATCCAAGACCCAAGCTGGTATAGAGGCACTCACCTGGGAATGACAGTGGGGCTGAAGGATCTATATTAAGTCTGGAGATGTTCCTGTCACTAACATTCAAGTCTATGGGGTCTGAAGATGGGATTTCCCAGCAAGTCCATAGCAGTGAGTTCTCTGGTCTGCCCTTGCCAGGCTGCATCTCCCAAAGCCTGGCCAGTTATTAGCCAGGTGTGGAGCTCCCTAATCCCTACAGCTGGCCTGCAATCCTGAGGGCTAACAGAACCTATTTAAACCCTGGGAATAGCAAAAAATGCAAAGCACTAATTTCACTGAACAGCAAATAAAGCAGGGGGCCCCATAGACCAGAAAGAACTTGCACCAAATGGACTTGTTAAAGCTCAGTTTTACATTTCCAGCTAACACGCTGCGCTCCTTACAATACCTCAAAATGCCCCGAGACACGGACAGAGACATGGAGAGAAGGTAAATGGGAATGTTTCAATGGAGGTGGGAAAGCAACTGCAGGATTTGCTTATAAACCAAACGAACTGAAAAGGTTCTGTACAGATGTTGGTGGGATTTGATTGGCAAACAATTTGCTAAAAATATCCCGTGTTTTTAATGGACAGCTGGTCAGTGGAGCAGTTAATATTCTGCTTTTCAATAAAGCAAGAAGTTTAGAAGCCCATGAAATCCCATTTATCTGCACAGAGCTATAGATTCCTGAATCACTGACTGGAAAAATAAGAGAGTTGCTTGATAGGTTGTAGTGGCCCACCAATAATGGACTTTAAATGGATACAAAAATGATTGACCTTTCCACCTTGTGACACCACAGGCCTCTGAAACACACAGTGGAAAATAGATTATCTTTTCCTCCTCAAAAGGAACAGTTAATGAAAAGGTATCAAAGCCTACACAACATTCAGATTATAATTTGGATGCAAATCAAACAAGCAATTTAATTAAGAGCCTGCTAATTGGTACAATGCTCTTTGGCTGCAAATGCTTTAGTTTGAAAGAAGATTTTAGTCTCTTGGGTATTTGTTTGTACATTGCTCTATGTACATTTTATCTTTTGTTTCCTATGAAATCCCTGTAGCTGAGGCTCCTGAACACAGCTGAAAGAATCCCAGGGAAGAAAGTGCAACAACTTGCCTGATGCCACTAGTCAATAGCTATCTGTCTTTCTAACATAAGCACCCAATGCCCTCTTCAAAGGTAATGGGGGAAAAAGCAAATAGAAAAAATAAAATAATGTCATTTTACAGCACTGATAAATAACCCTCTTAAAATGTGGCAGAAAGAACCCTCTAAATTTCTACTTTCAACTTTATCTCCACAAATAAAATCGACTGTTATTCTTTTTATGTACTCTGTGACTGCCAATATTCAACCTACAGAGAGAGCTGGAGATGTTTTCTACCTGATCTTCAACAAATGAGCAAAAAATAAGAGGTAAAATTATATCCTCACAGCCCTGATCAAGGCATTGTTCTGCATCTAAGTAATACAATACAGATAGGAGTTGTCTGCTCTGCTGTCCCTTTCATAGAAAAGAATATTTAACTTATAAATCACAAATCTATTTCATTCTGTTTTGTAATTCAAAGCATTTTAGTTCTTAGGATGGAAAGAGAAAAACCAGCTATCCCAGCAAACTGTAAGTCTGGGACCCCCAAGTCTGGATGCTTTCCTTTTCTGGAGGAAAACCAGTATGAGTTAAATCTGCTTGAGATTTGAGAGTTAAAGACAAGACAATCCACACTCTGACACATCTGGATGATGCCTCTGGTTGCTTGGGAGCTGGGGCAGAACAACATGACAAGACTCCTTGTATGCCTTGTATGGGAGATAAGGAGCTGCCCTCCAGCAATGCTACCCCTAGGCTGCAGGGCAACAGGCCTGGTGAGGAAGGAGACTCTCTTCTAGATGATAATATTAAATCATGTTACCATTTTGGATCATTTCTTGCTTTTCATTAAACAAAACAGGTTTTCGAGGTTTGTGCTGGTAAAAGCCTGAGTGGACAATGCCCCATGGACCCCAAGAACACTGTAGGCTTGAACTACAAATGCAAATGTGCCAGGTTCTCAGCTGGAGTAAAAGCCACATCATTCCATGGGCTGCAGAGGAGCTCACCACATTTATGCTGACAAGGGACCGGCTTCAGCTTCCAGCACTGCTGAAAAGATGGCAACTTCACCCAAAAATGAAGACATGTTGTCAGAGAAAAGAGATTTCTGTGCCCCCATCAGGGTAACAAACCCCAAACCAATGACTGCTTCATCTGCTGTTATTTCCTTTAAGCTATTTATTTGCCAGACTGCTAATAACAATATGCAGGGGATCAATAGCCAGTTAAAGCACGTTCCTTATACTTTACTCTGCACACAATCCAAGGTAATTTGCATCTTTACATGTAACACTGATCAAACAAAGTAGAAAGGTCATTCCCTCTGTTTAAGCAAATTCTTGGCACTTTTCTCTGCAATTATAAAAGCATGAAAGCCAAACCAGAAGATCCTATCTAGAGCAACTGTGTGCCTTCTAAGGGAGCCCATAAAGGAGCATCAGATGGCAACCAGAAATAGCTCACCCGAACTCTTCCACAGGCACAGGATTTTGCACCACTATGCAGACCTGGTTGCTGTGGGAGGAATTCTAGCAATCCCCCACATTTCCTGCACATCAGGTAAACCTTTCAGCAAGGATGTCTTTCTGTCCTTCTCCCCAGCAATCAGGTAACCTGGATTGGTTTTCCGTCCTTAAGACCTAACAGCTATTGGTTGCACAGCTTATGCTTTAATTTCCAGAGCAAATGGACCACAGATGCTATGTCAATATAGACATGAGACAAATACAGCCGGTTGCCAGTTTGGGCTCTCAGCCAAGTGATGGAATCACCACTTGTGTTAACGTAAGCCCTCTGGCAATTCGTCACCCTGGCACTATCCCAGATCCCTCAGACTTCACAGGCGGCTGCAGATTCTGATAGCAGTGCAGCAAATCTGGAGCCTGTCTCCTGGTCACACAAAACCCAGAGCAGCAAAACTGTATTAGTATTAGATGGAGAATAGAGCAGTGGTTAATTAAAACCAGGAGTCTTGTTGCTTGCTGTTTGCCACAGCATGGGTAAGTGGCTGTTCGTTGTCCTGGTGATTCCCAGCCTTCCAAACTGGGTCTCTGAATGACCAGACACCTGAAAATGTGACTGCAAAGCTTCAACCCTGTTGAACAAAAATTGCTTCTAATGTGTTAACTGTCTGGAAGAGACCCCAGAAGATGGGCAGAGCAGCAACCCTGCAGCAGCTCTCAAGCAGAAGCGATCAATGGCTAGCTCATATGCTCAGAGGACCACAATCAAATGTCATTATTTGTAAGGTTCTACTTGACTTCACATCCCCCTTGCAGAAAAGGCTTTATCGATCCCTTCACGTTGAGGAGAGGGGCAATCAGACAGGCTGCAGCAGGAATAACCCTTTTGGCATTTTACATTAAAACAATAGGGTCTTCTGGCAAGCACCCACACCAATCATTTAAAGACACAGGAGCTCTCTTGGAAAACCACTGAAGACTACTAACAAGATACTGAAGCGACAGCAGAAAGGTTGATGTTATCAGCCACTCTCCAATGAACCAAAGGCCCTTTTCCACGTTTTTCCTTAATTATTTTCTTCCCCTTCTTGCATCACTGCTCTTGGAGGGCACAAGAACTGTTCTCTGCTGGACAGTCTCTGTGGCAGGCAGAGAGAAGGAAATTTCCTTTCTCTTGTTAGCTCATACTCCTGGCTCTGCTACATAGCATTAAATTAGGCAATTCCTGAAGGACCTGCTAGCACTCAGATAAATCCATAAAGAATACTCATTTCTCCCCCTTCAGACCTCTCCTTCCAAACAAGGAAGATGAAACATACTTCTTCCTTCAATCCTGTGGGCCAAATAACTACAGAGCCACCAAGTTTGCATGCATTATTTGTCATGCACTTGGCAATGCAGTTTAAATTTGGTAATGAACAAGCATGACGTAAAGGCTGAAAAGATAGATGAGAGTACCAGAGAACAGCACTTTACAGCAGACTGCCTGTAAAAGTCCTGTATGTTACGGTGTACAAGAGAGGGATCTCCCAAGTTTATCTTTGGTTCTCACTTTTGCTTCCACACACAACACATGTGGCTATTCTTATCACTGCTGATTTTTGATACAAGAAGAAAAGGGGTCAATGATGGTGGAAATTATTACAGACTGATATCCACCAGCCTTAGAGCAATAGGGACTCAGCCCTTGTGCAGGGGGAAGATTTCTTTCTCTCTACGAAGCTATTTTATAATCTTTTCCTGTTTAAAATTATAAACACATTTTTTTTCAAGTACAGTTTCCTTTCATTTACCTCTGTCCCATGTATAACATCTTGAATGTCAGACATGTCCAGATATGTAAACACAAGCCAGCTATATGAAAGGAGTTGGAAGCCAGGTAAACAGACCCAAATGAGCATCCTATGTAATCTATGGAAAAATGTCCCACAGAGAGCTTACTCTCACTGGCTTCTCTTGAGTGAACCTTCCCCTTCTGCTTTCAAGAGAGCAACCAGTCAAGAATGCAAGTTACCCACATAATCAAGTTAAGCCAGCAGAAAAGACAGCATCAAGGTATCCCCCAGCACTGAAAAAGACAAGCAACAAGATTTTATTATGGGATTCAGACTAGAATGAGAATTGCCTGGGGGGTTAAAAAGAAACAAACAATAGGAAGAGCAGAACAGTACACTTCATCTTTGATGAATTTTAATCCCAGGCCGTAAGGTAGAGGATGCAGACCAGTAAGGGCACGTTAATGTCATGGGAGCCTGAGACAACTGTTAAACCTGTTTACTGCTGGCATGGGATATTTCCAGATATTCCAAGTGCCATATGGAGAGAAGCATTCATATCCCTGCTCTGCTTTCCTAGGCTTTGCTTTCTGTAAGCTGTGTCTCTCTGGTACATTTTTATTTGTGTATACATATTTTATTACTTAACTAACTTATGCTGCCTTTAAACACATACATAGCATTTCGGTTTAGAGGCCAAAATTGCACTCATTCTTTCTAGCTAATTCTGAAAGACACTGGTAGTCTTAACCAGACCCAGGACACGCACCAATTTCATGTTTTCCAATATCAGCATGAAAATGTGGTCCTGTCTGCTTTAATGGTATAATTTCATCTAAAAGTCAAACAAAAATGCACAGAGTGCGAATTAAAAACACAGCAAGATTTCTTTATCAATGATTTCCCACACTGCCAATTAACAAGGGAATTCTGGAAGCGAAAGGAGTTTTGGCTAAAACATGCCATGTATCTGTCAAAATAGTGAGATACTCAACTACCCATAAAACAAACCTCTTAAAAATTGGCAGGCAGCTGTTTTGACACATCAGGCCAACTTCAGATCTCTTTCAAATGGATGCCATGCCAACCAGATACATTTGCTTATTCCAGGTCTGAGTTTGGGCCTTCAGGCATAGAGAGTTTTATATTTGAAAGTTTAATAAATCATCACGTTGGATTCACAAATAAGGTGAGGGCTCATGCTAAACATAATACAATTAACAAGGTCTCATTAGCTGAAGTTCTACAGGGATCAGAAATCAAAGTTATTGAAAAGCAAACCTGCCAACAATCAGAATTCCTAATGCCACAGACATGCATGCATTTAAATAAATACGTTTTTCAAATGAAATTAGCAAACAAATTGGCCTGTTGGATTCTGGCAGGGTGACTGTAGTCCAATATCAATACAGCTGAAAACACCAGTCACTGAAAGAGGCGACTATATTGTGAGATTACAAAACTCCTAAAACAGGGCTCAAAACTGTGGAACTGTTCTGCATTCTGATTTATTTCTATTTTTAAACTTGCAAGGTTTGTAATTAATGGCTTGAGGACATGTGGAGAGTTGGAGCAAATTTTAGCCTCAGCTTCCTCTGCATGTTGTTAATGGCTAGTCTGTCCAGTAATGTGCTCCAATTTTACCCACATCAACCACATGTGATACAAGCTGCAGGAAACCAAGTGAATTTTTAATCATCTCTCTAATGTACAGTATAATTGCTGACTTTTATCAGACAGTAGTTAAACAAAGACTTAGAAAGAAATAAATATTCCTTAATTGCACAACTGCCATTGCTCACAGTAGGAAAGCCTTTGAAATGAGTAACTGGTCCCCATTCTGATTCTATTATCATGGTTACACACATACTCAGACATGTACAAATAAGTTTAGATCACCATAGACATTTATTTATTTCCCAGCTAGGTATGCAAGCGTGTGTATGTGCTTGTATTCAAATGGAGAGCAGTTATTCATGTGTGACATTCATCTCCCATGCACATGGGAAATACATGCCTCTGAGCCCATCCATATACCTATACACACATACACACAAGCTCCTAGACTCTTGCACAGAGGGAAAATCCTCCATGCCATGCCACATGTGATATATGGGGTTTACTCACATACTAACCTAGACAAATACATTATCTCATTTTAGCTGCATAAAATTAGCATCGAGACAGAGTGTGTGATGCATTTCTAGAGCCAACTTTTCTTCTTACTCCATGTAAAACAGAAACTTTGACTCCTGGAGCATTTCAGTCTTACAAAAACAAATGCACATATTTACAGCCCTGAATGTAAATGACTCCCTTGGAGCTGATGTTTCCTTCTACCCTCAGGACATCCCAGTGAAAGAAACCATGCACTTTTATATCCACAAATGTCATCAGCACTTACTTCTGCACCTGTGATGCCTTGAGGACCCACCACAAGTTTAAAAAAAGAAGAAAAGACATAAAAAATAAATCATACAAACAATCCCTCCCCAATACCAGCCGGCTGTCAAAACTGCTGAGAGCTGTGCCATAATGCATTTAGTTCATGTCTAAAGGTATAATCAGCAAGGCACATGTGTGAACCTGCCATTCAAGGAATGCCCCAGAGTTCAGTACCCAAGTCTGAGGCAAGAAGGATACAAAAGAAGAAAAATAACAGTGCTTAGCATCCAATTGTGAGAAGATCAGCCAGGAAATTACAAAAGCTGTGCCTATTCAGCAAATAAACTGTAAAACATCTTACAGTGTGATATGGGTTTGCAAAGGTGCTGATAACAGATTAAACACATGTACTCTACTGTTTTCAACAACTGCTGTTCTTTCCACTGTGTGGTTCCTACAGCTTTCCTTTTCCCTTTCAGGGCAGAAAACCAGCAAAACCACTCCTATTCCATTTAAACAGTTCAGAGCACTAGGCTTTTTATACTAGAAATGGTGAGATGCATGATCAGTTCAGCACTGGACTCCACACTTTGTGAGGGCACATACGAAAGCTTGGGATTCAGCAGGGAAAACTGCTTAACATTAAGGGGCATTTAGTGCTGATAAAAGGGACCACTTCTCTGAGCAACTCAGGCTTTGCTCATTCTCCTTTGCTTATCTCTGATTTCGATAGAGGGGTGCTATGACACCAGTCTCCTTAGATTTTGTAACAGACCTGGTAGCTCTGAAGAGGCTGTGAATAAAAGCCTGGCTTGCAAGTGCACAGTGACATTCCCCAGTTTACAATTGTACCTTACAAGGTTATTTCTTCCCATGAGAACCAATGAGACCAGGGTGCAGATCTCTGTCCTGTTACCTTGCTATACTCCTCCCAGGAGTTGCTCCAGGTCCAGTAGTGAGCCTTGTAAAGCCCGACTCTCACTGCCATCATCTCATTGCCACGATAATAGAATATAGGCCTGAAAAAATAGAATAAGGTCCTGAGAAAATAGAATATGGGCCTGAGAAGGAGAACAGAGCTGCATGAGAAACACCAGTGCTGCAGCAGCCTCAGTGATAAGGGAGACAAACACTTTAATGGCATCTGACTTCCGCTCCGGCTATCAGTCAGAAACAGGCTGCCTCCTAATAGTCTCCTCTGCAAGGTTTTCAATTAACATTTCTTAGAGTGTTCATCAAGTTGAGAGCTCACACAGTGCAAGAATGAAACATTATACAGCTTGGCTGCCAGTGATTGTTAATCCTTGAACTATCAGACCCTGTTATTTCCTATAGAGCGTGCCGATTTAAACACCAAATGTCTCAGGAGCAGCGTGTGTGTGTGCCAGAGAGAAACAGGGATTCACAGACGCTGTGATGCTCAGTCTCCTCTTTACACAGCACCAAGCTATGTGCTGTTAGTGTCATGTGGAGAGGGTGGCCAGGGAGGACACCAGATGCTGGCCAGTTCTGGATCACATCTCAGAATAACTCCATATGGGAAAACCTGGCAGCCAGACACACTTTATTTTTAACTCTTGTCCATTTCCATCCCCTGCCCAAACCTCCCTTTGCACATCTAAACATACCAGTCAAAACTCTTGACTTTTTCCCAGAGGTTTTCCTCACTAAAAATACATTTGAGAAATGCAGCTCACTCTGAGTTGCACTACTCTTTCCCTGGGCAATGTCCCTGTCTGCCTCCCCAGTAATGTGCTCGTTTTTTGGGGGGACCCGTATGAAGTGTGAGAGAGGTTTGATTTGGGGGTGAAGCTCATCACCAAAGGACATCAGACTTAGTGCTTCTCTCCAGTTGTTTCAGGCTGCTGACAGGACGAGATGATGAAGCTGTTTATCACTGTCTGTAGGGTACATACACCTTTCTTTCATTCAGAGATGCTACTTGGCAAAAAGTACTCACTGGTGATACTACCTTGAAAAAAACAGTCCCTAAACACAAGACCAGATTAAAATTGTCACATCTGAATGACAGGAGTAGCCTTAGATGTCTTCTATTTTAAAATTGTATCTTCCCCTGCGGGTTCCTTGCACAAATGATGAGCCTTTCTCCTTTGTCACCAGGAGCTGCCTGTGAACAAAGGGGAAACTGCTCACTTCTGCATCCTTAATGCACCTGAAATCCCATGAAATAAAGGCAGCTTGCGAGATCTGCCAGAGTGCACAACCTGATCTAAAGCAGTCCCATTAACAAAAGCCCAAACACATATGCCACAAAGCATGACAGCCTCCTTTTTCCTTGCCATAAAACCTCACTATTTGACAAGTGCTCTTGATTGAAGGTGTAAGGTTATGGTTTCAATCAGATATCTTCCCATCTTTGAAAGAGGGTTATGGCTTGTACTCAAAGTTCTGCTATTACTGATTTCTTTTTTCCCTATTCCATTTTTCCTTTTTAAGATCAAAAGAACACAACTGCATCTCCTGGAAAGCTGTTGGGGGCAGTAGGAACTGTGACCTGGTCAGATCTTGGGAAGATGGGGAATGAAAACCCCTGCTGTGCCCTGAGTGACACAAACAGCACCAGCTCCATGGGGCTGGTGACTGCAATGGATTTCTCTTTTAAAACAGAGAAGTTCAACAAACTTTCAGAAGTAAAGATGGGATAAGCTGTGCTTGAGAAACCTACAATGCCTCATGGCTAAGCTCTCAGGTAACACTGTAGGCATGCTTCTTGCCTGACAGGCACAAAAGCAATTTAATGGAACAATGGCTCTCACCCAGCAGAGGAAAGAACTCAAGTATGTTTTCCATGCATATGTTTCCTTGCTATGTCACAGGCAAAGAATATGATTGTATTCAGATTTCACAGGCTGCCAAATTCCTCCTAAAATCACAACTACAAGACCTCTCCTGACCTCCAACCCTTCCAACAAGAGCACTGAGGATGTTTGCTGTCAGATCTCAGCCTGTACCCAACAGCTGACAGCGCTCCTCTGTGCTCATAAAGATCCCAGATCTTTAACCCAAATCAACGCTTGCAAAAGCATTCACAGAAACAAGACCCTGGGAGGAGGAGGGCTTCTACATCACCACAGCCTCTCTCAAGCAGGAACTACAAAGACCCAGCATACTCTTGCATGTTTTTCCAGTATAAATAATGTATTCTCCCCTACCCAGGCTACAGTTCTCAGGCTTTTATCTTCCCTATTGCCATATGTTGTGGCAGAGATCCCTGCTAACCCCCTGACGTTTTCACCTGTCTCCAGACTGCTGTATGGCAACATGCCACATGTCAGGAAATCCCACCTCTGCTCACTCCACTGGCACACAGCACAAAGCTCTGGTGCTCCCCCACCTCACAGAGCAAAGATGAATCAATTCTGTTTATAAAATATTTCTGTAGGAAACTCCACACAAACAAATCTGGCATCGCTTCAGTCAGGATGCAAGGGTCAGAGCTCATAACAAACCTGTCAATTAGCTTGCCCTGCAAGATGGCAGGTAAAAGGTTGATGCCGTCAATCTGTCTGTCACTGGGAGGCTGCAGTCCCGCCAGGGAGAGGCTGGTGGTGAACAGATCCATCACATTGCCCAGCTGATGACTGACCTGAAAGAAACAACAGAGACACATTTACAACAAGACCTTCAGGAAAAGGCAATGGAAAGAGGCTGGTTTCCACCAAAACACAAGGATTGCTTCCTGAGCCTCCTTCTCTGCTGAGTATCTTTTGAGGGTGTCTTCCTTTACAGTGATGCAGTCACCAGCAAACCCCCTATTAAAATAATAAAGGAAAGGAGACGATCCATATTTTTCCACTTATAAGGGAGCATTTGCATTTTGATTATTATTTTCCCTTTCTTTCTTTTCACTTTTTACAGGAGTATGTTTAACAGATTTCAACTTAAATGTAGCAAATTCCATCTCATTTGTAGATTGAAAAATCAGCACCAAAACCAAGAAAAAGTCCTTGATTTGTTCCCTCTTCAGGTCATCTCTGGAGTCCAGAATACTCTGAGAGAGTTCCCAGAAAGCACAGGGATAGATGGATAATAACAAAAAGAGCCCGATGACTTCATCTGCAAACCATTTCCAACAATTCAAGAACTGTAAAGTTGTGGTATTTTTAGAATATATTTTAATAAGGGAGAAAAACATCTGGGTTTGGCTCCAATGGAGATGTGCAAGCTTTTTTTCCTCCCCAGCCTTTTCTTTTTTTTCCCTTTCCCCTTAATTGGAAGCGATATTCATCTCTCTGGTCTTAATTATTTATATTTTAAAAACCTAAAAAGTCTGTTCTGATTCTTTCTGAATCTTTGCTCCCATCCCTCTTGTGGCATGCTATGGTTATCTGTTGTAGGATGCTTAATTAGCCGGTGACACACCAAATTAAAGCAGACACATTCAAATCAAGAGCAAAGCTGTTTTGCACCAGGATGCACCAGCACAAGATGCAACACGAAAAGAGCTTTTTCAGCTTTAGCACTTGTTCAGAAACAAGAAGCCATCTGATACAAGCCCACATCTGTAAGTACAGAAGCATGTTCTGACTGAAATCCAAGTCGTAGCAGCAGCCTTCCGAATGTCAGTGTGAACATTACCATACTGGGACTATCAAAGACTTCTTATCTCTGAATCCTCTTTCTACTCACAAACAGACCCTGAGCCTGTCAGCTGACACTAATTATTTAAATATGACAACAAATAATAACATAATAAATGATTTTTTGTGAGATGCTAGCTCTAGAGAGAGAAAACTAAAGGGAAAATGCTATTTTTGCTGGGACATTAAGCCTTTTATTGAGAGGCTGGGCTGGAAAAAAGTGAACACAAAGGAGGAATTAACAAGTTGAGGTTTTTTTTTAAAAAAAGAAACTGGAGAAAGCAATATGCAAGAGACTAATTACGAGTTTAACATTACAATATCCCATTCCTTGATTACAGTAATTTCAAATTTTAATGGCTCCCATTCATCAAAAGGTGTTGGCAGGAACACATAATATTAAAGCTGCATGCAAGAATACTTCCACAACTCTTAAGAAGAAATCAAAGTACAAAGTTCTAAATGCACAAGAGGAATCCTGACCATGAAAATCCTTGCCCAGGAAAACAGTTGGATCAGTTGACCAAGATCAATAGGTATTTCAGGAGGTCTCAGCCATTTAAGGTTAAACCTCATTTGTGGATGCTGATGCAGCTGGCAGCCTGAAAGAGGTTGTGCTCAGCCTGTCCTTGGAGGCAGCGACAAATAGACATGAGCTCACAAATCTCCCCCAGAAGGGAGAGGAATAGATGAATTTCTATCTCTGCATTGAGAAGAGGATGGGAATCTTCTGATACACGGCTGTGAAGAAGGAAACAGAACTAAGCCGTCCAAAGGGTAACCCTGCTTCTTGCTGGGGCCATTTGGCAAACATGGACCACTAGGAAGAAGCAAAGGTGGATATGCCACCTATGGGATTAGCTGTGGGACAGTGCCATGTGCTCCTTGGACCATTCCCTTGCATGGGCTCTTCTCTGTTCCTGGGTGTGCACTCAGAAAGGACACTAAAAACCAGCATCCCAAACCATCAGCTCATTCCTTACGGAGCAGGATACCTTCATCAGCCATGGGCATGGGGAATGCTGTACTCCCTCTGAAGTCAGAGAGGATTACAAGTGCTCAGCATCTCAGGAAAGATGCTCAGTCCCTCGCAGGCTCATCTGCCAGCTAATTCACCCAGAACATGCCTTAGGAGAGCTGTGGGGTCAGCAGAACACCATATGCAGAGCTGCAAATCTAATAAAGAGGAGATCTGGCACATGCTTGCTCCCTGACAACTGCTACGTCAGGAGCAGGCAGGCAAACAGAGTTTTGTAATTAGACCTCTCACATTTATAAGGCAAGTCCAAAAGACACTTTTCTTGTTATCACTCCATTCCCTCGCCTCAATCTTTTGATAACAGGCAGCAAGAGGCAATCGCTGACCTGAGACTTGTGCCTCTAATATCACCCAATTTATACACTGCACTGTGACAATCCTGTGGGGCCACCATGGTCTTCTTGTACTGGCCCTTATTAACCATAACCAGATGTAGATGACTCTCTTTAATCATCCAATTACGTTTCTGGTCTCAGACAACATTTTTCATGAAGCAGAGAAAACTTCTTAAGGAAATTAAATGCCCATGCCACAGCCACTTGGATTTATCTGTGCTCTGCAGCACCATATTGAAGAAGGGGAGAGGAAAAAAAAAAGGTTAATATTTATATAAAACTTTGAAGTATTTTTCAGAGAAAAAGAAAAAAAATTACCATTTTCTCCTGTCAACAGTGCTCTTTCATTCTAGTTGCCTTTCCAGTTTTTTTTTTAAGGAAAGAAAAAGAAAAATCCAGAGAGGGCAACAGCCCAGAGAAAATAAATAATATATAAAAAAGAGTGAGATCAGATATTGCTCGTATCAGTGAGAAACAGCTGGTATTACACACGGAAGAACGGATTTTCCCCCCCTCCTTCCCTTCCCTCCTTTTTAATAAACTCTCAGTATACACATAACGTCTTTAAGAAAATGAAATCCTTTTGCTGTGGGCCACGTTGCTAGAAGAAATAGTCACCGCTGCTGTTATCAGTGCTTCCAAGCTTTAACTCTGAATCAAAGGCGACAATTAATAAAGTCGCCCCCGCCAGGAATGGAAAGGAGGAAAGCTAAATATTTGAAACTGGGTGAACAAATGTCAGGGTGTTTTTAAATAAAATCCTTTTACAGTTATCACAGTGAGCAGACCTGATATCCCTGTCTAATTCAATTTCAATTTGCGCCCCATGGGAGATAGTGAAGAAAAGGTTGCAATGCTGTCTTTGGGTTGATATGTTCTTTTCTCCTTCAGGAAGCAGGCACGAGAGAGGAAGGGGAGGAGGGTGAGGGAAGAGAGGAGGAGGATTCAAATACCAGCAGAATATGATGGGGTTTTTTTCCAGCTGGATCCTTCCAGAAGGCAGATGTGATGTGGGGAATTTTGAAATGCTGATTTGTTGTGAACTCACCTGGAAAACGTAGCTGAGGAGGAAACTGCAGAAAGGCTGTTTGTGTGTGAATAAATATTCCTGACAGGGGACCAGAATTCACTGAATGTTGATGCCAAGAGCAACACGCACTCCTGAGGCATCCCTCTCCTCCAAAAAACCTGCAAATCTGCCAACTGCACCAATTATCCCAACCTCTATCGATATCCTGTCAAGTGTTCACAATCCTGTCACCTAACTTCTTTGTCTAAATAAAAAGCTACTCCCTTATTTAAGCAGACAAATGTACTCTTTAATAGAAACAAAAACTCCAGCTCTATATATCAATGAGATGATTAATAAACTGCCAGATCCCATCAGCAGAACAAGCTTCCCACCCAATAACTGGATTTCAGTGACCAGAGACAGAAGCCTTCTTTTTCTGGCTGCAGCTGTGCCAGCTGAAATGGTCGCTGGCCCTCTGCCTGCTCTCAAAAGGTCCATGGCTGGAAAAGAACAACCACTGCACTGGGAGCAACCACAGTGCAGGAAGGAGCATTTGACCCTTCAGCTTTGTGCTTGGCACTCCTGAGAAGCTTTCTGCTTCCACTCAGGTTCAGGCTCCCAAGCCTTTGTCTCCTTCAAGTCGTTTGAAAAGAAAGAGCATTGAGAGACTCTGAAGCAGTTTTACCCACATTTTACTTCTCCTTCGACTACTCAGGCCTCAGGCTGACTGGTTTAAACTTGCAGCCAGGAAGATGCTGAAGCTACAGACTGCAAGACACAGAAAAAAAGCCAAAATTGAACTAGCAGACACATGTCTCTTCACTTAACTATGTCAGTGAAAGAGGTAATTATGAAGCAGTAACTACAGGCACCCTACAGATCAACACAGTGTGCGCTATATTACACAGAAGCATTGCCAAACGTCTCACCTGTGGTCAGTGCTGCTGTGTGTACCAGTGCTGGAGCCTCGATGGCAAGAATACAAAGCAGAAAAGACATATAAGTAGCTATCATGTATTTACTTATCAGTAGCATCATACGGTGTCTATCTTGGAGCCAAGCAGTGCATCCTATGGACAGAGTTCAGAACAGGCTTCTCAAGGTACCTCAGTGGAGTGCAAGAGGACATCTGGGAGCATAACACCTGCACATGCAGACGTTTGGCAGGCAGTACTGTGAACTGGAGCCCAGGGTAGGATGGATTTAAAGTTTAACATGTGCTTAAGTGCCAAGGATGATGATAGCAGTGGTGGGGTGGGGATTTTTGGGTGCATACCTGACCTGATAAGCCTGAAGCGGACTCTCCAGCTCACTGAGCATGCATGGGCTCATGATAGCACAGCATAGGTCAGTCCACCCACTTATGCAAACATGTTAACTCTCCACAGAAACGACTGCTCACAGGAATTCAAACAGCAGCTCCAACTGTGGCCTCAAGCAGGAAGCCAAGCATCACACCAGGCTACCAAGAACGTTTTGCACCACATAAAGCTTCACCGCTGTGCTACATGCAAAAGACTACCTGGGAGAGAGGTACCAGCCAGTTACAGTTCAAAAATAGAAAATAAGAAAAATTATTTCTTTACACATGTTCTTCATTATCCTCAGAGTTACTACAATGGAAAGAATTTTTAAATTTGGTATTTACTTGTCCCCATTTATAATGCATGTTTACTTTTAGCACATTATTTAGTTTGGACAAGGAAAACAAAACAGTCAGCTTCAGTTTCATGTTCTCATATGCTAGCCCAAGGCTGTTGTACTTGGCTTCTAAAGGCTTTATGGAAATGTTTAAATTTAAACAAAAAGATTGTTTTCATTTCAAATTAAAAAAAGAATAAAACATCCCTGGTAGGTTTTGTGAACCCTTTAAAAATGATGAAACCAAACTACCCTCCTGCCCTCAGCTGTAGATCTAAGCTATCTGATGGCTTCCTCCTAAATGGGAGTGATAAATTATTATTATCCTGACTCAATTAAACCACTGAAAAGGAATGTAACTTAGAAAAATGTTTTATTTATTAATAGTTTGCAGTCTTAAGCATAGTGCTCAGCTAATGAAGTATCACTTTCTTCAGGGATGAGATATGCTCACAAAGGGGAGGGGATCTGTATTATTTACTGTGAACCCTGCCTGCAGAAGAATTGATTGCATCCTTCTTTAATGAGAACTGGGACAAGAGAGGCTGGTAGTGCCACTGGAGGATTATACTGAAGTGATCATATCTAAATTTGTGTACAGACAGGCAAGAGCAGTAGTCTGGTATCTAGACCTCCATGAGTGGAACTTTTATCAAACACTAAAGCAAGAGCTGAGTATCAAAGCACTTGACACATAAGGGCACAGAGAGTGTGTGCAGGCAACACGCTCCTGCTCTACACTGGGACACACATTAGCAACGTGTCTTTATACAAGTTGTTCAAACACATAACCCACTAAAAATACTGTGGTTGAAAAGAGTAAGGGGTTTAAATAGATCAGGAAGACAAACAGACCAGACCACTTGGTGCTCACAGTTGTTGATCATGGACACTCTAGCTGCAAATCAGCAATAATGAACAAGAATGGCATCATTCTCTGGGTGAGGCATTCCCATCCTTATTTAGACGTGTGTCTGGACCGACACAGTGGGCTTGTTAAAAGCCTGAACCCAAGCCCACTGAACTCAGCAAGAATCACCCCATTCACTTCAATTCACTTAAGACTGATGTGAATTGTTAAAAGTGGATACTCACCCCTCCTGCAGGTATATGTCCAGGCCACCAAGCAATAGCTGGCTCTCTCATGCCACCTTCAAACGTGGTTTGCTTGCCACACAGAAAACGACCATTGCTTCCTCCTAAAGAGAGAAAAGAAGCCAGAAACCCCACAATAAGCCAACATATTTCAGAGGGACACTGTAAACCAGGAAATTTCTAGGCTAATTTTAAATGAATTTTCATTTCTGCATGAATGTTTCTTCAAATAACATGTCCTGAGTAGATGTTTTGGTTTGGCTCTGTTTTTAAATATCGGTTTGTGATGAAGTTCTAGGAGTGTCTTCAGCAAAGGGACAAAGGGACAGTTAAACACAACTTGCTGTCAACCAAACAAAGGTAAAAACAAAAGCCAAACAGAAAATAGTTCATTGGCATGTTCCTTCCTTTAAGGATGTTAACTGCTGTTTGGAACTAAAGGAAATCTCACTTTCAGGCAGAAACACTATTTCTTTTTTCATAATCCATGTAAAGTATTAGAGCAGTATTAGATGCAGATACAAGAGAGAGAAAAATAATCATGTATTCCCTGAATGTTCATTCTCAGCAATAGCTACAGCTTTGCAGGAATGCTTGGGTTTTTAACCCAACCTTGTAGCTAAGCTTGCTGAGGAACAAACAGGAAGGGCTTGCAACAGACTCCAGGTCACACAAAGTCAAACACAGTGGTTCAGCTGAAATCATAACTCAGGATACTCCTTGCTCTGTGGTCCAATAACCACAAGACAGCCTGCCTCCAAACAGAAGAGAGTGGGTCATAAAATCAATTTGCAATGACTCTGAGAGCAACAATCATTTAAACAAAGAAGACTTGTGAATAACAAAAATAGAATCATAGAATCACTTAATAGTTAGGGTTGGAAAGGACTTTAAGATCATCTAGTACCAAACCCCCTGCCATGGGCAGGAAAACTCACACTAAACCACATCACCCAAGGCTCTTTTCAACCTGGCCTTGAACACTGCCAGGGATGGAGCATTCACAATTTCCCTGGACAACCCATTCCAGTGCCTCAGCACCCTCACAGTAAAGAACTTCTTCCTTATATCCAATCTAAACCTCTGCTGTTTAAGTTTCAATCCATTACCCCTTGTCCTGTCACTACAGTCCCTAATGAAGAGTCCATCCCCAGCATCCTTATAGGCCCCTTATAGTTTTTCTTCTTGATATTTTTCATGTGAGCTAAAGGACTCTTCAACTCTCTGTAATTACTTAGAAAACTGAAACAGGCATTTGGCAGATAGAGAGTAAGAACCCTGCTAATTTATTGTACCTGGTCCTAAATAAATTGAAAAATATTCACCCCCTGACAGTGGGACACAAAGTGGAAATGCACACATGTGAACAGCCACATTGGGTTAGGCCAAAAGTACATTTAGCCAAGGTTACCTCCCCCAGCAGTGACCAGAAGTAATGAACATAAGCTAACCCTAAGCATTAATGTTCTGCATTTTGAGACTTCTCCTAACTGCGTAAAGGAAAACCCCAAGTTTTGTGTCTGTTTTCTGTGTCTGTTTTCCTGCAGACACAGAGACTTAAGCCCTGATTTCACAACCCCAGCCCAGGTTTGTTCATCTAAGACTCACCTTGTTCAGGAGCTGAAATGAGAGCAGCCCCATTATCAGAGGTGAAAAACACAAAAGTGTTCTCACTGATACCCAGCTTCTGAAGATGTTTTAGGATTTTTCCAATGCTATCATCAATTTCTCGCACAGCATCCCCATATCTAAGGCAAAAACGGATGCAAAACGTTACAGGCAGGAAATGAGGAAAGGTGTCACACAGCGTAATACACTGCAATCAGCCACAATGCTTCTAGGGAATCTAATTAATGCCTGTGCTGCAGAAAAAGTTCTCTTATGCAGCAGGTACTGTAATAAAGTTTCCCACTGCAAACCCCGTGTCTCTTACCTATAGAGAACAGCCTTTCTTGGGTATTAAGAGTCAGAATTTGTTCAGATGTGAGCCACTCTTGGACAGAGACCAGTGACTGATACAAATTTAGCTATGAAGTTCTCAAATACAGGCAAAGCCACTTTGCCACAGACTTGAAGCTAATAACATACTTTTGCTTATGGATGCTGGTTTGTAACTGCACTCTCAGAAGCAAGGTTCCCAATATTTAGACAGCTCTTTGCCTCCTGTAAATTGCATTTTTCATGCCTGCTTTTCTACTTGCTGGCCTGATTTATAGGCTTTTAAAACAGGCACTAATCATACAAAAGCCTTCCAAAAATCATCTGTGCCACATACAGCACTTCATTACTCACACAACTGGTAAAGGAGCTTAGACTCCCCCTTTTCCCCCATTTTAGTCACATGATCTTCATTTCAGATGATAGCAAAATTACTAAAGAACAATCCAAGCACAGTCCTCACTAATCTATTTCAGCACACACATACACTTTAGAGAAATTATCTATGTACTTGGATCAGCATTGCTTAGGTTTTCTGTTTCTGCAGCATGAGGTATTAATTTAAAAACCCCAACAAAACCAATACCCAAAAACCCAAGACTTACAGTCCTCTCTGACTACTGCCCAGGAACTGTTTGGAGGCATAAACAGGAGCATGGGTAGCATCAATTGCCCAGTATAAAAAGAATGGCTGCTGGCTTGCCTGCTGCTTGCTAATAAAATCGAGAGCTTCCTGTAAACAGCAATAAAAAGGAATTTAATGGAATCATCCTCTGCCATCTAAATCTCTCCAAAAAAAGCAGTATAAAGTCACTGTGGCTTAAAAACTAGTGTTAAAATAGACAGTACCTGCAGGTAGATCTGAGTCAAGTTGGCTTCACCCGTCTTCAGATCAATTTTGAAATCTTCATAGTATCTTATGATAAAAAGAATCAGAGAGGAAAAAAAAGAAAATCAATCCTAAGGAATATACAACATAAACAGGCTTTTTTTCCCTTGCTACAAAAGTAGGTGACAAACAGATCACATGATACTCAGCAAACTCTTCAGATATTAAAAAGAGTAGCACCATTTTTTTTCTTTACAGGGCAAAGCAATGAAACAACCAGATCTGAATTAAGGATGACTGCAAGTGTTGCACAAACCTGAGCTACCAAACTTTCACTGTTAAGCTGTTAGAATAGGGGTAGTATGCTTAGAGATCTCATGCTGTTACTCCTTCAATAGAGAGCTGTTTGAAATGTGAATAAGATTTTTAGAAGTACAGAACAACTTCCATGGAAATGGAGCAATCCTGGAATCATACCTTGGGCTGCTTGGAAAATGTTATGTTAGAAGTATCTTTAGGCACTAAGTAAGCAAAGAAGGAGAAGGGGCAGTCCTCAAGAGAACACCAAGGGAAATAAGATGATACAAGACTCAAATGGAATGGACAAGAATGGCACAACTGCCGACTTGGAGCACAGAATGGTGTTATGCAAACAGACAGAAGTTTATTACAGACAGGAAGAGAAGGAATAAAGAGGTCTTTCAGTACAGACTGGAACCAGCTTCCAAGAGAAGCACTGGAGTGACATCATCACAGGAAGCCGTTAGGGTGCAATGGGATAAGCAAACATTTCTTGGAGGGAGGCACTCTAGAGCAGTCACATCCCTAGACGGTCCATGTGCATCTTGTAGGTTGGTCTTGTTACTCAGGGCTATTAAAGATCTGGATGCAACCTTCAGGTTAGGAAGGTGGACAATCATACGAGAGAATGACTATTACACATACCCATTTTCTTATACCCTTTCTATACACATTCACTACCAGTAGTCATCACAGAGCATAACGGATTAAACAGGTCTTGGGCCTGATCCAGAAGGGCTGTTCATGTGTTTCATGTCTGCTTACAAGCACCTTTTCTGCACTGGTTTATTGCTGAACTGCAGGATATTCAGGGTACTCTATAGTAAGTATGTCAGATCATATATGAGGCAGGATATTCCCAATGCTTGACATGCTATAAAGTCCTCTGCATGGGGTGAAATACCTGTAGATCACTGCCCATCCAGCTGAGTCTGTAACTGATTCTGAAGCAGCTGCTGGCTTTACCAAACCCTTTTCACTGAAATGGGTTTGCTACGGTAGCACTTATCTTCCAGCACTGTAATGTCAGCAGGGGAAGCAAAGAAAATAACATTACCAGGTAAGTAGCTGAATTACCTGCCAATCATTTCCCAGTCTCTATACAGAGGGATATTGGGGAGAGCTCTGTTATCAAAAGGTCCAAAATGGCAATTTGGGGATCCAAACCATTCATCAAACCCATGGTTCAGGGGGTGGAACTGCGGCCGGTGGCCCAGATGCCTTGGAACAAAAGAAACAGATGAGTTAAAATTCTGCAGCAAAAAAGCAAATAATCATCTCATCAGAATGGCATGCAAGAAAACAATCTTTGTCTAGTAAAAAAAAACCCTAAGCATTTCAATCAAATAAATGCAGAGCATTTTCTTGATCGTTCTCATACTTGTTGCAAGTGTGTCTGTGCAGACTCACTCCAGTGCTCACATATATCCCATTTTAGCCTACGATCTGATCTTTGTTTTCCATTGTTTCCTTCCCCTGGTGTCTTCTTTCATGGTGTCTTGATGAGCTGCACTGATGGACAACACCACCCAAACCCATCGCAAAGACACACATAATGTTTTACTTAGGGATTCTGATCTATGAGAAGTCACTTTCATACCACTAAGCTGTAAAAACGCAAGGCAAAGCTCATGACATGTGTCATTATATCTGCATCCCCTTTATGGAGTATTCAGGCTGCCAAAATGGTACAAAGAGATCTGAATGTAAATGAGAACGAGTTCTTTACGTGCACATTTGAACATAAAACACGTTTAGCTACTGCTGATGACAGCTCTGTTCTACTGTGCAGCTTGAAAATTCTCCATCCTTAACTTCAAGATGCAGCTCCTCTCTAATCTCCAACTTTAATGCTGCAAATTCTAAATTTCCTTCATTTATACCATCTTGAGGACACAGAACGCCCATTCTCTCTCAGTCACTAAGGGAGATCTTTGTAGCTTAATGTTTATTTAATCATTCCAGCTTCCATTCACGAGCCTGCATTTGCAACCAGTCCATTTTACGCCATCACTTTCTGCACACTTTCTGAACATAAGGGGCATAAAATGCATTACCTGAAGTAAAATGATCCATGGTGTTATTCTGAGCTATTCCAAAATAAGTTATAACGGAAAATAATCATAATCCCAGCTATGATCATTTGGTAATGTAACTAAACCTGCAAGTCTGACCTGCAGGATTCTATTCCTTCCTCATTTATATACATGATAACACAAAACTATTCCTCACTGTTTCTACAACAGGGGACACAGAACTCACAGAGGCAGAAACTTGAAAAAGGCATTAAATAATTTCTGAGATGCAGATTATTCTCTTCCTCTCAAAACACACAAAAAAAGACATTTAATGAAATGCAACAAATTCAAAAATGGTCATGAGAAATACTTGACTTGCAAACATATAACTGAACTATGGAACTTGCTGCCACAGGACACCCTAACAAGTGTTTAGGAAGGATGTTGAAACAATACAGAAATCCAGTGCTGGGGAACTTAGATTTTTTTTAAAGCTCTAAAATTCTGTGTTTGAGACCCTAATTTAACTACTGTACTTTGTCTTTGTTCTTTTTTAACCCCTTTCTAGGAAGCACAGGCACAGATGGCTGCTGTACAGGATCACTCCCTACCCCTGCCCAGGGTAACAGGTCTTGGGTACACAACAATAGCGCACTGCAGATTCATATTTAGACTCCTTATTCCTAACAGCTGCAGGTTCTTCCAGATTTGCTCTTTTCCAAATAACTGCCTGGAACCAATCTGTATTTGCATTGTTTATTTCTTTTCCCCGAGTGTATGAATTTACATTTATTAGCACTGAACTGCATCTTATTGCGTTCAGCCCACTGATCCGATTCTTCACGGCCACTCTGCTGTTTGGATCTGTGGTTAATACATAATTCACTGTCTCAGGTTAGTCTGCTTGCTTTCCAATTTCAGCAGCACTGGTGAATCCGGCCACAGTTCAAACTCCCTCTTCTCTAGCTAGTTAACAAAACTGTTAGAGAAATTGTACCTTATTACTTTCCTTAACAGTATCCCCCCCATACTTCTCCTGTCTGAACTCTCTTCATTAGTGATTTCTCTGTCAACTCCTCTGGTGTCTATGTACTTTGAAAGTTGCTACTTATGCATTTATGTATTACAGAACTCTTCCAAACTGTGAATCAACAGGTCAGAAATCCTCAGACCCCATGGGATTCCATTACAGCCCACAAGCACATCTGAAATTCTGATCTTACAAATACACCAGTTTCAATTATTACATTGGTAATCCAACCATGCCTGTTTGATATGAGTATTTTTCAGGCTTTTCCTTTCTGATTCTTTGCAGACATAGAATCACAGCATGGTTTGGGTTGGAAGGGACCTTAGAGATCACATAGCTCCAATTCCCTGCCATGGGCAAAGACATCCTCCATTAAACCAGGTTTCTCAAAGCCCTGACCAAGCTGGCAGCACAAACCATTGATTTTTAGAAGTTCTGTATCTTCTACAAAGATTATATTGTACTTCCATGAAAGTCCATAAAGCCAAAGGACAATATTCACAAAGTATTGGATTAGACCTCCAGGTCTTTTAAAATATCTGGTATCAACTATGCCGATCAAGCTTACTCCTATTCACCCTCACCTTCTGCACTTGATAAACAATCTTAAATGTAGCCCTAGAGATTTCTGCATCTCTATTTCTACACCACACACTTCTACCCCCTAAAAAGATGCTTTCACAATTTAGACTACTGTATTAACAAAAAAACCCAACATATAGCAGGGGCCAATGATAAAATGTACTTAGGTGCTCAAGGCAAGTTCCAGCAGAACATCTTGGTGGTTTTTGATTGAGTGGGATGATAAGTGGATGAAAGCACAAAGGGTGAAGGGTTTATAAATACACACACACACATAAAAACCCCTTCGAGTCTTTGTATGATGATACATGTACTTGTAATGACAGCAAGTCAGAAATTGATCACAGTAGGGGGGAAGATCCACCACAGATTTCAAAAGTCAGACATCTGAGCTTCTGGTTGTTCTGCTGCTCCTTCACAATACACACACACGCAGACTGAGATCTCAAAGCAAGAGACCTTAGAGCAAGCTTACCATTTGCCAATGATCTTACTGATGTAGCCAGCTTTCTTCAGCAGCTCTGGAAGCAGTAATTCAGAGTCTGGGATTCCTCCTACTATATCCTGTGGTGTGTATGCTGCATAAAGCAAACAAAAATCTTTCCAACTCTTAACAATATTAGAGAAAACAGCTCATGGCTACCCATCATTAGAAGCACTGTTACCAGATCAGAAATAGCAACTAGCTTGAAGTCCCAGCAGTATAAGTCTTTGGAAGTTCTACCAGGCCATGAGATGAAGAAAACTAATTCAGAGTGATCAATAGATCTACACCCATTAGCACACCATGGCCAGAAATAGAGGGGGCTGCCATCACAGAGTGAAGTTAAGACCCTTGAAAGGGGCAGGTCATAAAGAAAGCAAGTGCTGTAGGTGTGCACTGAAATTTCCTTTACTCTTGCTTCCTATTTTCTAAAACTAAGGCTTTTTTCCCCTGAATCAAATGATCACCAAACTTGCTCAGATTGCAAGAGCTTAAAGAAATTATACCTCTCTCAGTCTACAGTTATCTGGCCCTTGAGAATCTAAGGTGTGACTTTGGTTAGGATGGACACAGACAAGGGCATTTGCTGATCCATAGTCTGAAACAGCATGTAGCTGCTGATTCCTGCCCAAGCACATGGCATGTGTCACGCCATTATGAACATTATGGGACATCATGAACTGGTAATCTTCCCTGGAAGCACCATGGGCACATCAGTGCTGCGAAACTGCTAAGGCTGTAATGGTTAGAGAACTGGCTGCTGAATAAAACTGTAAGCAGCTTGTTCTTTACTCTGGGTGTTAACATACACCCCATGTGACTTTCTTTCACCAGACACCAATTAGACCACCCAGAGGAAACGCTTCTCAGCCAGCAGAAGCAAATGGATCAAGTGGCCTTGTTTATGTCTCTTAATTTGAGGAGGTTTTCTGCTTGATGAGGAGGAAGCAATAAATTTCACGCTCATTACCAGCAGTTAACATGGTAATCTTTTTGTGCCACTCTGGAAGATCCATAGGGGAAGATCACCGAGCCAAGCCTTTGTTCAAAGCAATGCTTCCTACAAAGCACAGAGGGAAATCAAGAGAGGAAGGCAAATCAGGAGTGAAGCCCATACCGTTTCTGGCATGTGCATTCGTGGTGTAAAATCCATTCCTGACCGGAAGACGGCCCGTCAACAGTGCTGCCCTGGCTGCAAATAACAAAAAATGTTTTATTTTACATGCATTATCTGCTTAACGTTAACATTAGTATATTAAAGTTGAGGACAGCATGCTGACTAAAGCATGTCAGTGTCTTTTTGCCACAGCCAGCTAACTAAGATCACTCACATTTGAACAGGCAGGAACTCCCCTCTCCAGTGAGCCATGGAGATAGCCACATTCTGATAAGACACCATTTAACTTATTCCAGGACAAACCTGACTGAAATTTGGCCCCTCTCTTGCTGAAAAGTCCTTACTTTCAATAGTCAGTGTAGCAGCTCTTCTATTTCAGTAATTATAAAAGGAATATCTGACATTTATATTTAAGAGGAAATCATAACATGAACTGATTAGATGCTTAAGGCTAAGTTTTTAAGCTTGCCTGAACACAAGTCATGTAACAGTGAAGAAAGAGCTGTCCAGCTTTGACAACAGAAGTCAGGTCCTGACTGCAGGGAATGTTTAAACAGATGTTTTACTTTAAGCATATACAGTACCACTGCTGGACTTAGCAGGACTTCAGCATATTTTAAATGCCTTTTCTCAGCAAGGACGTCATCAGCACTCTGACAAATTATATCCTAAATGAAAGCCCAAACAGAAAGCTCCTATTCCTCATCTTTGTTTCAGTTCTTGGCTGCCAATCAGGTTTGAAAAAAAAAAGAAAGAGGGGAAAAAAAGAAAGAAAATAAACCCACATCAGAGGAAAAACAATAATGATAAAAATATCTGTGACTCCCAGACCCAAACGTTTCTTTTATCTCTTGTCCCATCCCCAAGAATCTTGCAAGCCACCTGGGTCAAAACCAGGGCACAACCTGCTGCAAGAAAGTCTCACCAAAGCCAATGGACTCAAACTATGTACAATGTTCAGCAACAATGTAAGTGTAGGTAGTGCTTTGTTTACCCCAAAATAAGAAAGATGAAAAAAAATGCAATGACTGCAGTTTTTAGAATACTGCACCATAATGTTGTAAATATTCCTTTAGCTAGACTGATTTGATCACTAAAACAGTGCTTTGTATGGACTGAAGATTGTAGGTTTTCCAATCAAAACATAAATAAAAAGGGAGCAAAATGCAAGATCAAAGCACCAAATCCAAACTCTGCCCTGAGGGTAATCTCTGGTTTGGTTGCTAGTTTGTCAAATGCTGGCAAACATCCCAAACTTCTCAGAAGGTGGCACGCTTTTACGTTAAAAACTCAAGTTTACTTACATGGAGAACAGAGGGGGTTGGCAGTATAAAAATCCAGGAAAAGCATCCCTTCTGAAGCCATCTGGTCTAAGTTAGGAGTTTCCTTAGAAGGCTCTCCGAAAACTCCCAAATCACCCCAACCCATCTGTAAAAGAACACATCAAAAGATGTAAAAGTACTTTTACTCTTCCACAACAATGCTTCTGGGCCTACATAACACTGTTATTGTATTCCTTCATTTCTAAATCTTTATAGTGCTCATCTCCCTACTTAGGGAGTACTTCACAAATGTGATAAAAATCATCTTCCCCAACCCTGTGAAGCAGGGAACTATTACACTTCTCACTGAGGAATGGGAAACCAAGGCACACATAGGATTAACTGACTTGCTAATAGCCATTAAAACACTTGTAGCAGAACTGGGTAAGAACCCTAATGCCTCCACTCTTACTCAAGTGCCGGATGACTGGCAAGCACACATGTCAGGGAGGACAAGGAAGTTACATGTGATATAATCAGTGTTGTACAGCTGCAAAGTCTGACCCTTCAGCCCCTGGGTCTCTTTGCAGTGGATCCCACGACTCCACCTCAGCCTGCTGAACCTGTCAATCCATCTGTGTATATGTAAATAGAAATGCAAAGGAAAGCTTTAAACCCCAAAGCAGTGCTGCAGGAAAAGGGAGGAAGCATTTATTTGGGAAGTAAGGTCTGGAGAGAAACCTGACACAGGCAACATATCTTGAAATGTGGGGAAACCAGTGTCTTCCTTATTTGTAAGACACTGGTTTCACCCTGCATCTTCTCTGGGCATATGAGGGGTCATACCCCAAGAGAATCATAAAATTACTATCATGCTGTCTACATTCATTGCTGAAAACTATTACTGGTAATAATACAAATAAAACTGACTTAAAACAGAAGGTTCTAGAAGGGAACAATTTAATGAGCAATTAGGCACCATGGTTGCTAGAGATTATATTATGCTTTAAAAAAGGCAATAGCTTTCTTTAATATAGATGCGTATCAGGTGAGCAACTGATAGAGAGGGTGTAATGTACTGAGAATTTTAGAAAGCCATCTGTTTGGCCCCATTTGAGAGTGCAACATTTACACTGCAGTGGTGCAGTTTGGAAAAGAAAACTATTGGAGAGCTGCAGAGCAGGCTGCTGAGGTTGGAGCAAGGAGCAAATAAACATTACAGCCTACCACTAGGATGTGGAATTAAAATGAATTCAATGGGATCACCCCCAGTTCTCCATTCTTCAGTATCTTTATCATCCAGGAAGAAAGAATAAACCAGTATCGTGTTGCTCTAATTCACAATCACAGAAGTTACTGAAGGATTAAAGTAAAAAAGACCACAGAGATGCATTTTTAATGAACAGATTATTAAATAAATAAATAGTTCATAGAAGCTCCAGTCAGGATCTGTACCTTATCATGTCTCACGTCATACCAACACTTCTAGAGTGGGATAATCACTGTCCCAAGGAGCTTTCATCTTGAATATTACAAATGCCAGCTGGGAAAGGAGTGTGGGGGGGGAATATTCCTGAATGGGGAATTGAGATGGACTGCCGAAGGCTCAGCTGGGCAGAAAAACTCGTCTTACAAGGTAATTATCTTGTACTGGAGTGCAGAAACACAATGAAAACCAGTCATGCTGAATCGGCAGAAGGAGCCAAACAGGTGATAAGAGCTTGTCCACCCTTAGAGGCACACACCCACCCTCATCTGCTTTTCAAGCAGCTTCAAACAGTGCACAACACATTCCTACTACAAACACACCTGATGGATGACACCAAAGTATTCAGGAGAGAAGCAAACCAGGAAGATGCCAGCAACAGGAAGGAGTTGGAAAGTAATGTATTTCCTTGCCCAGGTGGCTCAGACCACCCCAGGTCACAAAAATGAAAAGACTTTTAATTGGAAATAAATCTGTGATTATTTACTTTTTTTGGTGATTTATTGCCTTTTTTCCCCCTCTCCCTCAGTTTAGAAGACAAAAATCAGCAAAATTAGTTTTCTTCTGGTTAAGGTTTTCAAGAGGTAAGTGTGGGTTTCTTTAAATATCTTGGGAGTTTCTTTCTCTACACTTGGACATGCACCTTATTCAGTGCTACTGCAGGTACCTCCATTGCTGGTATTAGAAGATATTGTCACAACTACTTTTGTAGGCTACAAAACCAAGCCTTAACTTCAGGGTGATTCTACCAAAGTTTGAAAATCACCCAGACACCCTGTTTTTCACCATACACCAGCCAATGGAATCCTTTGCCAAGGACTGTGCTCATTGCTCATCATGCTCAGTCATTATATATGGACTAATAGATGACATTATTAGACTTGTAAGGTATGTAGGTGTTGTATGCATTGGTTCCAAAAGGCTTCTGTATGGGGTTGACTTTACAGATGTGAGAAGTCTCACTTGTTTTCAGCAGGGCATGAGGAATAACAAGAGGTTTGTGTGCGGTATCTAGTGAAGGTCACCTGGGGAAGCTGTGTCCTGAAGAAGGGGCAGGGCAGGGGTACACCAGACCTGGCAGGGACTTCATTTCTTCAGCACTTTTAACACATAATTTGCAATGGAAATGAAGATGGAAGCAACTGAGCATGAGGAAGTACTCACATGAAGTCCTTACAGGCTTATTCACATATTCCTGCTTATTTCAATCAAATCCAGACTGCCACATCAGCCCATGCCTGAATCACTGTGCTGGAGGCCTCTGATCATGAATCACAACACAGACCCTGCTCATGTGCCAAAGCACAGGCTGGATATGAAGCCCTGGAAGGGATTATGTGTGAACCTGGGAACTGTGACCTGGATCATGCCCATGAAGAACATAAGGAACACCTGGGCCCCATGCCCTTGGGTGCCATGGTTTAGTGTGAGGTGTCCCTGCCCTTGGTAAGGGGGTTGGAACTGGATGATCTTAAGGTGCTTTCCAACCCTGACTATTCTATGGTTCTGTGATTCTATGCAGGAGTGAGATGGAGCTTATGGAGCACAAAGAAGCAAATAAATGCTCACAACACACTCTCAAAACACAAGCCTTGCCCAGAAATGTCCCTCGATGTGCACTTAGGACACCCAGACCCAGAGGGATGTGCAGGGTAAGGCTCACAAGGACCCAACCTGAGGGAACAGCACCAGTGCAGCTTTGGCCCCTGCCCATACACCTCAATACCCCGTGAGCTCAGGGACCACCACTGCCACACCACACACGCTCCCCATGCACCATCACACTGCGTTTGACAGCAGCCATGCCCCCAAGGTGCCGGTGCTCAAACCATGCCCCCATATAGCCCCACAGACACCCCTCCACCACCCCTGGGACCCCCCCCCCCCCATAGCCCACACCCCATAACACGCACTCTATGGAGCCGAACCCCCACTTTACCTCAGCCACACCGGCCCCTCTCCATGCACCCAAACCCCCCTCAGCGTCACCCCCCCACAAACCAGTTCCTCCCAGTGACTCGGACCCCTGTCCCCATCACCACAGCCCCCCCCGGCCCCACTTACATCGTCCATAAGGAGCAGGACGATGTTGGGGGGCCCGACGGCCGCGGCGAGGCCCAGGCCCCAACACAGGCACAGCGACACCAGCACCGGCTTCGCCATGGCAACCGCCGCCCCGTGCTGCGGCCGCGCCTCACGTGACGCGCGGCCGGCGTCACGGGACGCGAGGGGAGGGAGGTGGAGGCGGGGACAAGATGGCGGTGTGCATCGCTGTGATCGCCAAGGAGGTGGGGATGGAGATGGGGCTGTGGGGCCGCTGTGGGGCGGCTATGGGGCGGCTATGGGGCAGCTATGGGGCCGGCTGGAGCCGGGATGGGCCTCGGGTTGTGGGGCACGGGAGGGGCTGTGGGGCCTCAAGGGAGCTGAGGGGAGATCTCAGGTTGTGGGGCCTGAGGGTGGCGGTGCAGCTGTGGGTCACGATGGGAGGGGAGAGGGTGTGGGTCTCTGGTTGTGGGGCCTGAGCAGGAGCGAGGAAGGGAGCAGGACTGGGGCCATGGGGCTGGTTGTGGGGTAGGGGTGATGGGAAAGGACTGGGTCTTAGGTTGTGGGGCATAAGTAGGGTGAAGGGAGTGGGGCAGAGCCTTGGTGGGTATGGGGGTAGCAGGGCAGTGGGTGCAGGAGCAGTGTGAGGGTGCTGTGTGGTGTCCTGCTGCCAGGAGAGGAGTGGGGTTCTCCTCATAAGGAGCAGGAGAGAGGCTCTGCTGGGGCAGGTTAAGCAATGGAGAGCCCTGAGCCTTGTGTAGTGCCTCCTGATTCTCCTGGTGCTGGTGTGTGGAGATCTGCACAAGTGCTACAAGGTGTAAAGAGGAGCTGTGCATGCGAAATGCTTGAAATAGCTTACTTCTGACAGCAGCAGTTCACTGGGTGAAAGCACTGTCGTGGCATCACTTACACAGCATCACTTGTACAGCCGCCACTCCTACTCAGTGTAGTCTGCTTTGCTCCTCAGAACTATCCCCTGTACATCCGGAGCGTCCCAACTGAGAACGAGCTCAAGTTCCACTACACTGTGCACACCTCGCTGGATGTCGTGGATGAAAAGATCTCTGCGATGGGCAAGGCTCTTGTAGATCAGAGGGAACTGTACCTAGGGCTCCTCTACCCCACTGAGGACTACAAGGTGTATCTTTCTAATGCCTTTTGCCATGGCAGTTTGTATTTATTTATGTATTTATTTTACATGTATTATTATGCATTCATTTATAGAAGGCCCTTCTTTCTTGGAAGGCTCTCTGCATAGAAAGCCTCTCTTCCTACTTGGTGCTGTATCAAAGACATCAGCACCTCCCATATGAAGAGAGGCTGAGAAAGTTGGGGCTGTTCAGCCTGGAGAAGAGAAGGCTGCGTGGAGACCTCAGAGCAGCTTCCAGTGTCTGAAGGGGGCTACAGGGATGCTGGGGATGGACTATTCATTAGGGACTGTAGTGACAGGACAAGGGGTAACAGGTTCAAACTTAAACAGCAGAGGTTTAGATTGGATGTAAGGAAGAAATTCTTTACTGTGAGGGTGCTGAGGCACTGGAATGTGTTGCCCAGGGAGGCAGTGAATGCTCCATCCCTGGCAGTGTTCAAGACCAGGTTGGATGAAGCCTTGGGTGCCATGGTTTAGTGTTAGGTGTCCCTGCCCATGGCAGGGGGGTTGGAACTGGATGATCTTGAGGTACTTTCCAATCCTAACTGTTCTATGATTCTATGAGAAAATACACGTCCTTGTTCACGGACCAGTTTGTCACATAGAGGCTCAGGTTTGCTGCCTTGGTCAGTTCAGAAGCTGCTTCACTGCCCACCAGACAGTGGAAAAACTTTTACCCTACATGAGGAAGTGCAATGTGTGACAAGTGTCTGGTCCAGGTAGACTTCACCTTTCACTAACTGAGTGCTTTATACCCTGCTAGCTTAAACACTTGACTAGAATAAAGCTAAAACTCTTCAATAACACCAGTGAAAGTATCAGGAGTATGAAGGTCTCTGGTCAAGTACCTAAATCATGGGTGTGTGGTCCAATTTCTTTATGCTCCATGGTCATGTTTGTAAGTCACAGAATTGATCTTTTGAGCTTTCTTTATCTTTTCCTCTGAATGCCACAGATTGGAGTCATCTGCAGATCCAATTTCTGAGGTTTTATAACCTGGTTGTTCATTTTTGAAGTTTCAGATCAGCCACACTGGCTGACATTGGAACATCTCCAAGTCTCCCAAAGGAGAATAAATAAGTTGGCTATGTCATTAAAATGGTTTCCCCAAAAATAGCTAGTGGGAGGCTGACTTTTGAAATCACAAGGCTTGGTTTACTGGCCAGTATAGGAGCAAGCATGTCCTGGAGTTATCAAAGACTGAAGAACTCGGGTAGAAAAGGGATTCAGTTCCTCCAAAAATAGTGTCTTGCTTACCTATCTAGTCCTAGCTACGTGCTAGACACAGCAAGAATGTTGTTTCCTCTCAGCTTGTTTCTTTATCTCAGCCTGCATCAGTTGCTTTGCCAGGCTCTGGAGTGTCAGAAGCACTTGCCTTAACAGCTGCACAGATATGGCTACGTGACAAATTCCAGGGTGAAGTTTGTTATGGTGGTGGATTCCTCAAACACAGCACTTCGAGACAACGAGATCCGCAGTGTAAGTGCTGCACATGAGCACGACTTCCCAGTCAGTGTTTTTGCTACTTATTCATAAAGTGCTGAGAAGCAAAGAAGTATTAATTAAACCACAATCTCTTTTCAGATGTTCCGAAAGCTGCACAATTCATATACAGACATAATGTGTAACCCCTTTTATAACCCCGGGGACCGTATCCATTCCAGGTGAGTTGACATACTTGCCATCTTTCTGGAACTTGCAGTATACCCATGATGTAGTAGCAGCAGGAGCATGACCCCTATGGCTGACCAGTTCAGATGTTCATGCTCTGAGAGCCTAAATGGAGAAGAGCTGTGTTGCCTTTGGGCCATTTCTATGTAACAGAAAACTGACAGTCTCATGACCCTACCTCAGAACTGGTGTTAGAAACACTGATACAAGAAAATTTGTTTCTTGGAGAGAAAACAACAAAATCACCTGTTTCATAGGTGGCATAAATAAACATACTTATAAGTAGAGCAGGTTGAAAAGAGAACAACTGCACTTATTCAGGGCTTATCCTTGAGTAAGGACATACAGGAATTCAGCACATGTAATTCCTCACCTGGTGGGGCCAGTGCCTCCTGTTTCTTACCTGTAATCTCACAGGGAATTTTAGTAATGTTTGGAGCTTCTGTTGCCTGGGCAAAAACACCTTCTTACACTCTGCTGAGGCAGGTCTGCAGCCAGGGTGAAACCTGTCCTTATTTTGGCTTAATTAAAAGTCATTACTTACCCATAGTTAAAGAACAAAACAATGCATTCAGCTTAGGGAAAGCCATCTTGTTAACCAGCAAGAGGCATTGTTAGCCATTGCCTTTGTTACAATAGGTGTGCTATGGGAGAACTAGCTGCTTTCTCTAATATTCTGTGTTCATTCCCCTCTCTAGGGCTTTTGATAGTATGGTGAACTCCATGATGATGCAGGTGTGCTGAAGCACTGTCCCTTCTTACCCATGTGTTGAGGACATGCCCCATGTGCAGCAGTGTGCATAAAGTGATGTATATATTGTCTTGGTTCTGTGCAATATTTTAAATTTATTCTATGTAAATAAACTGGACACCTGCAAGGTCTTCATGCATTTCATCTCCAGCAAGCCTGAGTATAACACAGACATCACTGTTCAGCTTTATGCCTTCAGGCAACATGTGAGAGCCAGCTCTTCCTACAGGAAGGTCAGCCTGTGTCAGATAGGTTTGTTCCCTGCAGAAATGCATGCAGCTGTGCTTCTGTGCAAGTCAGATGTTTCTGTAGAAATTGAGCTTTGTGTAAAAACAGCAGTTCCTGCTGTGCTGGTGATTAGAGCAAGAACAGCTGCACAAGAGGCAGAGAAGTGATTATTATTAGGTCAACCTAGATTTCAGTCAGCTGAGATGCAGAGTGACATTGATCCTCAGAAGTACTGATGCTTCAGAGCAGTTCCTCTGAAGCAGGGGAAGCACATCAGCCACAGAAGTCCTGTTGCTCTTTTTCACCCCCATTTGCTCAGGACTGTTCATTCTGACAGGAACACCACAAACAATGCTCACTTCAGACATACTTGGGCTTTTGTCCCATTTTTTCCTGTTAGGAGCACTCAGATCTGTATATACTTACTCCATTAGTTCTTGGAAAGAGAAAACTCTGCAAGTCAGCTGAAGGCTTCAGGTTTTTCTACAAACCCCAGACACTGTTTACATACTTGAGAGAGCTCTGCCAATAGCAGGCACCTTGAACCCAGTCAAACCCTGCACTGATCTTGCCTTCCTGGGGAAGGTCTTTGGGTTACTCACATTTGACAGCACCTCTTGATATTCACAATCACACCTCATTCAGAGGCCAAGCACACTTAACAGCTATTTCTAGCCCAGGTCAGGGAGCACAGGTAGCACAGCTGGGATAAATCCACACAAATAGATTAAGACAGGATTGCACAGCTGCCTGGCTCATCCCAAACTAATCTCTATTAGCATCTCCTCCCCCTGCAGTTCTAATTAAAGACTGCCAAATCAATACCAGGTATTTGGATAGGAAAACCCCACAAACTGGGCTAGAAAAGCTTCTTAATTGCTCATGCAATACACTCACACTACACAAGACTATGCAGCTACAGCATGGTAAGCAATGTAACACAGGCAGGCACAAGCACTGACCAGCTACTTGGTGCTTTTCACACACCTCTGCTCCAAGTTTTCTGCCTCATATGCAGCAGTCTGTGCTTAAGCATCTAGTAAGTTAAAAATCTATAAAACATAAGCTAAAAATGATGATTAAGTAGTTGTACAGCTCCAAAGGATACAAGAAGCTTGGAGAAAGCCAGGTCAGTGTTGAGTCAACTCCAGCCTTGCTGCAGATTATGCTCACACAGCAGGATAATTTATTTTAAATACATTTACAACACCTTCAAACAGAGCTTCCATACATGTAAATCAACAACAACATCTCAGATAATCAGAAAGTGCTGAAGCTTCTCCCACCGTCTAAGGCACAGCTGCACACTGCTATTCCGAAACATCTTCCTGTACATCTTCACTCTTTTCACTCCAGAGTGGGGACTCAGCATTTCCTCTAACACAACAGAATCCAAACACCCAGAAATAATTTTTGTTTCAAAATAAAGGAAAAAAAAATGAATTTACAAAGACACTAAACAGAAAGTTTAAAGCCAAAAAAGAAGGTACTTTTTCTAAGTATAAGCTTAAGGTGTAGCTCAGATGAAGTCATCTTGGCAAAAGCACAAGATCAACACATTAAGGGTTAAAGCCTCCAGCTTTAAAACAAACAGAAGGCTTTTCATTTTCAAGGGGGGAAATCAGTGGGATCTTTACACTGGCAGTACTGCCTGAGCTGTGAAAAGCTGCTTTAGGACTCAAGTCACATTGGGGTTGGAGGGATCCTAACCAAAGATTAGTGTGAGGATTACATAATAAAACCAGTTTCAGTGCAGAACTTCACTCAGCTGGGCTCACACCATTCCCACCCAGGGACTCCTGAGGGGAGAGGAAGATCAGACTCAATTTGCAACAGGGGAAATCATTTTGTGAAGCTGCTACTGCTAGAGATAAAGTAGAATGATGAGTTTAGGCACTAGAGAGGTACAGAGGCTTCCACAGAAACAACCAAGGGTGTTTTCCCCCCTTCCCTAGTTATTAGACATACAAGAGCAGCAAGCTAAAAACCAGACCCAAACCACATAATTGGCTCCATCCTCTCTCCAAGAGGAAGGTCAGAAATCCACAAGGCTGATGAAGCCCCAGAGTCAGACCTAGAGCTGCAACCCAGGACTTCCTCCACTGATGTGGAGAAGACAGTCCCTACAAAGGTCTTTGGGGTTTTCCTACAAGCAAGAGAAAGCAGCAGCCAGCTGCTGGCAAAGCTGAAGGACCTTCATGGGGTGAGGATCCTTGTAGAGGCTTGAAGGATATTTGGACAGCTAGAAGCTAAACCAAACGTTCTAGTGCAGCCTTTGTCTATGGGATGAGAACGAGCCTTGATGGTATGAGGCATCTCTTTCCCCCTGAGGATAGAGTGTTCTCTGGAATAAGACTGTACTTGATGGAAACCCCTAAGGAAAGCTAAGGCAAGTCCCTCTAGGACATAGTCAGAACACGTGGATGGAGCGGATCCAGTCTTCCACAGCCAGGCACACGACTGCTTCGCCTGTAATCCTCACAGCTAAGCAGATGGCATTGTTCAAATTAATCTGTTTTGGCTAGGCATACTCTTAAAATCTCTCCAATCCCATTTCCTCATTTCAGTCCCATTGGCATCACCAGGGTAGTCCAAAACTTTATGGTTTATAGTAAGGCAGCATCTCTGCCTGATCCCTAAAGAACCACAAAAACAGCGTCCTGAAGCACAGGTGCATTTCTCAGCTGCCAACTGTGCCAAAACCAGCTCCTTCACCCCTCCAAGAGCTGGATTCACCCTTCTGCCCCAGATAACCCAGACTTAACCCCCAAAGCCAGGCACAGCTCATACTGGTCAGACTGGGAGTCAGTGACCACTCAAGTCCCTGCAGGGACAAGGGGACAGCAACAGGTTTCCAGGTGCTTCTTTCATCCCTGGAGCTGTTCTCTGCTTCCTCCCACAGTGCCAAAGGCTCTGGGGCATCAGTGAAGCTAATGCACAGTGAGCTCACAGATGTATGAGCAGCAGCAGGAGGGGTGTTGGAGAACAGCTCCAGGCCTGCACTGGGGATGCAAGGGATGCTAGGACAGCAGCATGGACTGGGTTGCTGTGCCATCACTGGGGGCTCACTTTGGTCCTTCCAGGCCCCCCACCAGGCTCCTGCCAAGCACACAGGCACAAGGGGGTATTTACTGGTCATGATGGGCAGAGATGCTTCTAGCACAGGTCTCCTGCTTGAGCCTTTCTCCTTCCTCCCACCCATTCCAGCTGCAGAGCCAAGAAGCTGAGCATGACCAGAACAAGGGGCAGCTGCCTCCAGCTGTCTTAGCCCAAATACACAGGAACCCTCACCCGGCCACACACCTGTGTTCCCTCCCCTGTGTGCTTGTGTCCTGCCATCCATAGTTGGATCCCCACTGGGTCAGCCTTCTCCAGGCTTGGAAGTGGCTCAGGCAGCCACCATGGGTGGTGGTGCTGATGCATTTCAAGTCGATCCTTTTGGGCTGCACCTGGAAGGCAAAGGATGGCTCAGACAGTGCCAATGGTCAGCACAGCCCCATGCACACAGAGCTGGGAGAAATGCATGCAGCATCCCAGGGTGCTGCTTACCTTAATTATACGGCCTCTGAACAAGCTCTTGTCCAGTGCTATTGCAGCATTCGTGGAGCTCTGCTCTTCAAACTCGATGTAGGCACACCTGCAATGGGATGGGATGAGCACAGCCCCAGGGACACCCCACTGCTCCCACAGGATGGGGAGCACAGGGCAGCACCCTGCAGGACCCCAGCAGCACAGCACTGACCCTCTGGAATGCCCTGAGAACCTGTCGCAGAGGATGGTCACTCTGTTGATCTTCCCACAGCAAAGGAAGAAAGACTCCAGCTCTTCTGCTGTGGCCTCATAATGCAGCTGCAATGAGAGTCTCAATCGTTTCAGTGCCACCAGTCACCCTCCACAGCCTGTGGGTCTACATTCACACACCACCACTAGACTAAGGACCCATCTGATCCCTCTCACACCATCTCCTGAGGTTCAGAAGATCCCTTCCAGCTGAATGCTCCAGCTTGGAAACCCAAACCCAAGAGACAGCCCCCCTGGCTTTGGGGGCACAAGCAACACCACAAACACTGCAGCTTCCAGTAGGGCATTTTGGAGAGCTGACACAACAGATTGTCTGTGAGTGGCTGGAAATCACAAGGAGATGCTGAGCCACAATCCCAGTCTGGGTTGGGCAGAGGAGAAGCATTTGGGATCAAACCATACAGCCTTCACTGTGGGATGGATGGGCCCCTGTGTGAGGGATCTCAAACATGTCCAACTGGACCAGGAGCAGGGAAGATAGGATTCACTCCAGGCTTTCCCACTTACATTGCCCACATAAATGGATCTTTGGTTAGCCTCTATCTTGTCATGGACTTCCTTTGAGAAGAAGGGACCTGCAGAAACAAAGGTTGCTTTGTCCTGCTGGAGGAGGTCTGCTACCAGAACAACCACCACTGAGCAGACACACTGCAAAGCTCCTCAGGTCCCCAGTCACATCAAATCCCCACACTACTGCCTCTGCCTCCTCCATCCCCTTGCCCTCTTCCTCTTCAGAATACAACCCAAACCACAGCACTGCACTGTTGAGGCTGTTGGTGCTAAATTCAATTAATTAACTGAATTAAATGTCATCATTTTACTGCAGCTTTGCCTACACAGGTAGGAGATAAGAATGGATATAAGCTGCATTAGCACCATGCCACACCTGGGACCCCATCCCTCATCCACCTTCAATACCCAGCCCCAGGCTGCCCAGGGAGGCACATCCACATGCCCTGGCTTCAGCTGCCACCCTGTGCCCCATCCATGACCCATGGCAGACAACAACACTCAGGGACAGCCCTTACCTGCCTCCAAGCTCCAAGCAAAGCTGCTCCCAATTTCCTTCTCCATCTTCTGCACTATAGCTTTGATGATCTGCAGCTCCAGAAACCCCAGCCAAGGCTTGGGCAAGCAGTGCATGGACAGGGATACCCTGACCCTGCTCCCCACTCTGTGCTGCACAACACACACCTGCAGCTGGGCACAAGGGTGAGCTGGAGGTAACAGTCTGCCCCACAGAAAGGGAGCTCATCTCCCAGCTCCACTAGACAGTATCAACATCAGTATTTCTTTCCCCATGCTTGCAAAGCAGCAGGCACAGACCAGCAGGAAAGGGGAAAAGAAGGCAGGACTTGTCCCATCGCTGAGCTCCCAGGCTGCAATGAGGGAGCAGTGGTTCCCCCAAAGGCAAACCCACACCCTTCCAGCCCTATGCTGCTGGCTTGAGCTCTCAAAGGGTTAAACCCTCCTGCTGCAAGCAGGAAGCTGACCCCAGCCACACAGCCCCAGCCACACAGCCCCAGCCACACAGCCCCAGCCACACAGCCCCAGCCACACAGCCCCAGCCACACAGCCCCAGCCACACAGCCCCAGCCACACAGCCCCAGCCACACAGCCACACAGCCACACAGCCACAGCCACAGCCACAGCCACAGCCACAGCCACAGCCACAGCCACAGCCACAGCCACAGCCACAGCCACAGCCACAGCCACAGCCACAGCCACAGCCACAGCCACAGCCACAGCCACAGCCACAGCCACAGCCACAGCCACAGCCCCGTACCTAAACCCACACCACGCCGTGCCACCTCCTTGGCGCGCCACCACGTGCGTATCTCCCGCGCAGGGCACTTTATCGCGCACCAATGACCAATCAGAGCAGGGCACGGCGCCAGGCTCCGCCCCCTGACGGCAGCGGTCCTGCCCACCTGTGAGCCCAGTACCGAGGGGTGGGAGCAGACTGGTAGAGGCCAGTCTGGGGGCTCCCCCCATCCTCCTTGTGCTGGGGACCCTGGCACGGTGCGAGCAGTATGGCACCCTAATAGGGTGCAGCATCTGCACCAGGGCACCCCAAACAGGGTGCAGCATCTGCACCAGGGCACCCCAAATAGGGTGCAGCATCTGCACCAGGGCACCCCAAATAGGGTGCAGTATCTGCACCAGGGCACCCCAATAGGGTACAGCATTTTCACCAGGGCACCCCAAATAGGTGCAGCATCCGCACCAGGTCACCCCAATAGGGTGCAGCATCTGCATCAGGGCACCCCAACAAGGTGCAGCATCTGCACCAGGACACCCCAAACTGTGCAGTATCTGCACCAGGGCACCCCAATAGGGTGCAGCATCTGCATCAGGACACCCCAACAGGGTGCAGCATCTGCACCAGGGCACCCCAAATAGGGTGCAGCATCTGCACCAGGGCACCCCAAACAGGGTGCAGCATCTGCACCAGGGCACCCCAATAGGGTACAGCATCTGCACCAGGGCACCCCAAACAGGGTACAGCATCTGCACCAGGGCACCCCAAACGGTGAAGCATCTGCACCAGGGCACCTCAACCAGGTGCAGCATCTGCACCAGGGCACCGCAATAGGGTGCAGCATCTGCACCAGGGCACCCCAAACAGGGTGCAGCATCTGCACCAGGGCACCCCAAACGGTGCAGCATCTACACCAGGGCACTCCAATAGGGTGAAGCATCTGCACCAGGGCACCCCAAACACGGTGCAGCATCTGCACCAGGGCACCCCAAACTGTGCAGTATCTGCACCAGGGCACCCCAAATAGGGTGCAGCATCTGCACCAGGGCACCCCTAATAGGGTGCAGCATCTGCACCAGAGCACCCCAAATAGGGTGCAGCATCTGCACCAGGGCACCCCAAACAGGGTGCAGCATCTGCACCAGAGCACCCCAAACAGGGTGCAGCATCTGCACCAGGGCACCCCAATAGGGTGCAGCATCTGCACCAGGGCACCCCAAATGGTGCAGCATCTGCACCAGGGCACCCCCACAAGGTGCAGCATCTGCACCAGGGCACCCCAATAGGGTGCAGGGCCACGAGGATGATCAGGGACTGGAGCAGCTCCTGTATGAAGACAGGCTGAGAAAGTTGGGGCTGTTCAGCCTGGAGAAGAGAAGGCTGCATGGAGACCTCATAGCAGCCTTCCAGTATCTGAAGGGGACATACAGGGATGCTGGGGAGGGACTATTCATTAGGGACTGTAGTGACAGGACAAGGGGTAATGGGTTCAGACTTAAACAGCAGAGGTTTAGATTGGATATAAGGAAGAAATTCTTTACTGTTAGGGTGCTGAGGCACTGGAATGGGTTGCTCAGGGAGGCTGTGAATGCTCCATCCCTGGCAGTGTTCAAGGCCAGGTTGGATGAAGCCTTGGGTGCCATGGTTTAGTGTGAGGTGTCTTTGCCCATGGAAGGGGGGTTGGAACTGGATGATCTTAAGCTCCTTTCCAACCCTAACTGTGCTATGATTCTATGATGCAGCATCTGCAGCAGGAAGAGAACATCCCTTTGTGTTCCCTGTGGACAACCCCATATCCCCCCACCATGGACACCCCTCTTCAGGGCTGGACCGGGGCAGTGACCAACCCTGTGGCTACAATGACCCCCCCCAGGGTTAGGCACACAGGGTGCTGCCAGGGTGAGACACAGCACAAGCCCAGTCTCTGATTGATATTAAATTGTCTTTATTACACAGATACAGAGTTAAGAACAGACATAACCTGAATCATAAAGTTTACATCTTTCACAGGTCAAACATACAGTACACTTAGAGAAAGCAGGAAACAGCAAAGGGGTTGGGGGGGGACAGCATGCCGAAGGAAAGTCCTACCACGTCATCTCTCTGGGCTGGCCCCCAAGCCCCCCAAAACCCTCCCAAACCCCCCAAACCCATGTGTCGGGGCTGGTTTCCAGCCCCCTGTCACCCCCCATGCCCCGGTATCCCCATCCCCAGGGCTGGCAGGGTCACACAGGCAGGGCATGGGAGCAGGAAAGCCTTGAGTAAGGGGGGACGGTGGCACAGCACCTCCCTCCTGGGGCTATGGCATTCAGTGGCATCAGAGGATCCCCTGGGAATGCCACCAAGGCACCCAGGTCCTGGGACCTGGTCCGCAGTGCCTGGGACCTAATAAGAACGTGGCATCTTGTTCCCAACCTCAAACCCACCGGGAGCCAGAGTGTCACCCCAAGGAGAAGAGAGGACCCCGGTGGGCCCTAGAGGAGAAGGGCATGGAGAAGCTGCAGGGGGTTATAGGGGGCTCTGGCAGTGATGGAGCAGAGCCCAGGCAGGTGTGGGACCCTGCTCCAGGGTGCCCAGGCTCACCAGGATGCGGCACTTTGGTTTCAGTGGGATTTCAGGTTGGGAACGCGAGGCAGGAGCTGGAGAGACCCCCACACACCGGAACCACCTCCACCAGCACAGTGCCGCATCCAGCATCCTGGGATCTGCCTCCCCATGAGGACCAGGACCTCTATCCCCACACCACCAACACTGACCCCAAGCTGCGACGATGGGGAGGAAACCAAGAAGGGGATCTATGGGTGGCCATGCGTCCATGATCCAGCAGAGGACTGTGCCCAGCCACCTCAACCCCCGTGTCCCCAACTGCCCCACAGCCACCGGGGTGTCCCTGTTCCCAGCTATGCTCATCCCTCTACCATCTCCCATACCCCATAAACCCACCAAAGAACATGGCTTGGGCATGGCACAGGGCACACATCCCCTGGCCCCCCACATGCCCCAACACCATTTTGGGGTAAAACCCCACAGAAGCTCAGGCCAGCACCTCCCCAGCGCCGCAGCCACATCACTGTGGCTAAAAACTAACGTTTTTGGGAAATATTACACTTTAAAGCTGTCGTTCTGGTTTGGACATCTGCTAGCGCCGCCCGTCACTGCCCATCCCATCCCTCCCTCGGCTTTTGGTTTCAATGCAAGGTTCTGTTGGGTATTTTTGTTATCAAAAAAACAACAAAAGAAGGAAATAATAAGTAAAGAAAAGCAAACCAGAAGGGGGTGGAAACGAGAGCATTCCCATGGAAATTCCCTATGGAAACGCTCTCGTCCACAGTTTCCCGGCGAGGCGGAGGTAGAGAGGCAGAGCCCTGGTGCAGGGCTGGGGACACATGGGGACACATAGGGACACGCGTGGTGGGAAGGGCAGGGATGGGATGGACACCCAGGACAGCAGGCGGCCTCGCAGCAGGCGCATCTGCAGAACTCTTATATATTACCTCTTCTCAGGAAACGTAAGAAAAATAGACAATATTACATATGTCACACCATAAATAAAGTGAACAGTCACTCGAGGGGCAACCGGGGAGAGCTCCCAGCGTTGGGGTGCACAGAATCCCCTCTGGAGGGGTGCACTGAGACCTTGGGGTGCACAGAGACCCCTGGGGGGATGCACTGAGACCTTGGGGTGCACAGAGACCCCTGGGGGGATGCACTGAGACCTTGGGGTGCACAGAGACCACCCCAGGGGATGCACCGAGACCTTGGGGTGCACAGAGACCCCTGGGGGGATGCACTGAGACCTTGGGGTGCACAGAGACCCCTGGGGGGATGCACCAAGGTCTTGGGGTGCACAGAGCCCCCTGGGGGGATGCATTGAGACCTTGGGGTGCACAGAGACCCCTGGGGGGATGCACTGAGACCTTGGGGTGCACAGAAACCCCCTGGGGTATGTGCCAAGGTCTCAGGGCGCACAGAAACCACCCTAAGGAACCCACTGAGACCTTGGGGTGCACAGAACCCCACAGCAGGGCTCGGTGCTGGTTGCACAGGTCCAGGACCATCACCTCGGTGGTGCCCCATGCACCAAGCTCTGCTGCAGTGACATGGGCCCCTGGGTGACTGATAACACCACAGACCCGGCCCGGAGCCCTTCCCTCTTCCTCCTGCCCTATAGAAAACACACAGGATGGTTTTGCAGATGCAGAACAATTCCATCTCCTATGGAGCACACGATTGCTCCTCGCCTCCATCCAGCCTCGCTCCCCCACACCACGGCCTCAACCGTGTTCTCATCATCCTTCGTTTGGCAAATGTCTCTTATTATTATCACTATCGTCATTATTATCGTTATTATCAGCATCTTTTTGGACCTCTGCAAAACACTATTTACATTCACATTAGCATACAGCATTCCTGCCCCATACGGGGCTTCCCTCCTCTCGGAGCCGGGCGACCTTCCGTATTGCACTCCCGTCCTCTGCGTTCTATACAATGGTGCAAGAAGCACACAACAACCGGCATCGTCCTTGGTGCTGCTCGCATTCCTTTCCTTTCCTTCTTCCTCTTCCAAATCCATGTGAAACAAATCCAGTGCGGGGTATGGGAGCAGCCTGTCAGAACAGGGCTGATGGGGTTGGGGGGGTCCGGCTGCAGGTGACCCCCAACAGCTTTGGGAAGGGAGAAACCCAAAATCGGTCGTTTTAATCTCTGTTTTTAACTCTTTTTCCATGGCGGCGGCGGGCAGAGGTAGAGATGTGCCAGCTCCGGCTGCGGTTCTCAGCCACCGTCTCCCCCTCCTGCAGCGCGGGGACTTGGTTTGCTTGAAAAACACCCATTTTTTGCTTTATTGAATGGAAACCTCCATCCGGCCGTGCGGGGAGGGAAGGGAGCGACGACAGAACGGAACGAACTTTGGCAGTGGAGAGACGTTTGGATCTTCCTTGGTTTTGGATTTCCTTTGGAGCAGAGGTGAGTCTGGTCTGTTCTTGGCTAGCTAGCAAGGTAGTTACAGGTGAGCGTCCGTCGCGCGGCTTGACTTGGCGTCGTCTGGTTTTTGGATTTTTCTCTTTTTTTTCTTTTTTTTTATTCCTTTTTTTTACGATTTCTTACTTAAAGCCAAAGAGTTTGATGTTTTCTTTTTTATTTCTTTATTTTTTTACAAAAAAAAAAGAAAAAAAAGGGGGGAAAAATTAAGAGATGTGAAGAAAAGAAGTTTCTTTCCTTCTGCAAGTGAGCCCCTTGGCAGTGCCAGTACGGGCCAGAACCAAGCTGGCCTCTCCCCATGTCACTCCATGGTGAGGCTGCAGCCACATCCCTCCTCCAGAAAGCAAAAATTGGACAAAAAAAACCCCCAAAAAAACCCAAAAATATCCAAATCACAATCCCCCAACTGATAGAAAACCAACCAAGAAACAAAAAGAAGCCAAAACAAAGACTGAAGAGAGAACAGAGATCGGTATTTGCCTTAACTCCACTTAAAGCCCAGTTTGAGGATCCGTGAGGATTATTTGTGAAGAGCTAGAGAGGTCGTTTTGGAGGTCACACGAGTCAGGTAGCTGAGGAGATTGCATCGAGTGCAGTCCATGTCTCTTGGAGAGCGGTGGCAGCAGCATTGGTCCCATCCTGGCTCAGCGGGATGCGCTCTCCACCGGAGCTGGGGTTGCCGGTGTGCCGGCACGGGATGCGGACACCGAGCCCGTCTCACTGGGGCTGCTGGCGATGGTGGCCACCCCATCGGGCTGCCCCGGGCCCGGTGGCAGCCCCACAGCGGTGCTGGGGGCAGTGGGGGCCGGCAGCCCCTGCAGGGTCTGCCCACAGACGTGGTGGTGCTTCTCCCAATCCTTGTGCTGGCAGAAGGAGCCGCAGTAGCGAGCGGTGTTGCAGCCGCTGCAGGTCTCGCTTGCTTTGCGCCCGCAGTTCCAGCAGCTCTATGGGGTATAGAGTTAAACCTCAGACCTGGGTTGTGCACCCGCATCCCAGACCGTGCACCCGCATCCCAGGACCATGTGTGTGCATCCTGGACCATTCACATCATCCCAGACCGTGCACCACATCATGGACCATGTGTGTGCGTCCTGGACCATTCACATCATCCCAGCCTGTGTGTTCCCATCCTGGACCATGCACACTGTCTTGAACCATGTATCCACATTCCAGACTATGCACCCCATCATGGACCATGTGTGTGCGTCCTGGACCATTCACATCATCCCAGACCGTGCACCCATCATGGACCATGCGTGTGTGTCCTGGACCATTCACATCATCCCAGACCGTGCACCCATCATGGACCATGTGTGCGTCCTGGACCATTCACATCATCCCAGACCGTGCAACCCATCATGGACCATGTGTGTGCATCCTGGACCATTCACATCATCCCAGCCTGAGCATCCCCATCCTGGACCATGCACACTGTCATGGACCACGTATCCACATCCCAGACCATGCATCCCTATCTGCAACCATGTATCTGTATCCCAGACAATGCACATCATCGTGGCCTATGCATCCCTATCCTGGGCTACACATCATGGACCATGTGTGTGCATCCTGGACCATTCACATCATCCCGGCCTGTGCTTGCCCATCCTGGACCATGCACACTGTCATTGACCATGTATCCACATCCCAGACGATGCATTCCCATCTGCGACCATGTATCTGCATCCCAGACAATGCACATCATCGTGGCCTATGCATCCCTATCCTGGACTACACATCATGGACCACACATCCACATCCCAGATCACACATCCTCATCCTGGACCATATATATCATCCTGGACTATGCATCTACATCCCAGACCATACACATCATCCTGGACCATGCACCTCCACCCTGGACCATGCATATTATCCTATGTATCCCCATGCTGGGCCATGAATATCATCCTGGACCACACATCCCCATCCTGGACAATATACATCATCCTGGGCCATGCATCTGCATCCCAGACCATGCATATCATCCTGGACCATGCACCTCCACCCTGGACCATGCATATTATCCCAGCCTGTGCATATATATCATGCATATATATCATCCTGGACCATGCATCTACATCCTAGACCATACACATCATCCTGGACCATGCACCTCTACCCTGGATCATGCATATTATCCCAGCCTGTGCATCCCCATGCTGGGCCATGAATATCATCCTGGACCACACATCCCCATCCTGGACCATACACATCATCCTGGGCCATGCATCTGCATCCCAGACCATGCATATCATCCTGGCCTATGCACCCCCATCCTGGACCGTGCACCTACATCCCAGACCATACACATCAGTCTGGACCATGCACCTCCACCCTGGACCATGCATATTACCCCAGCCTGTGCATCCCCATGCTGGGCCATGAATATCATCCTGGACCACACATCCCCATCCTGGACCATATACATCATCCTGGGCCATGCATCTGCATCCCAGCCCATGCATATCATCCTGGCCTATGCACCCACATCATGGACCATGCACCCACATCCCAGACCATACACATCAGCCTGGACCACGCATCCTCAGCCTGGACCGTGCATATTATCCCAGCCTGTGCATCCCCAAGCTGGGCCATGCATATCATCCTGGACCACACACCCCCATCCCAGACCATACACATCATCCTGGGCCATGCATCTGCATCCCAGACCATGCATATCATCCTGGACCACACATCCCTATCCTGGACCATACACATCATCCTGGGCCATGCATCTGCATCCCAGACCATGCATATCATCCTGGACCACACATCCCCATCCTGGACCATACACATCATCCTGGGCCATGCATCTGCATCCCAGACCATGCATATCATCCTGGCCTATGCACCCTCATCCTAGACCATGCACCTGCATCCCAGACCATACACATCAGCCTGGACCACGCATCCTCAGCCTGGAAGGACCACATCCCATATGCCTATGCTGCCACCAATGCAGTGTCCCCCATCTCGCCCCTGCCAGCCCCCACCTCGCTGGAGTCCTCCTGCTGATTGATGACGGTGAGGGCATCCTCGGACGCCTGGCGCTTGGCCTCGGCCAGGGCTCGCTCCATCTTGGCTCGCTCCGTTGTGATCAGCTCATGGGCTTTCCGCTCGGCATCCGACACTGCCTTCTGCAGCTCCGACATGGCCTGGCGCTTCACCTCGTTCACGGCTTCTTCTGGAAGGAAGGCAGCCGAGCATGGCACGGGGTGTGCTGGCCACCCCTGCCCTGGCACTGCGGCAGTGCCATGCAGATGGTCTCCATCACAAACCCACCCCAAACCCCACAGGCACCCAAGGACAGCACAGGGAAGGGATGGGGCAGAGACCCCTCTGGCTTGAACACTGATGGATGCTGCTGCCTGCCCTGCACTCACCAGCCTTCCTCCAGATCTCCTCGGGCATGTACCCAGAGAGGGGCCGAGGTGTGAACTCCCGGTGAGCATCTGCGAAAGAGAAGAGGCAACACCATGAGGAGATGCTGTCCTCCATACACCCACCCTACAGCAGCACTGGTCTCCCATAGGAACAGCACCGGCACCCCAGAGAGGGGCACTAACCCTAACCCTAACCCTGAACGCACCCCATGGCCCCGGGGGTCAATACCTAACTGGGGTGCCTCGGAGGCGGAGGAGCTGTTGTGGGGCCGGGCGGAGGGGGGGGTGCCCTTCTTCATGTCCTCGGCATCGCTGTAGCGCCGGATCCAGTGGTTGAGCTCCTCGCGGTCGGCCTCCTGGCACCGCCGCAGCACCGTCAGGGACCGGCGTGTCTTCTCCACCATGTCCATGATGCAGTTCAGCAGCTGGGGGGGAGAAACATCAAGGTATAGGGGGGTTCTGCTGCATGCATCTGGGGGGATGCAGGAGTGGGGATTCAGGCTGTGCCAGGGCTGGGTACCACTCTGGATGCACAGGAGCAAAGCCCAATGGGGAATGCGGTGGGGATGCAGGGCAAAGCAAGGGGAGGCAACGCACACACATATGGGATGATGTAGGATACAGGGGGGAGCACTACATACATTGTTGAGGTGTTTCCACTCCTCTGCCCATTCCCGGTCAGTTAGCCGGTGGTCGATCACCTCCTCCTGCCGAGCCCCATGCACTGCTGCAAGGCAGACAAGGTCAGACCCCACAGCACCCATCTGTGCCTGGGCACCATGGGGGTCTCCAGCCCCATGCCTGCTCCCTCATGCCATGGGGGATGCCAACACTCACCGGCTGGCCGCTGGCGCTCGCGGAGCTCACGGGGGTCAGGGTGCCGGTAGACATCACGGTAGTGATGTGCCATGGCCATGTCCTCCAGCCGGTAGTGCTGGGGCAGTGGGGGAGCAGCCGGGGGGTGCCCCATTCCATTGGGAGGGTGGCTGAGCCCATTGCTGGGGCTGTAGCGCTGAGCCGGGCTCATGGTGCACGGCCGCTTGCTGAGGTGCTCGGGGTGCAGAGGGTCTCGGTCCAAACCGTTCTCTTTGGTCCTGGGTGGAAAGGGGGAGGTTGGTCCATGCCGGGTACCGGTATCCATGGATGAACACCCAAAGCATCCCCATGGCTTGTACCTGTCTGGTGTCCTCCTCTTGCCGCTCTCGCCCACCTCCAGGAGCAGCTCGGAGGAGTCAATGGGAGAGGAGGCATTGGCATCCAGCAGCAGCTGCTCGTGCTGTGCCAGGTACTGGGCCGGGGTCTGCTTGGCCATGCGGGCACAGTGCAGCAGCTCCCGCTGCAGCAGCGGCAGGTTGGCCTGTGAAGGGATGGAGAGTCCGGTCCATGGCCCCATAAACCCCCCCACAGCCCAGCACCCCACTGCTCAGAGCCCCACTCTGCAGGGAATGGGGTCCTGAGCACCTTCCCCACTTGCTGCAGTGTGCCCGGACCAGCTGGGCTGCTGGGGGGACATATATGGCACCCCACAGAGTGCTATCCATGTGCTGACATGGGCACAGCATCAACAGGACCCTCCTGCATCCTGGCAGGGCTGCAGAGCATCATCTACTCTGTCCCCACAGCTTTCATCCTGGGGACCTGAGCACCCAGGCTGGGGAGCACCCAGCCCATCCGGCACCCATGGGGCACAAGGACCAGCTATGAGCTCCCCATGCACCATGTTCCCCCCCAGCACTGCATCCCTGGGAGCACACAGAGCAGCAGGGACCCTGTCTGCCTGTCTGCCAGCTCCAGGTTTGTCTTTAGGCAGCTGATCCAGAGCCAAATCCCATCTGTGAGATCTGTTAGAGCCGGACATGTCCTCTATGGGAAGACCCTCCCCTTCCCTGGCCGGGGGGGAGCAGCCCCACACAGAACCCAGCCAGCCCCAGTCTGGGAAGCACGCCGAGCCCGGCTGCTTGCAGTTAGGATAATGGGAAACATCTGGAGCCTGCGGTGGGAACAGCTGGGAGCGCGGTGCCAGGGCGGCCGCTGTGCACTTGGCAGTGGGACAATGGGAATGGATCCCAGCCTGCCCCCAGCTATGGGGCCACCAGTGCCCACAGGGAGCCTGTGAGCCAGGGATGCACCATTCCCTGCTGCCATAGACCCTGCTCTGGGGCAGGAGGACAAGGGGGGCTCTGCTGCCCATCTGGCCACGTTTTGGCTCTGCCTTCCCCGGCTCCGGCAGCACTGCAGGCAGATTCCTGCGGGATTCATGGAGCTCTGCTATAGGGAGTGGGGATGTAGAGGTGGAAAATGGGTTTATTTTGGCACATTTTCGTTATACAGAGGGACAGGACCCTGGGGTTGGGCATCTGCAGCAGCACCAGTGCTGCCAGGAGCAGGATGACAGCACAGAGGCAGTGCGAAACTAAAGGGCAGATACAGAAAAGGGGGTTTTTAATGGTTGTAAATGGTCACCAGCTGGGCTGAACCCCTCATTTCATTACAAACAGCCCCAGCCTCGTGTGACTCCACATGTGCAAAGAGACGGGTGTACAGAGGATGCTACACGTGTGCCAGGGGGGACATGGGCAGCCCCACAGGCCCCAAAACCCATCAGTGAACCCCTTTGCTGTGATGCTAACCCCCACATTCCCACATCCATACTTAGTCACCCACCTTGAGGAAGGGGATGACGAAGGGTCTCAGTGGGAAGTTGGTGGCCTCCTGGAGCTTGGCATGAAACTCCTCGATGGTGAGTGTGGAATTCTGCAAGGAGAGCCCAAGCTCAGCCCCCCTTGGAGCCCCCACACAGATGCTGTGATATTTCCCCCTATTTATGCTCCTCTGCCATGGTTCAAGGGAAAACCACCCTTGAAGGAAAACCATTCTCATGGCTTTCAGTGCCAGCAGCTGGGACCCAGCCATGCCCCCTGCACTGTGCTGTGCAGATCCCAGGAGGTGCCTATAGGGATGATGGGGAGGGACTATTCATTAGGGACTAGTGATAGGACAAGGGGTAATGGGTTCAAACTGAAACAGGGGAGGTTTAGATTGGATCTAAGGAAGAAGTTCTTTAGTGTGAGGGTGGTGAGGCACTGGAATGGGCTGCCCAGGGAGGTTGTGAATGCTCCATCCCTGGCAGTGTTCAAGGCCAGGCTGGATGAAGCCTTGGGTGCCATGGTTTAGAGTGAGGTGTCCCTGCCCATGGCAGGGGGGTTGGGACTGTATGATCTTAAGCTCCTTTCCAACCCCAACTATTCTATGATTCTATAATTCTAAAGACAAACCCCATTTTTCCACGATTTAGATCAACCCAGAACCCCCTTTTCCCTTTAGCAGCATCCCCATCCCTAAAGGCAGCTGCAGGATCCCCGCATGCAGCATCACCCCAATGCCAGCCCCATACAGAGGGACATACCACGAGCCCCAGGACCAGGGTGCGCACCCGCTCCCCTATCTCGGGGGAGATGTCATTGCCAAACTGCTGCAGTGTGGTGAGGAACCGCTTGAGCTTGGAGAGCTGCCGGGCACCGCAGGCTGGGGGGAGCTGGTGTGTGGACAGGGAGGCGCTGGAGGAGGTGGCCGGCCCATTGCTGAACCCATTTGGGGTGGATGGGGCCCCGTTCATGGCGGTTGGTGAGTGGCTGCTCCCGTTCATCACTGTGGGAGAGAAGGGATGGGAGGTCAGAGATGGTGGATGTGCCCTGGCATCATGGGGATAAGGATGGCATGGGGGGACCAGAGCATCCTGCTGGGTAGGATGGGGCTGGCACACCCCTGGAGGCTCTGGGATGCTGCTGCAGCCTTGAGGCCGCATCCTGGACTGGTTCCTGGTGCTGTGAGCAGCTATAGGATGGGATATATGCTGTAAGGATGCAGTGCATGCCCTAGCGTGGCATGGGACTCATCCTACTCCTCCATTCTCAAGCAGCCAAGACAAAGGGTGCTCAGCACCCCTCAGGAAGACACCACAAGCCATTTCCACAGATCCCAGTCCAGCTTGCAGCACTGGCACCTCCATCCCCACCATCCCAGCCGGGACGACAGAACCTGCCATCCCATGCCAGGGTACATCCCATTCCATGGCACACTGCCCCATGCCAAGACACCCAATGGGGCCACCTGTGGGTGCCCATCAGCAGCGTGCCCGGCCCTCCATGCACACCCCACGAGCACCGGGACCCTGGCACGCATCACCCCACATCCCAGGCATGCACCCCATGGCTCCCGGCATGGCACTCACCTCGCGGTGCCGCGGTGCCCTGCCTGCCCCACTGGTCTCCCATGCACTCTATGGCTCGGGCAGTGCCTGCCGCCCGCTAAAGAGGTGCCGAAAATAACCCCTTGGCCACAACTGCTTCTGTTCCCATGACAGGTGTGTTACTAACTTAGACCCTGCACATGTCCGGGGTTCGCATCCCTGTGCCCTGCCAGGGGCTGTGGGGGGAGCGCACGCTGCCCAAGCCCCCCTTTATCTCCCCATAGGGGCTGCGGCTCGGGTCTCTCATGAGAGCGGATGCTTCATTTTACTTACAAAGACAGACCATCGACCATTTCAAGCAACCATGAAAACGGCCGCGAGGCAGAAACGTCGGAGGGCCAGCGTCTCGATCTGCAAGCAAAATAAAACACGCTATGATGAGAGAGCAGAGGGGGCAGCTCTCGGACCGGTCCCTGCAGGGAGCACTCCTCGATGGTGGGTGAATGCATGCCATGGGATGGAGACGGGGTCCTGCATCCCACTGAAGACAGAGGGATGCTCGGATGCCTGATGTCCCCATGCTTTGGGGCCAGCCCTGCACAGCCGAGCATCCCACTGCAGACAGAGGGATGCTCGGCTGCATGATGTCCCCATGCTTTGGGGCCAGCCCTGCACAGCCCCAGCACAGGGGCTTTACCCTGAGACCAAGAACAACCAAAACAGCACTGAGCTGCAGCAACAAGGCCATTGGCATCTCTGTCCTTGCCTCCTATGCCGAGCTGAACCCAGGATGCCACGCTGGCCCCTAGGCTTGGATTAAACAGCAGAACCCCTCAGAGCACAAGCTGATTTCTACCTAGAGAGCATCAGGCCAGGATGGCAGCGGGGTTATCACTGGGAGCACTGGGGTATGGCACTGGGGCTGCGCTGTGGGGGTTGCTCTGGGGGTGTTTTCTCCCTGCTGGGGTTTTAAGCATGAAGCAGTTACAGTGGAAGGTATCCCTGTCCACAGCAGGGAACTGGATCCAGTAAAGCTTTAAGGTCTTTTCCAACCCAAACCATTCCATGATCCTATGATCCTTGCATGCACATGCCCAGGATACGTCTCAGCAGAGCTGGAGCAACTGCTCACGATCACCATCACCACTCATGCCAGGGGACCAGCATTGGCCCCTGCCTGCCTGGACCCTACCCTGTGTGTGCCATGTCCAGCCATGTGCCAGGACAGTGACACCAGCACAGAGACCTTTCCTATTGCAAACCCTGTGGGCATCCAATGAGCCCACTTGCCACGGGTACAGCCGGCTTGTTGGGGCTCCCCCAGTTCAGTGATGCTACAGAGACTGAGGACTCAGACTTTGAGTCCCCATTCCTGCCTTTGATGTCACCACACCATTCCTACCACTGCAGCTGGCCAGGACAGAGCCCTGCCATTGCTGAGTGCCACACATGGACAGGACCCACAACAGGACCAGCTCCAGCCCCACAGCATCCTCCATCCATCCCTCTGAAGGAGAGAGCATCCGAGCCCATGCACTGCTCTGTGCCTGGCAGGAGACCAGGATGTCCCCATCCCTGAGCACCTCTCAGGGCACTGCTGGCGATGGGCAGTGCTATTGTGCTCCCCATAGGTGCATGCATGCAGCCCAAAGACAGTGTCCAAGGATGGGTCACACCACCCCACAGCACCACCAGCACCATACAGGTCTAAGGATGCTGCTGGCCCCAGGTGTGACCTGGAGGCGAAGGGAGGCAAAACCTCCCTGCCTGGCATCACGTCCCCATCCCCATCCATGGTACTCACTGGTGTTTGGTGTGAAGGACGGGTGCCGTGTGGCTCCCTGTGTGACGGCTGGCGGCGGTGGAGGCATACTGGGCGGCGTGGACCTGGACTGTGTCTTCACATCGGCCGGTGAGTCGGGCATGGTGGCGGCCTGCGTCCCCACGTTATCTGTAGGGACAGGACATGGGGGTTAGTGGGGGTCCCCGGAAGGGATGGGGGCAGAAGGGACCCATAGGGACCCACTGCTAAACAGTGCAGGGTGGCACAGGATTGCACTGGGCACAGCTTGGGCAATGGTGCCCTGTGTGCCTGCAGGCTGGTGGGGATGGTGATGGACCTCTGGTGCATCCACACAATGGTGGGTATGGTGGCCTCTGTCCAGTGTGGATGAGCTGTGGTGGGGACAGGGCAGGACATGGCACCAGCTCTGCCCCACACACAGGGCACAGAAAGAGAGTGTGGGTCTGCAAAGCCATCACTGTCACATCCCAGCATGATCCCACCAGTGATTACCTGCCCACATATGGGGAATCCTCACTAACCCCTTGCCATCCTACACTCAAGGCTGCTGTAATCCCAGGCAGGGATTACACACAGGCAGTAAACCATGGGTTCCCTATGGGAATGTGCCAGCACCGTGCCCTCTGGATGGCCGGTGGTGGCACCACAAACCCATTGCAGGGTCTCAGCCCAGGGTGATGGTGATGGGATGGTCACAGCTGTGAGCACCTGTGGCACAGTGATCTGTGCCCAAACCCGTGCCACTGCTGCACCAGCCCCAACCAAAGAAGGAAGAGGGCACCACGGCTGCCCCCTGGGTCCCCCCGGCACGCTCCCCACCAGGCGAGGCTGATAAACACTAATCTAATATTCATGCTTAATCCACTGCAACTGTTGTGAGATTAATTGAACCCTGTAAGAGAACATTGTCCTGGCTAAATAAAACCGGGGCCTCATCCCAGGCAAGATGCTATCAGGGTTTGTACCGCAGCCAATGCCGCACACAGAGGACTGGAGATGGGAGAGTAGGGAGCAAGGGCCAAAATCCTGGGTGGTCAGCACTGTGGTCCCACAGCATCCTCCCAGTGTAGGAGCATCCCTCCCTGCCCATAGCACACTGGAATCCTGCAGATGATTGACTGTTCATGCTCCCGTTTCCCTTTCCTTGCTCTCTTCTCCCATTCCAGCCACAGGAGAAACCCCAAGACCAAGCCACATCTCTCCCTAATAGTTTCTTTACAAGGCCTGCCAAAATAAATGGTATATTTTGAAGAACACCTTTCATTTCCCTTCCCATTGAAATGCCCAAAGGCTCTTCCAAGCCTTTCAGTTATGGAAGCAGGATCCAGCCCTGACAGCAGAGGATGAGCCATGGTGCAAGGAGGCATTGCAAGATGCTCTCAACATCTACGAGGCTGCAACCACCCATGTGCTCAGCCTGAGGCTCTGGCTCCCCACACAACAGCCATGGGGCATAGGGACAAGCTGCAGGAGCTTGGGAATAACATGGCAGCTTGCCTGGGTGAGGGCACCTGAAGCAGCTCCAAGCACAGGTTTGGCTCTGCCGCTGCTTGCAGGGAGGAGGAGGGTCCAGGCTGCAAGATGCTCACCCCTGCCTGCATCCCCATGTCTGCTTGTATCCCTGTCTGTGTCCCTGTTCCCATCTGCTTCCCTGGCATTGTCCTTGTCTGCATCCCTGTTTCCATCTGCATCCTTAGCAGCATCCCTGCCTGCATCCCCATTCTTGTCCCCCTTGCTGTCCTGATGCCGTACACATGCCCACAGAGAGGAAAACATGGATACAGTCATTCTGGCATGCACATGGCTTTTCCACAGCTTCCCTTCAGGAGGAAAGTTTCCACAAAGCCTGGCTGTGTTTTTCCTTGTATTTTCCTTAATCTCCCTCTGAATCCTAAATTTTCCCTGAGGTGTTCTCAGACCAAACACCACCATAAAGACATGGGGATGAGGAATGCCCCAAATCTGATGGGTTTTCCCAATGCCCAAAGCAAACAGAACTTGGGATACCCACAGGACCTGGCCACCAACCAGATCCCATGCAGGATGGGGTGAGCTCTGTGGTGGGTGAGGGCTGTTTGGGGGCACAGTGCAGCCTCCCAGCAGCACCTCCAAACAATAATTCCCCAACACGACCCAAACCTCACTGGAATTCCTTTTTCCTTCTCCTTTTTTCCCCTCCTTTTTTCCTCCTCTTTCTTTGGGGTAATTTGTCCCAGCCGCTCGGGGCTGTGTCTGTTTTCCTCCATCTGGTTTCCATTAGGCCTGTGCAGCCCAGATGAATAAGTAATAATATGAAACTAAAAGGATTAGTATTCTCTCCTTGGCTGGTGGGAGCGGTGTCCCCCACCCTGCCTCCTGGGGACAGCGGATGCCGAACCCCATACACCCCCGTGTGACCCCGAGACCCCCGTTTGTCACCCCACAGGGTTTAACCCCACACACACTGCTCTGGCCATGGGCACTGCTGTGGTGGCCAATGGAGCTTTGGCTTGCCCATAGCACCCAACCCTGTGCTGCCAGCATGGCTGCAGGGATCAGGGTGTGGGACCCCACTGGGCACTGGCAACCCCTGAATCATGGAATGGTTTGGGTTGGAAGGGGCCTTAAAACTCCTCCAGCTCCAACCCCAACCCCTTCCACTGGAGCAGCTGCTCCAAGCCCCTGTGTCCAACCTGGCCTTGAGCACTGCCAGGGATGGGGCAGCCACAGCTTCTCTGGGCACCCTGTGCCAGCACCTCAGCACCCTCACAGGGAAGAACTTCCTTACATCCAACCTAAACCTCCCCTGTTTCAGTCTGAACCCATCACCCCTTGTCCTATCACTATGGCCCCTGATGAAGATTCCATCTCCAACATCCTCACAGTGCCCTTTAGATACAGGAAAACTGCTGTAAGGGTGTCTGCTTGTCCATGTGCTCCTCAGTGCTGGATGCTGAAGAGCATCAACACATAGCACTGTGCAGCTATGCACACCAGCAGGCACCAATGCACAGCATCACACAGCAATGCACAGCATCACACAGCTGCAGGCTGTGCGACAGACCAGGGTACCAACACAGGACCAGGCAGCCTTGGGCAGGAGACAGGGATGTGCCAGCCCTAGGAGTCTGATGGCTGCAGAGCACCCAGACTGGCTGCTCTCATATCCACCTCAGTGATGGGGATATGGGAATGGAGATGGAAAGGAGCTGCCCTGACTGTGGCCATTGGAAAGCTCTGGCTTCCTGCAGCCCTTCCCTGCCAGGCCAGGTGAAGCTTCCCGGGTGAGGAGAGGGTTAAAAGGGAATTAAAAGACCAGCATCCTTCATGCTCTCCAAATGGCCACAAATGAAATCCAGATGCTGGAGGCGACGTCTCCTGAAGCCAGGCTGCCTCCGAAACAAAGGCAGGCAAGATTCCTGCTCCTCAGCTGCTGCTGCCACGGGGGCCAAGAACAACTCCCTGATAAGATGGAGAGGGACACAGCTATCCCAGCTGGAGCATGTTAGGGAAGCGTGCAGTGCATGAGCCCAGCAGAGGTGATGGGAGCTGCAGGACACTGTCATCTCCCCCCTCATCCCAGTCCACTCCGCAGGGATGCAGTGGTGATGGGGATAGGTGACAGCAGGCTCATCCCCGGTTACATGCAGAGGGATTGTGAGCAGGACAGTGCTATGGGATGCAGGAGGGATGGTCCCACTCTGGCAGCTACCAGGGACCCATCACCAGGGTGTCCTCTATACTTATTGTGGGGAGCCAGACTAGCAGGGAAAAGCCTCAGCACTTGTCAGCATAAATGAAGCCTTTGCAAAGGAAATCCAATTAATTAAACCCTCTGCACAAGATGTAAATGAACTTGGTTTTGGCCAGCTCTAGGCACAGGAAGCTCTTGTTGCTGTGAGGATGATGGGGCATGGACGTGCCCAGTGGTGCCAGGCCCACGCTGGCAGCAGGACCACACCATGCTCAGGTACCTCTGCACCCAGCCCTGCCAGGTCACTGCCTGCACTCCTGCCTGCAGGCAGTGATGCTCACAGGGATGCCCATGCCTCAGGTGGCACAGGTCTTGCTGTGCCCTGCTCCTCCAACCAGTGGATGGTGACAGCCTGGCCCAGCATGGGTGATGGTGCCATGCCAACCACCCCAGAAGTTTGGGCATTGCCCCGCTGGTTAGTCTGGCTGCTCAGCTGAGTGGGACCTGCCACCCCTGCACCACCACAGCAGCCCTATACAGCAGCTGATGAGCCAGCCTTAGTTTCTGCCATCCTCACTGTGCTCATAGGCATCCTGGGATGGGTCCCATGTCACTGGCCCAGGCTGGGATGCTCCCCATTCATAATACTGGGAATAAAGGGAGTTTCACCATAGGATCATATAATCATGGAATACCAGGGTACAAGGGACCTCAAGCACCATCTGGTCCAACCTTTCATCCTGATTTGCTTTGCTTTCCCTGCATCCCCATTGGGACAGCATCCCATGGACAGCCAGCACTGCTGGGGGACACAGCATGGGCAATGCTCCTCACACAACACCAGGGCAGCAATGCCCAGCAGGGACCCTTCTGTCTGCTCCCCTTCCATCTCCCCCATTGTGGCAGCAACAGCACAGCTCCATGTGAGACACTGACCCAGGACCAGGCTCCCTGATGTGCCCCAAGCCCAGCAAACCCCATTTCTCAAGCCACAACAAGCCACCCAAAGACCCAAACCTGCTGCCTTACTTGGTGCTGTCACTCCCATACAGCTCTCATCCCACGTTGGCATTTCCATAGTGGATAGGAATGGTTTTGATTTTCCTCGAAGCAACAACAACAACAACAGCAAAAGCCAAAAAGCCCTCTCTGTTTTACAAGCCTTCATTTGCTATTGTTTATGTAAACAGGTAAATTGTTTCGTATCTCAATTAAAAACATCTGCCACATAAATGAATACCAATTAACTCATCCTGTTTTTAATTACTCTGTTAATTACACACAGGCAGCAAAAAGGATGGCAGGGGAATAGGGAGAGCATGCTTACAACCCCCCCTTCCCACCTTGCTCTTGGCAAGGATCCGAAATGTGCCCAGATAATGATGGATTAAGGTGGGTGGTGGATACCGTGGCTTGTGGCCAGCTCTGGCATGGCAGCTTCCTCCTGGCTGTGCCAGGTGCTGCCAGGGTGCCTTGCAGGGGTATTTCCCAGCACCCTCCCAAGAGATGCCCTGTTTCGGAAGCCCTGGGTCCCATGGACACACCATCACCACCTGCATCATCACCCATGCTGGCATCTTTGCCATACAACCTGTCTGGTTTCCCCAGTGCCAGACCCATGTTTGCTCTCAGAACGTGTCCCATAGGGGAGAAACCTTAGGATGCTGCATGGGGAGGGTGGGAGGATGGAGGAGGCTTCACATGAGAAGCATCCTCATGGACCAACCGCATCCTTGAGGTGCCCCTGGGAGCCCTCCCATTGCCAAGGGTCAGCAGCTCTGCCTGGGCACAGCACTATGGGGTGGATGCCACCCTCGAGCGGGGCCAGCAGCACTCACTGAGGGACCCCAGGCACCACCAGCCCCTCGCCCCCCCAGCTGTGGGAAGCCTTCCAAGCGAGCAGATGGGGCAGGGAAGCGGCGGCAGAGAGGGGGAGAGCAGAAAAGGCTATTTTCTCACGCTACATATTTTACAAGTTGAACATTTTGTGCGTTTCAGCCTTGCCTGTAAAAGCATCTCGGGCTCAGCACCGGGACTTGGCGTTGGAGCCTGTGAGTCAACAGTGGCCGGCGGCAGCGTGGCTGCCAGCACACAGAGGGGTGGGAAGTGGGGTCCCCCCCCATGGAAAGGGACAGGCTTTGGGGCTTCCCTAACCCATTGGTGCTGCAGGAGATGCAGGGTGGCCAATGCCCCCCACCAAGCCCTGAACTGGAGCGCAGCATCTGCTGCAATGTTATGCCCCAGTGCCACCGACTGACCTGTCCCACCAGCAGCTCCCAGTGCTGCCTGCACACCCTCCCTGATCCCCAGTATGTATTAAATATACTGGATAAACACCATGAATAAACAGTGCCACAGCCAGCCTGGCACAACCGCAGGCCTATGGGCAGCTCAGGGGTGAGGCTGATCCCACCAGTAACTCCATCAGGAGTTGCCCTCTGCCTGGGGAACATCGGTGTCTCACTGCAAACCCCCTCCCTTGTACAAGGGCTATGGGTCCATCAATCACTGCACAGCATGGGTGTGCTGGAACAGCAACCGGTCCAGCAACACATTGCCAAAGGGGCAGCCAAACCAGACCCATGTGCCTTTGGATGCTCTTTGAGGGCAGTGAGAGGGGATAAAATACCCCAAATGGCAAGTTCTGCAGCCACCCCACCACATGCACAGGGATGCTTGTGCCCAAAGACAGTCCTAAGGGCTGGAATGGGGACAAGTGGCACAAGCAGCCAGGGGACTCTGGATGCAGAGAGTGGCTGGGGAAGGGAAAACATCCTCCTGCACATGCCAATGTCTATGGGGAGCTCCCTGTGATGTCCCTGCAGTGTGGGAATGCCGAGGCACCGCCGGCTCCGCAGGGACCCCTGGCTGGATCCTGCCCTGCAGCAGCCAGGGTGGTAAGAGCTCCGAGGGGTGCCGGATCCATCCGTGCATCCCCACAGCCTCCGGGCTGCTGCGTTGCTGACTCTTTGTCTGTTTGTTAACCACGGGCTCCATTTCAAGGCGATTTTTACCCATGTGAGATTGAATCAAACATCACAGGGGAAAAATATAAAAAAAAATCAATGAGAATTTTGCAAAATAAACAGGAAATCCCTTGGATGTTTTCTGGAAACATTGGTCAGCATCTTCCGAAGGGAAGCTCTGTGCTCCTCAAGGTGGGGTTGCCCCTGCGGAGCCTGAGCACGCTGCGAGGGAATGCACAAAACAAGCTTCAGGATGTCTAAAAATAAACCCAAACTGGGCAATGGCACCAACACCAGCAGCGCCTGGGTGGGGGGGTGTCCTCTGTGACACCAGTATGGTCTCACCCCATGCCTGCCATCAGGAAGCTTCCAGTTTAGGGACCCCCTTGACCTCAGCCTGGAGGGGCAGTTCAATGCTGCCCACGGTCCAGCTTAGAAAGCATAGGTCAGGGCTACAGCATCCAACCTGCATCCCCTCGACCCCAGCGGCAGCACTGAAGCTCAGTACCCATGGGCTGTCCCTGCTCCCTCCCAGGGCTCATAAAGCCCCGTTTAGGCAGGATCAGGCCCTGATTTGACCAAATCCTTGTGCACACCACGACTGTGCTGATCTGCCCTGGGGCAGAAGCAGTGTGGGTGCTGGTGGCAGGGCTGGTTTGTGTCCACAGGGAACACCAGCACCACTTTGGGTTGCCTCGAGCAGCCCTGCAATACCTGCCTGGCTCACCAGCAATCCCTGACCCCTGCCAAGAGAGATAATAACAGACATTTAGGGGATGCCTCTTGTCCACGGGGGTCCTATGGCACCCCACAGCACCCCACAGCACCCCACATCCCTCCCCTGGGCAGGCGCAGGGCAGGGGATGCTGATCTGCCTCCAGACTGCGCTGGGGTTTAAGCCGGCTGCCGGCAGCGAAAGGAGCAGAGCCTATTTCCATTGCAAAGCCGGACACATCCTGCCCGGGTTCTCCATACATGCAAACGTGGTTCAGAAGCAGAAACACAGGGAAGGGACACAGGGGACATCACCAGTACTGAGCCCCTGCCTCTCACCATACACCCAGGCAGAGGCTGGGGGGCTGCTCGACCCTCCTAACCCAAAGCGGGGCTGAGCACCAGAGTATCCATGCATCCTGCACCCTGGAAGTTTCCAATGTAAGAGGCAAATCCTGCACCCACACGAGGCCTCAAAGCTGCCCCCCAAACCCAGTGCCCACCTCATACCAGCACCCAGCACCACGGGAGAACAATCTCTCCCCCCCCATCCACGTTGTCTTCTCCTCTCTACAGCCCAACATCTGTAATCACACGTTTTCAACCAAAACACTACCAACATCTGCCTGTCCCCAGGTAAAACCTTACCTGCCAGCACAGACAACAGCCGGGAGGCAACAGGCAGAGAAAACCCCCTTTGCACAGCCAAGTTCACGTCCGTTTGCCTCCCCAACCACAGCACAAGCAACACTCGAGATTCCTCCCTGTGTGGAAACGCTCTGCGCAGGGACCTGCCCTACACACCTCCGGAGCCCTGAGCGCCTGCCCTGCATGGCAGCTCAGCCCTATGGGGCTCCCACTCAAGGACCACGGGTACCGGAGCTGTCAGCATCATCCCTGGCTGCTGCTCCACGTTCAATGTGGAGCTTTGGGTTTGCTCCCCCGTGTCTCCGTGCCCTGTGGCATAGCAGAGCTCACCCCTCTGCGGTGCTGAGCAGATGGGTGTTTGCAGAGTCTCCAAGTCGCTCGACAGAGGAGCAGAGAATTAATATTCCTTTTAATTAAAGGCAGCAAAATGTCTTTGTTCCTGAACAGAGAGAAAGCAACAGAGGGAAGAGCTCAAAAGCTCCTTTTAAGCTAGAGACGAGACCATAGCTCGATTCAAAGACACTGTCAACGTGCACGTGACCTCGAATTAAAACAACCCAAAATGAAACCCAGCAGCGGCTGCTCCTCTCCGAAAGCGAAGTTGCGAAGTTTTCCTTGGCTAATAGGGGAAAAAGGCAAGAAATCCAACAAAAGATGCGTTCAACCCGAGGAGCGCTCTGCAGAATCCAAAGGCACCATCCAGTGGCAAGGGGAGTGATGGGGATTGCTGGCTGTGCCCCGGCCCAGCATCACGGAGGAGCCCGGGCGGAGAGCGGTGCCAGCCTTGCTCCATCCCTACACAGGCAGCATTCCCTCGGCAAAGCCAGGCTGGAGCGAGCGGCACAGTGCCAACCAGCGCTGCTTAATGCAATTCTGATGGGAAAGCAAGAGCCGGACGGTGATTAATGGCTGCGAGGATCGGAAGCAGAGAGCTGGATCCCTTCCTTCCCAAATCCGCGTCCAACAAGCTGTCCCCTGTCACACGAGAGGACACCGCTCGTGTCCCCAGCACAGACCCGTGTCCTCCTCGCACGTAAGCACAGAATTACTCTGCCGTAGCTGTAACTTCACAAACCAGCCCCGGGTTTCCTCCCACAGACTCTCCCGACTGGATCAGCTCCTCCTCGCCACGAAACGTGGCTCCATCTCTCTCCATCGCCGCCGGCCGGAGCGGGATGTGGAGCCGGCGGGTTGGTGGTCCCAGGAGGAGGGATACAGGGATGCAAACCACATCTCCCCCCGGGCAGAAGCCGGGACCCACGGCCGGGGAGGGTTTACTGCAGGGGGACACACGCACACACAGACTCCCGTAGGTCCGGCCGTGCTGGGCCGCCCGGCTCTCGGGTACGGGAACGGGAAAGGGAGCGGTGACCGCAGCACGGACGGCGGAGCCGGTGCCCGCTCGCCCCTGCTTGCCCTGCCCCGTGTCCCGGGAACGGCCGAGCGTGGGGATGGAGAGACCGCGGGGGTGGCACCGGCACCGGGAGCATCCCCGTGCGCACCGGGAGCACCCCTGACACTGTGAGAACCCCCCTGGCACTGGGAGCTTCAGCGACTCCTGCGCACCGGGAACCGGGCACCGGGAGCATCCCCGTCCAGCGCACCGGGAGCATTCCCAACACTGCACCAGGCATCCTCCGAGCACCAGGAGCATTCCCAACCCCTCTTCCCTGGCATCAGGAGCCTCTGATTCCCCTGCGCACCGGGAGCATCCTCCTGGCACCGGGAGCATTCCCAGCCCCTCTTCCCTGCGAGCATCCCCCTTGCATCGGGAGCCTCTGATTCCCCTGCTCACCGCTAGCATCCTCCTGGCACCAGGACCATTCCCAGCCCCTCTTCCCCGGTGCCCTCCCATGCACCGTCCGCCTCCCGATCCCCGCTGCCCCCTTCTGCACTTACCGTCCTGAGCTGTATCGGAGGCGTGAGGTAAGTCCCGAGTCAGGCTCCGGCAGCCCCGTCCCGAGCCCGCAGCGGCCCCCGGCCCGGTTAATACCGGCTCGGGCGGAGCGCGGCCCCGCGGCGGCGGCTGCCCCCGGCACCTGCCCCCCGCCGCCGCTCGCCGGGGCCGCCGGGGGCCGCCAGCCCGGGGGTCGGGGCGCTCGCAGCGTCCCCCGGAGGAGCCCGTTCAGCCCCTGCTCGGTGCCCTCCACCGCAGCCTCCGGCCCCACGTCCCGGCCATGGGGCCGCGCTCCGTGCCCGGCCGGGCCCCCGCAGCGCCCGCTGCTGCCGCCCGCCCGCCCCGGACTGAGCACCGCCCGTCCGCGCCGCTGCCTTAGACGGTGCCCACACCGAGCCCGGCAGGGGGCGCCCCGCAGCCGCCGACACCGGAGAGGGCCCCCCCCCCTCGGGGGTGCGCGGCAGGGGGAGGGGGATAGGGATGGATGGAGGAGAGGGGGAATGGGGGCGAAGGGGATTGGGGAACTGAATGGGGATATGGGGGGCATGGAACTGGGGGGTACACGGAGACATGGGGGTGGCGTGGAACGGGGGGGTAAATGGAGACATGGGGCTGCATGGAACTGGGAGTCTAAACGGAGACATAGGGAACTGCATGGAACCGGGGCATAAACGGAGACATAGGGGCTGCATGGAACTGGGAGTCTAAACGGAGACATAGGGGCTGCATGGAACTGGGGGGTAAACGGAGACATGGGGAGCTGCACAGCACTGGCCGGCTGCACAGGGCTATGGGGTCCCAAACAGAGACATGGGGTTACGGGGGCCTGCACGAGGATATGGGGGAGCTGCACAGCACCAGAGAGGCTGCACACAACCGAGGGGCTACACAGAGAAATGGGGGGGCTGCAGGGAGAGATGGGGGGCTGCACACCACAGGGGGTCTCCATAGGAACAATGCACGGCTACACAGCACTAAGGTCTCCATAGGCATATGGGGGGCTGCCTGGCACAGCAGGGGTGGCATGGGGCTTAGGGAGCTGCACAAGGACTGGGGACCGCATGGGGACCAGAGGGCCGAGCTGTGGGTGTATGGGGCTTGGGGGCTGCAGGAAGCTGGGACTTGTAGAGGGCTCAGGGTTCACAGGGGGCTGTGGGTGCTGAAGAGTGGGGGTCAGAGGGTTACAAAGGACCGGGAGCTGTTCGCATGGGATATGGGTTTCTGCAAGGGAATGGGGCCAGGGCTTGTCTGGGGCCGTGGGAATAGTGAGGGGGATGGAGCTGGGACTGTCCCAGGCTGCAGTGAGGTGGGGGTGTTGCAAGGGGCTGGATGGGGGTGTTGCAAGGGGGTTCTCTGCTCTGCTCCTCTCTCTGGGTGACAAGCAACAGCACCAACCACATGCACAGCCACAAACCCCACAGCCCTCAACACCCGCATGCCCATCCCTCGGGGTGCCCTCCACCCTGCTTGGCCTCACTGGGGCTCCCTGGGGTGGCTGAGTGGTGCTGACACCACAGGAATGCCAGTGGGGCCCTTCCCCTATAGCAGCGCAGGGCAATGGTGCAGGCATTCAGGGCACTG